>NC_034606.1:54015015-54073099 GCF_900095145.1 Mus pahari
TCGAGACAGGGTTTCTCTGTATAGCCCTGGCTGTCCTGGAACTCACTCTGTAGACCAGGCTGGCCTCAAACTCAGAAATCCGCCTGCCTCTGCCTTTAATCCAAGTGCTGGGATTAAAGGCATGTGCCACCACGCCCAGCGACAAATGAATTTCTATTTGAGGCTAACCTGATCTACATAGCAAATTCCAGGCCAGCTTTGGCTACATGGTGAAACCCTGTCCCAAAACGTCTTTTGTTAGCCAGGGATGATGGCACATGCCTTTAATCCCAGCACTCGGGCCAAGGGCATTCTGTTCTACATAGTGAGTTCCAGCCCTGCCAGGGCTATGTACCAAGACCCTGTCTGAAGAAGGAAAAAAAAAAAGCTTTATTTAAAAAAATGGTTCTAATTTCCAAATTATTTATTAATAATTGTAGTGCTAGATTATCTATTGTGTGTGAGAGTAGGGATGTTTCTTTCTGTTGTGTGTACTGTGTATTCGTAGTTGAAGTAGTAGTATGTTAATCCACTCTAAACTCCCCTGAGTGTGCTGGCACTTCTCACTACCTGCCTGAATGGTTTGGATTCACAAATGAAACATGCCAGGCAGTGGTGGCACATGCCTTTAATCTCAGCACTTGGGAGGCAGAGGCAAGCAGATTTCTGAGTTCAAGGCCAGCCTGGTCTACAAAGTTCCAGGACAGCCAGGGCTACACAGAGAAACCCTGTCTCGAAAAACCAAACCAAAAAATAAAATAAAACCCCACAAATGAAACACATACACATACACAGAGAGACTTCTATTTAATGTCTTAACACAATGACTGAGCACTTCTAAACCTCCCTGCCACTAACATACTCTTCCCCCTCCCATATTCTTGAATTATCACTTACTAAAACCTATTTTCCATCCTGGTCACTGCAGCCCTCATGGGCCACAACCCCCGACCCTTACATCTGGGCAGTCTCTCTGTCCTACACTTCTCAGGTCAGGACCTTCTCCTCCCTGGAGATGGCGATTCTCCTTTTCCCTTGAGTTCCTTGCCCACAGACCTCAAAGTCCAGTCTCTGTCTCTGCCCAGCCATTGGCCACCAGCAACTTTACCAATTAGAACCAGCTGGGGGCAGGGACTGTCACTGTCTCACAAGCAGACATAAGGATTCTCCTGTAATTTGGGAACCTAGTTAGCATAAGCAATAAACCAAATCCACAACACATAGCACCTACTTAATAATCGTTACTGGACAAATGACCTTTACCTTCTCACTAACTCAGGGGAATGAGGCTCGTGAAGGGAGAAGCCCATCGTGGTTCAGCCCAGCCGAGGCTGTCCAGGTCATGCGCTACTGTTGCCTCTTGGCCCGGAGTGTCTCCAGTCAAGTGTCTTCCAAGGACATAGGTGTCATCACACCCTATCGGAAGCAGGTAAGCCCACCACCAGGACTGTACCTTGTTATACACAGCCACTGTGGCCCTTGGTCCATGGTTTCTGAAGGGCAGAAATGAGCTCATTCTGAACAGCAGATTTTCAAAGAAGCAAGCTCCTGTAGGGTAAGGATGGAGATAAACTGGCAGACTGTCCAGCTCATGGTCAGTACTGACCAGCCTCCTGTCTTCCTGTAGCCAGGGCTGAGCATTTTTTACACTCTAGATAGTTACGTCATAAGTATTTACATAAGGGTTTATGAGGTGGCTTGGCATTTTGTCCCTTGGGAGGAGAAGCAGGAAAATATCCTAGGAAAAGGCCAGCCAAGGCTATATATTAAGACCCTGTCCCAACAACAGTAAAAATAATGACAAAGCTTTGTAGGTATAATAGTTCACATCGTGAGCTATAGCATTTGGGACACTGAGGCAAGGAGGATTGCTGCTAGTTAGAGACTAGTCTGGGTTATTTACTTTCTAGACCAGAGTGGGCTACAGAGTGAGACTCTGTTGAGAAGGGGTGGGAGTAGAAAGGAAAGAAAGGGAAGGGGGAAGGGAAGGAAATCTTGTTTATGCCAGCCCTCACCAGTATTTCTCAGAAGTAATGAATGCTGTTGGCATTTTCGAATGTGATCCTTACATAGGATTGTAAGGCATCACTGCCGACCCTATAAATTGTGTATAGATTGTGACAACCAGAAATTACCCAGGTTTATTTACCTGTTCTGAAGCTGTGCTGTGAGGAGAGGTATCTTCCATACCAAACACAGGCTTCAGTAGTTGAGTTTCTGCCCCCACAGAATACAGACCACCAAGCACAGGGAGAAGCCCTGAAATAGAACAGTTACCTTGCACAGGAAATTGAGAACAAATGGTCTTTGTTGAAAGCCAGCTGATATGTTATATAAGTCTTTTTTTCTGAAGTGAAGTAAGAGGTGTGAGTGAGTATTTACTTCTGGTAGCACATACATAGTGATGACTAAGCACACAGCCAGTCGATTCCAGGCTTCCTCTTTGGTATATCTGGGGCCATGGCCACACAGCTTTGGAAACACAGTATCAATTTCATCTTGATCGCTGTAGTGCATAGTGCAGCTGACTAAGAAGTCCATGTATTTTTCCTTTTTTATTTATTCTTTCATATATTACATCCTGACTGCAGTTTCCCCTCCCTCCTCTCCTCTCAGCCCCTCCCCCCACTTTCCCCCTCCCCTAGATTAACTACTCTATTTATCTTCTAAAAAAAGGGCAGACCTCCCAGGGATATTAACCAAACATGGCATATCAAGTTACAGTAAGAGTAAGTACGGGCTGGAGAGATGGCTCAGTGGTTAAGAGCACTGACTGCTCTTCCAAAGGTTCTGAGTTCAAATCAGATGGCTCAGTGGTTAAGAGCACTGACTGCTCTTCCAAAGGTTCTGAGTTCAAATCAGATGGCTCAGTGGTTAAGAGCACTGACTGCTCTTCCAAAGGTCCTGAGTTCAAATCCCAGCAACCACATGGTGGCTCACAACCATCTGTAATGAAATCTGCTGCCCTCTTCTGGAGTGTCTGAAGACAGCAACAGTGTACTTACATATAATAAATAAATATTTAAAAAAAAAAAAAAAAGAGTAAGTACATCCCTCCTATTAAGGCTGGATAAGGCAACCCAGTAAGAAGAAAAGGGTCCCAAAAGCAGGCAGAAAGAGTCAGAATCACCCCTGTCCCCACTGTTAGGAATCCCGTAAGGACCTAACTATACAACCATAGCATATTCGGAAGACCTAGGTCAGGCCCATATGGGAAAACTCCAGCCAAAGGAGGTTAACTGCACCCATGGAAAACACAGGAAAACCAAACACCTGCAAAACCAAAAGGAGGGAAAGACAGACAGACACACTATCAGCAACAACAAAATAACAGGAATTAACAATTATCGATCATTAATATCTCTCAATAAATATCCCAATAAAAAGACAAGCCTACAGAATGGATGCAAAAACAGGATCCACCCTTCTGCTGCATACCAGAAACACACCTCAACATCAAAGATAGACATTACCTCAGAGTAAAAGGTTGGAAAAAGATTTTCAAAGCAAATGGACTCAAAAAGCAAACTGGTGTAGCCATTCTCATATCTCACAAAATAGACTTCCACCCAAAATTAATCAAGAGAGATGACGAAAGACACTTTATACTCATCAAAGGAAAAATTCCACCAAGATGATGTCTCAATTCTGAACATTTATGCCCCCCCAAACTCAAGGGTACCCACATTTGGAAAAGAAACATTACTAAAGATATACTGAACCTCCCACATTAATAATGGGAGACTTCAGTGCCTGACCTCACCAATGTGCAGGTCACCAAGGCAGAAACGAAAGAGAGAAATGAGGGAGCTAACAGACATGATGGCTCAAGTGGATCTAACAGACACCTACACAACACTTCACCCAAACACAGAGGAATATACCTTCTCAGCACCTCACAGGACCTTCTCCAATGGCCACATCCTCAGTCACAAAGCAAATCTCAAGAGATACATGAAAATTGAGCTGGGCGTGGTGGCGCACAACTTTAATCCCAGTACTTGGGAGGCAAAGGCAGGTGGATTTCTGAATTCAAGGCCAGCCTGGTCTACAGAGTGAGTTCCAGGACAGCCAGGGCTACACAGAGAAACCCTGTCTTGGAAAAAAATTGGAGAGATCTCAGCAATTTAGCAGCACACCTGAAAGTTCTAGAATAAAAACAAGCAAGGACATTGAAGAGGAATAGATAGCAGAAATAAACTGAGGGATGAAGTCAGTGAAATAGAAACAGAGAACAATACAAAGAAAATTAAAGCCGGGCCTGGTGGCGCAGGCCTTTAATCCCAGCACTCGGGAGGCAGAGGCAGGCGGATTTCTGAGTTCGAGGCTAGCCTGGTCTACCAAGTGAGTTCCAGGACAGCCAGAGCTATGCAGAGAAACCCTGTCTCGAAAAACCAAAAAAAAAAAAAAAAAAAAAAAGAATTAAAGAGCTGATTCTTTGAGAATATCAACAAGATAGACAAATCCTTAACCAAACTAAAGGACAGAGAAAGAATATCCAGATTAACAAAATCAGAAACAAGAAGGGGGATGTAACAACAGACACTGAGGAAATCCAAAGAATCATTAAGTCATACTTCAAAAACCTATACTCCACAAAAAGGGAAAATCTAAAAGGAATGGACAATTTTCTTGATAGATACCACTTACCAAAGTTACATCAAAACCAAATAAATAATGCAAATAGGCCTATAACTCCTAAGGAAATAGAAGTAGTCATTAAAAGTCTCCCAACCAGGCTGGAGAGATGGCTCAGTGGTTAAGAGTACTGACTGTTCTTCTAGAGGTCCTGAGTTCAATTCCCAGAAACCACATGGTGGCTTACAACCATCTGTAACAGGATAGGATGCCCTCTTCTGGAGTGTCTGAAGACAGCTACAGTGCACTCATACATAAAATAAAACTTTAAAAAAAAATGTCTCCCAACCAAAAAAAGCCCAGGGCCAGACAGTTTTAGTACAGAATTCTACCAGACTTTTAAAGAAGAGCTAGAATCAGTACTCCTCAAATTATTTCACAAAAATAGGAACAGAGGAACATTGCCAAATTCATTTATGAAGCCAGTCACCTTGATACCCAAACCACACAAAAATTCAACAAAGAGAATTACAGACCAATTTCTCTCATGAACAATGGATGCAAAAATACTTGCAAACCAAATCCAAGAACCTATCACTAAGATGATCCAATATGATCAAATGGGCTTCATCCCAGAGACTCGGGGATGTTTAAAATATAAAAAAAGAGTCTTCCAATGTAATCTGTCCTATAAACAAACTAAAAACGGGGATGGGGCAGACAAAAAAACAAAACCAAAAAACCCTGTGGTCATCTCATTAGATGTTGGGAGAAAGCCTTTGAGTCTTCCCGCACTGCTGCTTCTGTCCAGGCTGTTTAGTGTCTCCTCAGCCATGAACACAGCCTCAGCCAGTGATATGCCCATCCCCACCTCCAGGAGTGGAAGGGTGTTTTTGTTACTGTTGGGCAGGGGCGGGGCTTGTCAGGTTTTGCTTTGTAGCAAGAGAGCCGCAGGGAAGGACTGGTCATTGTCTTGCTTTTGTTGGTTTGGTTTTGGTTATGAGCCTAGCTTTTGATAGCTGACCCACCCTTCCAGACTCCTTTGTTAGTGTTTGGGCTTTTTGTTTATTTATGTTAAATACTGGTTTTTATTTTATGTGTATGAGTGTGTTGCATGCATGCCGTGTTTGTGAGCACTAGAAAACTCCTCAGGTGCCCTGGAACTAGTCCTGAGTCAGTTCAAGGAGTCAATCCTGGGTCCTGTGGAAGAGCATCATGCTCTTAATTGCTGAGCCCTCTGTCTAGCTTCTGGTTTTTTCAAGGTGGGGTTTCTCCATGGCTCTCAGACTGGCCCAGAACTCATTTTGTAGTACAGGCTAGCCTCAAGCTCATGATCATCTTGCCTCAATCTGCCAGACACCACTATACCAAGCTTAAATGCTGAGAGGTTTATGTTGTGTGCCGAGATCAATCAGGACCTTGTGCATGGTAGACAGAGGCAGAACCACTGAACTACATCATAGCCCTTTGTGTACTACCTTTTAAAAATGTCCTTAGTGTTTTTCATTTCATTATTGTATGCTTTTTGATGTACACAGGTATTTTGCCTGACATATGTCTGTGTACCATATGACTCCTTGGTTGTTCAAGGAGCCCAGAATAGGGTGTCAGATGCCCTAGGACTGGAGTTACTCATGGTTCTGAGCCTTCATGTAGGTACTAGGAATTGAACCTGGGTCATCTAGAAGAGCCAGTGCTCTTAACCACTGAGCTCTTTCCATTCCCCATCCTACATTTTTTATCCCATATTCAGTTCAAAATGTAGCACATACCGGCACATGTAACTCCGTATGTAAATGTCAGTTGTTTGGCAAGAAAATCAAGTGATGTCCACATTGAAAGTCAGATCTGCTGATAAGCAAGAAACCAGGTTGGCTGAGACCCCCAGGGATATTTTCTTTAGTCCCGAGTATTCCCATCCACTGCAGCTCCAGGTTAATCCCGGGTCCTCTCCTACACTCATCTCCACAGCCCCGTCCCTGTGTCTCGCCTTCTGTGGGATACAACTGACTCGCTACTTGGAGCTGGCAAGTTTGTAAACCAAGGCAGTTTACAAAAGAAAGTGTTGGGTTTGGCTTGTGGTTACAGAGTCATAGTACTGGAGCGAAAGCCAAGTAAGAGCTCACATCTTCCAGAAGCAGAAGGCAGAGAGAGCACACTGCGAATAACATGAGGCTTTTTAAATAACAACACTTGCTGAACTCAAATGGTTAAGACATATTGATAGATGTTACCAAAGAAGAAAATACCTATGTCTAGGTGTCTTAGTCAGGGTTACTATTCCTGGACAAAACATCATGATCATGAAGCAAGTTGGGGAGGAAAGGGTTTATTCAGCTTACACGTCCACATTGCTGTTCATTACCAAGGAAGTCAGAACTGGAACTCAAGCAGGTCAGAAAGCAGGAGCTGATGCAGAAGCCATGGATGGATGTTCATTACTGGCTTGCTTCCCCTGGCTTGCTCAGCCTACTCTCTTATAGAACCCAAGACTACCAGCCCAGAGATGGTACCACCCACAAGGGGCCTCTCCCCCCTTGATCACTAATTGAGAAAATGCCCCACAGCTGGATCTCATGGAGGCACTTCCCCAACTAAAGCTCCTTTCTCTGTGATAACTCCAGCTGTGTCAAGTTGACACAAAACTAGCCAGTACACTAGGGAAATAGTTGGGATTTTAAAACTTCATGAGAAAGAGCTCACAACTAAGAATTACCCAGACAAGTTTGAAAATCATTACTCAGATAGTCAACTTGTCACAAACCTGGAGCAGCTGCTTCTGTGTAGCCCTGTTAAAAGGAGCCAGAAAAGCTGACTGAATTGTCCAGCATCCTCTCATTGGGTGTTAATGGCACCAAGGACACCTAGCTGCAGAGGCGGTCTGAGAATGGTGTATATCGCTGTGATCCAGCCACTGTGACTCAGGACACTGCCTCTCAAATCCCCTGCATGTCCCCACATCTGAAGCAGGTTTGAATTAGAGATGTCAGGTAAACCGGTCAGAACAGAACTGCTGAAGACTGAGACACTTAACTGAGCTTGTGCACAGCAGTGCTGCACTAGCTTTAGGCTACAAAAGCAGTGCGTCATACTGTGGCAAACCAGTGTGACAGCAGTGGGATGATGGACTAATGGTGTCCCAGGCTCTGCATCTGGCCACATGGTCCTTGTGTGCCTTCCTAAGCATCACATGCCAGAGAGCTTTAGGGATTCTGGTGGTTGGAATGAGAATGCCCATAGGCTCATTTTTGTCCCTAGTTGATGAACTGTTGACATTGTAGCATCTGTTCCTGCAGACTCCCAGCAGTCACCCATTAAGTTTACAGTGTCCTAGCACTTCTATATCTACAGCCCCAGAATGCTCCTAAGTTCCTTGTACAGACCAGCTGCAAAGGCCTGAGAGGTTCAGGATCAAGCTTCGCTGTGGCAAAGGCCACACTTGTCCCACACATATTTTCTGTTATGTCCCCACACCACCTGAGAACTCTGATGAAACATCTCAGTGGGGAGGGGGGGACTCATGTTGGCTCATGATTTCAGGGGACTTCCTTCGTCACAGTGGGGAAGACATGGTAGAGTAGCTTAGTGACAGCAGAGCCTGTTGACATCACCGAGGACTAGGAAGCAAGGTTAGATGGCCCTTGAGAGGCCCTCAGTGACCTAGTTCTCCCAGCTGAGCCCACTCTCTAAAAGTTGCACAGCTTCCAAAATAGCGCTACCAGCTGTGGACCAAGTACTCAAAATAAGAGTGGGAAAGGAAGGGCCAAACCACACTAGTATTGGTTTAACTAGAAGAGTAAATGTCTTGATTTTTTAACATCATTTTTCATCTTTTAACCTCTTTCAAAGGTGGAAAAAATAAAAATCCTTCTGCGAAATGTGGATTTGACTGACATAAAGGTTGGCTCAGTCGAGGAGTTCCAGGGACAAGAGTACCTGGTCATTGTCATCTCCACTGTAAGTGCTCGCTCACTCTCTGTGGCCAGCTGGCATGCGCTTGACATTGCTGGTTATTTAGTGAGTGATAGATCTATCCAGATAAATGAAAGAACCTTATCCACAGACTCAGGGGTTTCCAAAAGAGCCGGCGATAGCACATGTGTAACCAAACCCAAAGACCAGCAGGCCAGCTACAGAGGATCTAGGAAGAAACAGCTAGTTCACGGAGGGATAAGATGGGGAAAGACCGGCATGGTAGGAAGCAGAGGTAGGTGGGTCTCTTTGACTTTGAAGCCAGCCTGGTCTACATAGTGAGTTCTAGAGCAACCATGGCTACATAGTGAGACCCTGCCTCAAAAAAAAAAAAAAAAAAAAGGAAAAAGAAAAAAAAGAAAAGATAAAGACAGCTAGGGAGCAAAGGGGGCAGAAGAAGATTCCAGTACAGTGGCCTTTGCACCACCACACAAGGACAGCTCTACTCTCATACCACTGCCTATTAATTTTTGAAATATCTCTATTGCAAGGGCATGCTAACTGTAGGTAGAAAACTCAGATGCAAAGGAGAAAATTCATACCAGCTAAAACTTTACTACCCAACATAACCTGTTAGCATCTGGGGGTCTCCCTATATGTAGTGTGCTATTAGCCCAGTCTCGTTTAAAAATAAATGAGGTAGGTCATGTTGCTTCTTAACCTTCCCGTTTTCAAGTATCAAGAAAAACACTTAAAATACTATATTTCTTCATCTTTGTGTCCCTAGGTGCGGTCAAATGAAGATAGATTTGAAGATGACCGTTATTTTCTGGGTTTCTTGTCCAATTCAAAAAGGTTTAATGTTGCAATCACAAGGCCCAAAGCACTGCTGATCGTTCTGGGGAACCCTTACGTGCTTGTCAGGGTAAGCTGCGGGGCACTGGGACACTCGATGTGGGACGGGAGGGGGGACACAGGCCTCAGGAAATGATTCGTCAGCTTCAGCATGCACCTGGCACCCGGAGGGAGACTCGGGCCTCACTTACTCGTCCCTCTCACTCTCCTCAGGACCCCTGTTTTGGAGCACTGCTAGAATACAGTGTTAGCAATGGTGTCTACACAGGGTGTGATCTACCTCCTGAACTCCAGGCTCTCCAAAAGTGAGCACTCCAGTCCACTTCCTAAAAGGTGGGCTTTTTGGACTCCTCAACCCTCCCATATTGGCTCTTCCTTAAAATCCCATGCACCCAAACCCACCGAAGCCTCAGGACCAGCCTGGATGCTTTCTTGGCTCTTCTGACCCCTGGGCTGCCACAGCCACTGTCTGGACTTTAGCAGCAATGCCACACTCACTACATTGTGTACCTCGACAGGTAAAGCACCGTGGAGGAAAGTGTGGCTCCACATGTTCACCTGAAGTACATCGTGGCTAGACAGCTGTGCCAGGATCTGTGGACACGGTGGAGTCTGCTACAACAGGGAGCCAATGGGCCATTAGGTCCAGCCATGCTTCAGTCTTCTGTGACTCCTGCGGCTTCCTGATCTCGAGACTGAATGTTGGTATGCATGGGACCACTGAGTCAGCCAGGCTGCTCCTGCTTCCTTGGACTGACCTTGATTTCTGCCTGTGGGCAATCACTGCCACTACCCTCCCCCAAATAAACACTCCATAACCCCAGACCCCTTCCTGTCTCAGAATGCACCTGTGCCAGTGATAAGGGTGTCTTTCCTTTGCGCCCTACTAGCTACAATCTTTGGAGTTGGTTCCACCATCATAAGCTGTATCCTGATCCAGATGTGTGTGAAACAGCATGAAAGGCTGCCAGCTCCTCTCACCTGAGAACAGCCTCCGCTGGCTGTGTTGTAACGCCTTGAACCAAGGGTCTTGAATGGAACCAGGGCCACCTAGAACCCAGTATTTCTAGAAGGGGCAGTCAGTTAGGGCCTGTACTGGAGCCCTGCCTGTCTTCCCTGGGCTGTCCCTATATTCAAGTAGATACCAGTTTCTAAGAGCCTTCATAGGTTGGGGGGATGGGCTCCTTAATGGACCAAACTGGACTTGCAAGTCTGTGCTCAGAGGCACTAAGCAGAGAACTAAAATTTCACCAAGCTCCCTCCCCCAGATTAGGGGAGAGGCCAGCACAGGTGCTCTACTGTAGGTCCTGCTGCCAAAAGACCTACACTTGGAGGCTGGGCTTTTCAGAGCCCAGGGTGAGCAAGGTGGGGTTTAGCCCTCTTGTGCAGGTGAAGACACTCCCTGATGAGGGTCTTCCCACTCCTGCAGACCTGCAGCACTCTGTAGAAACAGGACTGATGGGGCCCATGCCAAGGTCCTGGGAGCATGTAGAGATCCGCTATGACATCAGAGGACCTCCTGCTCTAAAAGCCTGCACCCATCCTAGTATGGTGTTCTCCCTCCATGCCCAGGGACTGGACCTGGATAGCTGGAGCACAGAAATGAGGAGGACAGAGGAGGGATAATCCTCTCAAGGAAATTTCAAGGGCCTTGACTGCTTGGGAACCACAGTGACGAAGGAGGCACTTTCCTTGGGCAAAGAATGGAGAGTCTGGGTGGGCTTTGTTTGGATGAAATTGAGAGCAGCTTAGTCGCTGCCAGGCCTCTGGTAGCCTGTTCACTGTGTTGTCCTCTGCCTTGGGTCAAAACTCAGTTGCAGTGTGGCCACCCAGAGTGGCCTTCACTTTAGCTGTTTGGGCAAGGGAGAGCAGGAGCCAGGGCAGGGCTACACCAAGAGGTGACTAGCAGGTCCCAGGAAGGAAGCCAGTGACTGGGAGTGTCAGGTAGATCACAGTCCATCAGTGACAGGACCTAATCTACCCAGTACCCAGCTAAGGTTAGTTATGGCTTCAGCACATTTCTACCCAGAAACATACACCTAGCTCAGGGTTAACCATGTAGGTGAAACAGGCATAGGGCACATACCTCAGAATCTCTAGAATGAGAGTGATGTAAGATGGGCCAGGATGCGCAGCATCCCAGTCAGGAATAGAAGCCACAGAAGGCCCTGCTCTAGGGATGACAATGCTGTCCAGACCAGTGTGACCACCTGCAAAACAAGGATGGAGCCAGGTAGGCAGAGGCAGACTTCAAACTTGGTCATAGCCCCAAGAAATGCAGAATGTGTCTCCTTATTTTTAAGTTACCTACATTTTTATTTTTTGAGATTTTATTCTTATGTGTTGGGGTGTTTTATGTACAATGTCAGCAGACTGCAGAAGATGGTATATTATCATCTGAAGTTATAGCTGATAGTTGGCTGCCATGTGGGTTCTAGGAACCAAACCTGGTTCCTCTGGAAGAGCAGCCAGCGTTCCTAACTACTGAGCTATCTCTCCCGCGAGCCCCACTTTCTCAGTTTTTAAAAATAATTTTTTCTTATTTCATGTCCATTAGCATTTTGCCTGGATGTATGTCTCTGTGAGGGTATGTCAGATCACCTGGAACGGGAATTACAAACATTTTTGAACTGCCATGTGGGCACTTGGAATTGAACCTGGGTCCTCTGGAAGAACAGCCGGTGCAGTGATGGATCGTTGAGCTGTCTCTCTAACTCGTGTTTCTCAATTTTATTAAAGGCTGCTTACAATGTCATTCAAGAATACTGTAGATTTTGCCATTCTAAAGCAAAGCAGAGCAACCTATCTCATATGAGAGGAAAATGAATTAACATTTTACACCAACATTGTCCTCTAAAAAGGACATCCTCCAGAGCTAGAAATGATGCTCTTTCCCTCTTGAACCCTGTATTTTACTCTCCATGGATTGAACCCCAGTGTAAAATATCATGCTTATAGATCAGTGTGAAAGAAAAATGTGATTTTATTTTTTGGAAAATATTTTATGTTCTGTACCCAAAATGGAATTTCACATTCATCACCTGTGGCCCCAGAAGACAAGTAATGAGCTTTTGCCAAGGAAGCCCAAGCAATGCTTGATGCAGAAGCTATGGTTTGCTCAATACTCCTGACCCTCGAAGGCACCTGGAGTGGTCAATTGTTGTAAATGAAGGCAGTTCACAAATAGGAACAATGGGATGGGGACAGAGCAGCTGTTCTTGGTCACTTGTGGGTCTCTCTTCATCACCCCCTACCACAAATAGAAGGTTCATTGATAAGGGTATAAAGATACATTAGCCAGGCAGTGGTGATGCACGCCTTTAATCCCAGCACTTGGGAGGCAGAGGTAGGTGGATTTCTGAGTTTGAGGCCAGCCTGGTCTACAAATTGAGTTCCAGGACAGCCAGGGATACACAGAGAAACCCTGTCTCGAAAAAACATAAAAACAAAACAACAAAAATACATTAACAATCCAATCAATCAGTACGTTCGTTTAGCAAAATAATAGTAATGGGTTATCGCATAGAGCCCGTGACCCATCTAGTCATAGATTGTTGACCCAGCAATGTGGAGTCACTGTGTGAAGTGGGACCTAAGTCAGTCACAAATGGTTGGCTGCTCCCATGATGTTTATGGCACTATTGCTTCAGTGGGACACTAGAGTGATTGTCACAGACTGCAGGATTCACAGCTCAGTAAGACTGGGAAAGGTAGCCAGGAGCACTGTAGCTTCCAGGTCAGTACTTAGTTTCTCCATGTCCCGTGACTCCAGTATGCGGTATATTCAGTAATAGAGACTCACTATCAAGTTCCGGAATGCAGCCAAGAACAGTGGTAGTAGCCTGTAATATTTGGGGATCTGGGGAAATTCAGTGGCCAACAACTCTAAAAACCAGTTCCTGGTACTAGACTTTTTATTTATTAGCCTCTGGTGTCTAGCAGAGGCATTGTTGCTCCATTATTGGGCAACTCTATTTAAACGTTTATTTTTGTCTTTATTATTGATTTATGTATATGGGTATTGCACCTGCATGTATGTCTGTACCTCAAGAGTGCAGTGCCTGCAGAGGCCAGGATCATCCAATCCTCTGGAACTGTAGTTGCAGACTGTTGTAAGTGACCATAGGTACTGGGAAAAAACTCCATGGAACTGGGTTCAATTACCAGCACCCATATAGTGGCTTATAATACCTGTAACCCCAGCCCCAGGGAGTTCCGGCCTCCATGGCCATGCTGGTAGTACACCCATATACAGTTTTTTAAAAGAATACGACACTCCACCCAGAGTGGACGGATAGAGTCTTTGGAGAGGCATGCACAAATAGGTAACAAAGGAGACAACATTGTGGGTGGGGTGCAGGGGTAGGGAGACCTGCAGTTCAGAGAAAACCAACCCGCTGAGAAGGGGTCAGTGTGCAAAAGCTCTAGGAATCCAAGAGAAAACAGAAAGGGTATATAGGGTTCTGAAGGTGAGATGATGGAGTGAACAGCATAGCCCTTCTAAGAGGCCAGGGAGGGTGAGGAAGTACTGCTCCAAGGACTGCCTTGGGAAGCCTGGGGTGAGGGCTTGCCAGGGCAGCCAGGAATCCTAGGGGAGCGAATGGCTGTTCACCACCGTGGGGAGTAAGGTGAAGAAGGTAAAGTCTGTGGAAGCAAGAATGCACCAGAAGGGGTCAGGCCTGACGGGACAGCGGTCCCTCCAGGTTTTGCTTCGGTCTGAGGAGATATTTCCAGATAGTTTATGGATACTGAAGGAAGTTACTACTACAGACATACACAAGAAAGGTTATGAGGGAGAAATACTGAACCAAGGAATCTTGCAGGAGGCCACGGTCACAGAAGTTTGTGTACAGTAGCTCCTGGGAGGAGAGAACATGTGGGTAGCCCAGAGGGGTCAGGTGACAATCCTAGAAGCCCCCACGCGCTGGCCCAGCTCTATGGATGCCGACAGTGGGTGAAGCAGTGAAGATGCTGGGTTAACAAGCATATCCGCACTGGCTGGCGACCCATCACAGCGTGTAACAGGGGCGCTCCTGGGTCCGGGACATGGCTGCAGTGAAGAGGCATCCGGGAGCTTTGGAGAGGACGCCCTACAGCATTTATGTGCAGGCACTAGCCTGGGAAAGAGGGTTCGGGCTTCCTAGCACTTGCCTGCAACAGCTCCCAGGGCAGCCTCTGCGCCTATGTGGAACCCAGGTCCCAGTGAGGAGCAGAAGAGCTGAAGTGTAGAACGAGAACCCTTCAGCTACCAGACACGATCGGACCCCAGAGCGGGCGATCCGCCTCTTTCTGTGCACAGGGCTAGGGGGACCAGGGCTTGGCCCAACCCTGATGCAAGGAGATGGTCAATATGAACTCGGTCCATTTCATTTAAAAAAAAAAATTTTTTTTTTTCTGCAAAGTCATCGCCAACGCCGCAGCTACGTGGAGGGTGGGGGTGCTGGGGGCGGAGCCACGCCGCGGAGTTGCCGCAGGTAAACAGCCCCCCTCCCCGGCGGGAGCGGGCCGCGCGGCCCAGGCAGGAGAGCCGCCGCCGCCCCCGGGAGGGACGCAGGGCGCGGGCCGGCTACAGCGCACGGCGGGGGCGGCGGCGGCCCGGCGCCCTGGCAGCTCGACCCCTCTCGCGGGGCGGCAGCCCCCGAGCCCCGCCGCGTCCCGGCTGACATCCCTCTTCCAGCGCCCCGCGCTCCGCGCCCCCCGTGACCTCGGTCTCCGTCGTCCCCCGCCGCCCTCCCTGGCGCGCGGCCCCGCCCGCGCCCCCCGCCCGTACCCCGCCGGGCCGCGCCCCCGCCCCCCATGCACCACCTCCTGGAGCAGTCGGCGGACATGGCGACCGCTCTGCTGGCGGGCGAGAAGCTGAGGGAGCTGATCCTGCCTGGCTCGCAGGACGACAAGGCGGGCGCGCTGGCCGCGCTGCTGCTGCAGCTCAAGCTGGAACTGCCGTTCGACCGCGTGGTCACCATCGGCACCGTGCTGGTACCCATCCTGCTGGTCACCCTGGTCTTCACCAAGAACTTCGCAGGTGAGGCAGGGCGCGCGTTCGCAGGTGTTTAGCGCCCAGCGCTCCGAGCGCGCTGGCTCTGAGCGCCAGGCAGCCAGTTCCAGCTAGACCGCACCCACCTGGCCAGCCGCTGAGCCATTGCCCGCGGGTCTCATCACAGACCTTGGGCACCACCTCAGTCTGGCATGAGGGGTTGAGACAGGGCCGCCTGAGACACCTCCTCTGTTTTATTGTTTGGCCTTCCATTCCTTCAACCTCAAGCCGAGAGGAGAGTAGGCCTGTCTTACACTTACTGGCCCCCGGTATGAATGGGATGTGGGGTCTGAGTTGTAGCATGTCACGTCACGGGTGGTGGGGGTAGGGAGGGCTGAGGCTTGGAGGAATGGCCAGATGAGGACCAGAGAAGGATGAGTATTGAGGGCATTGCTCGGGGATAAGTGAAAAATCCCATGATGCTGCATGGGGTCCTTGGGGCTGACAGTGTAGGAAAGTGGGGGTACTCCCGAGGAACTCTGAAGCACCCCTTTCCAAAGCTCCTCTACAGAGGAGGCCAGACAGGGGCTGGCCCTGGAGGACATCAAGCAACGATGGCCCAAGAAGCCACCCTTGACTGGCAAAGGCAGTGTAGGTAGAAGGTAGGGCAGGTCACGGATGAGTGAGCAGGTTAAGGAGCTAAGTGTTAGGTCAATAGAACTGGGCCTGCTCTATGAGAGAGTGTGTGGGTGAGCCTGTGGTCGTCCACAGGAGAGTACACATGTACAGTGGGCCCTGCCTAAGGTGACATGAGCTGAGGCACTAGGGAGTTGGCTTCTGGTGACACACTGAGATGGGGAATAGCATCCCCACCTGGAGCCAAGCTGAGGCAGGGACTCAGGTATCCATTGACACAAGTCTAATTGGTGGCCAGAGATGCCAGCTTCATAGCAGGAAGAAGACTGCCAGGACTCCAGAGTTCTGCCCTCGGCAGCTACTGGGCAACGAGAACAGGTATCTTCATACCCGCTTCTTCACCACCATCCACAGGTGCCTCCCTTACAGGAAACTCCAGGACCTAGAGATGTCCAGCCTGAGCTGGGGGCAGGCATCCTCCAGACTATTTAAGACCACGCCAAAAGTGGAGAAAGTTCTCCTGGTCTCCATCCTTGGACACCAGACGCCCTGGCACTCAGGCACACCCAGCTGTGTGTATAAAGGGGGCCTTTGGCCATGCTGATCACAGTACCAGCAATGGGGTGGCTGCCTTACAACAGACATGTACCTTACAGTTCCAGGGGCCAGAAGTCCAAACTGCAGGTGTAGGGAGGGCTGAGTTCTCTCCAAAGGCCATTTCTTCCTGATGAGTGGTAGTTACAGACTTCCCCTGGTGTCTGTCCTCTGTTGGGGATTTCCCCGTGTCTGTGTCCCTCCCTTGAGTCACAAGTATACAGCAAGGTTGCGATTATTCTACTTCACTCTCATTTCAGTTCATTTACATCTGCAAAGGCTGTCTCTGTCAGTCCTTAGTACAGGGCCAGGACAACAGCAGATCTCGGGGGAACACAGCTCTATCTATGACAGACATCGTAGGACAGTTTCAGATGTGAGTGGGCTGGGCCATCTTCGGTGATTCCTTGATAGGATCCCTACACCCAGACACTGGCAGCCCAGCTTGTCACCTGTGGGACCTCCAAACACCCTGCATCCAACTGGGCCTGGAATCAACAAGATGTCCCCCAAGTTAGCCCCGATCCTGGACCTGCTGCTGCTTCAAACCCCCTGTGCTTGCTTGCTTCTTTCTTTCTTTCTTTCTTTCTTTCTTTCTTTCTTTCTTTCTTTCTTTCTTTCTTTCTTTCTTTCTTTCAAGACAGGGTTTCTCTGTATAGCCCTGGCTGTCCTGGAACTCACTTTGTAGACCAGGCTGGCCTCAAATTTAGAAATCCGCCTGCCTCTGCCTCCCAAGTGCTGGGATTAAAGGCATGCCAGCACTGCCTGGCCCCCTGTGCTTTCCCACAGACATTTCCTAAGCCCTCCTATCCTTGCTGAGCTAGGCCTACCACAGGTGTGAGGAGGGGTCCTAGGGCCTATGCAGCACAGACAAGCCCCTCTGCCTGACCAGGATGTCTGCTCTTGGCTGGGAGGATAAAGAAACTGAACAACCAGCCTAACCTTTGCCCTCCCTGATTTCCTACACAATTCTGAAACAGTGATTGCTTCTCTTGGATTCAGGCTAGCCCGGTCACTGCTCGGGGCTTTTCACCGTCCTTTTGTCTCACAGAAGCTAGAAGCATACAGGGACCCCAAACACAAGCGAATCGGATGTGGGGAAAGTGTGCCTTAATGGCTCCTTCTCCCATGGCCCCATCATTTCTTGGGGACCCCTTGGTGAGAGCATAGGAAAAGGTAGGACAGGGACATATCCAGGACCCTGCGCCAGGGCTCTCAGTGGTGACTGCCCGCCTGAAAGATTTCATCTGGCCTCCAGATCTGTGAGGTACACATCTGCCGTTTTAAGCCCACCACCCCACTTCTAGTAGTAACCAGTGTGGCCAATGGCCCCTCCATTTTTTTCTGCATACACCTGGGTCCTGCCTATAGGGGCATTCAGTCCTGAATGTCAGAGGAGAGGGCGCTATGTGGTTAACCCTCATAGAAGGAGCCTGCCCTCCATAGAGTGGGTTGTGCTATGTTCCCCCACCCCTGAGCCCAGCACTGGTGATCTCCACCCAGCAGAGGTAGAGGTAGAGATCAAGGTTTAGGGGTGGCCCAAAAAGATGACTCCTGCCTAGAGACCGGCTGGTGTTGGAGTCAGGGCAACTGTGAAATATCCCCCCTGCCACTCAGGCAGGAGTTGGGGAGTCAGTACACATCGATCTCTCAGGTCCCATGTACGTGGGCGGTATTTCGGGATATCACCTGTGTGTGAGCGTCTATCCGGCTCACAGAAGTTGGGTGTTACCCAATGTGTGCCTCCTCCTCAACACTCTCTTCCTTAAGGAAGGAAAAGCAAAGTGCCCTATACTGACAAGCATGGGTGGGTCCCGCACCCAACTGCTGGCCTTTCTCTGAGCATCCCACCCAGCAGGGCAGATCTCTGGGGTGGGTTTGTGAAAGCACTCAGATACCAGCCCATCTCCTTTTTTCCTGTGGTCCCTGAAAGTCAACCCTTTCTGTCCCAGGTGTGGGTCCCTACCCCTGCAAGGCCTGCAGCACTCTGAAGCATCCACCTATACCACTGCAGGAGGTATTGGGATAGAGTACTCCCCCCACGCACATACACATATGAGACAGGCAGCTTGTAAGAAGCCAGGGCCACCTGTTATCTGCCCACACTGCTGGAACAGACTAGCACAAACTCTGGCTTTAAACAATGTTCAGGACTAGGGTGTGGCTTGGCAGTAGAGCGCTCACTTAGCATACTAGAGGTCCTGGATTGATACCCAAAAAAAAATCCGGTAAGATAGCTCAACAAAGAGATGCTTGGCCCTAAGCCTGCTGACAAGATGGGCAAGCTCTCGGCGGGGCTGGTACAGATGGAGCTTCTATTGGCAAGTCTGAATGCACCTTCAGGACCAAGCTACACCAGGACATTTGGCTCAGGCCAAATTCATCACTGCCTTCCTTTGAAAGGGACTCTTATGTTCCCTTGTCCCCCTCAGATAATCCAGGATCATCTCCCATAAAGTTCTTAATCCCAGCTGCAGTGTCGCTTTTACGACACAGAGCAACAGTCACAAGGTCCAGAAGTCAGGATGTGGGAGCTGTCATTCCACCGTGAAGGAGTTGGGGAAGGGTTGGGACCTGCCCTGGGGTGAGGAGAGCCGAGAGATGAGCTGGCTGTGAGCTGGCCAGAGGCAGCAGCCTCAGCAGAATCAGAAACCCCTTGAAAGCTTTTTCCTCTGCAAGTGGCAGAGGCTTAAGTAAGCTGGACCGTGCATAGGCTGGACCCAAGGGAGTGGGCTGGAGACGTGTCTAGGGCGCAGGTTCAGCCTCAGCCCTGGGCAGAATTTCAAGTAAAAAAAAACCCTACAGGTCTGCCTTTACTATTCAGATCTGTTCTAGCTGGAGGCTGCAGCAGGGCCCTGTGGCTCCTGCGGTTGACCCCTGGCCACTGTGATGGCAGTCTCGGCTTAGTAGGTTTCTTAGCTAGAAATCTCAGTGTATTCTCATGAGCAGCAGTCCAGGTCTAAGCAGAGCTGCCCTGTGGGGAAGGACCGTCCCACAGCACTCTGCAGTGCTAGCCCTTTGTGCACCGAGATGGACCCACTTTCTTTTTCCTTTTTTTCATGTTATGTATATGAGTACACTGTAGCTGAATAGATGGTTGTGAGCTGTGGTTGCTGAGAATTGAATTTAGGATCTCTGCTCACTCCAGCCCCACTTGCTCCGATCTGTCCCACTTGCTCTGGCCCAAAGGTGTACTTATAATTATATCTAAGTACACTGTAGCTGTCTTCAGACACACCAGAAGAGGTGTCAGATCTCATTACAGATGGTTGTGAGCCACCGTGTGGTTGCTGGGACTTGAACTCAGGACCTTTGGAAGAGCAGTCAGTGCCCTAACCCGCTGAGCCATCTTACCAGCCCATGGACCAGCTTTCCTATCTCTTCCTTGAGCCCCTGTACTTATAGACAAGAACCCATCCCCCCTGGGAAATCCCAAGAGAGGGCCCTCAGACAAAAAGCTCCGTGCAGCCACTGTGTCAGGACAGAGCATCCAGTGTCCAGGTACCCGCCAACCTGCCCAGTTCAGGATCAGTACAAGTCCACATCAGCACGCTATGGTAGCCAACCATGCATGAACACCTGCCCTTCGGTTTAGGTTAGGCCCTTTGGTGTCTGCCATGCCATGAGAAGCACCATATGCCTCTGCAGACACAGGCCAACCAAGGAAGAGCTTGGCCCCACTGGAAGTGCCCATGGGAGGGAGGACAGGGGTTCTTCCCTTGCTTGCCCAGCTTACAGCTTGGCTGGACATCATAGAGATGGGCTTGATTCAGGGTGGCAATCAAATTTCCTGAGAGGAGACCACCCACCCTTCTGTGGCTTTAGAGATCAGCTGTAAGGACAAAAAAAAAAAAAAAAAAAGAATAAGAATAAAATTCCATTTTTTTTTTCGACCAAGAGAGCCGATTCCTTTGCTTCCCCCGTTTGCTCTTCTCAGAGCCCAGCTCATCCTGCCCTGGACATCTGTTCTCCAGGACCTCAGGGGGTCAGCTTAAAGGGATCAGCTTTCCCTGACTACCCCTAGCCTCCCTTCCACCCCTGGCTATGGCCAGGTGCTCAGCTTCTCTTGTGGACATGGTTCCAGCTTCAGGAAGCCCCAGCACCTGGGTATCTAAGCGAGGCTCACTCTGACCTCTGTCTAGCTCACCACCACCCCCCCCAGGCCTCCACTGGAACCCTCCATACCTTCCCAGGACCGTATGAGGAAGACAAGTGGCCACACAGCCGCTGGTCTTGGGGTCCCCCTTGACTGGGATATACTCTGGTAGTCCTTGAGGCCTAAGTGTCTTTGACCCTTCACGATGAGTGGCTACATGGGCAGATACCCCCAAATGGTGACCATGGTCCTAGTCTAAGTTAGAATGGGGCCAGGACGCCTACATGCTGGTACCACAAGAAGAACATGTAGGCACTGAGGTCTTTGTCCCCTGCCTCTCGGGCCCATGAAGACATCAAACTGTGATTAATGTCTGTGTTGGTTACTTTTCTTGTTGCTATAGCAGAAACAGAGGAAGGGTTTGGTCTGCTTTACGGTTTCAGGGAATACCACATGGGGAGAGGGCATATGGCTGGGTGGCTCGTTCACACTGAGGTATATATAGGTCCTCCCTTGTTTCATGCTTCCAGCTAGAATCTACCTCCCAAAGACTCCACAACCTACCAAGACAGTGCCACCAGCTGGGGTCCAAATGTTCAAACACAGGAGCCTATAGGGGGCATTTTCTATACAAACCCTCACGTTAATCTTCCGACTAGTCTGGGTCTCTGCCATCTCCCTGTCCAGACGAGCCACTTCGACCCTGTTACTTCCTGATCTCAAGACTGTGGTGGAGGGCTTTAAGCCAGAACCAGCCTTGAGTGGAAGCGAGATGGCTAAGGCAGAGATGGCTTAGATTAACGCCATAGGAAGCCATGGCCTGGTACCTAGGGATCATGACCCAGTCTGGTGGACTTTGAGCTTCCAAGTTTTCTGAAAACGAATTGGAAGCATAAGATCACAAAACAAGGCTGAGCACAGCCCAGTGCAAGCATGTGTGACGTCCTTTGCTTCAGGATGTGTGTTCACATAAGCCAAGTGCAGACAGGCTTATTCATTTTCAGTGGCAGATCTGGCCAGTGAGCGTTCCCGATCGCCAGCATCCAGGGTTCCCACACTTCCCCTTCCTCCAGGACAGGGGGACTTGTGAGACCCTTTACGCCTGTCACAGGCAGATTTTCCTTGGAATCTGGGCCTCTGTGACTCCCTCTGTCTAAATAGGAGCCTCTGGGCCAACAGTCCTGGCAGTGCAAAGTCAGTGGCAGAGATGGTATTTGGTCCATGTGGGATGCTAAAAGAGGAACCCTGGCTGCCCGCATGGCCTGTCTTGATCCTCTCTAGTCCTTGGCTTGTCCTGTTCATACAGTCTTTATGACTTTTCTTTTTAAGATGTATTTATTTATTATATGTAAGTACACTGTAGCTGTCTTCAGACAACCCAGAAGAGGGCGTCAGATCTCATTATGGATGGTTGGGAGCCACCGTGTGGTTGCTGGGAATTGAACTCAGGACCTCTGGAAGAGCAGTCAGTGCTCTTAACCGCTGAGCCATCTCTCCAAAGATAAATAGTATAGGTCAGTTTTCTCAGCTCACACATTCAGGTCTTAACCCCTGGCTAAGCACTTTGTAAGTAGTACTCAGGATTGGATCCATACACACAGCACTGTAGTCAGGACATGGTGAGGGAAATCTGGACTAAGAGGAGTAGGGGGTCCGTTTGCAGCAGTCCCTGCATAAGGCAGGCAGCTCCACGGGAGGGGTTGTAGAGCCCAGCCACCTGCATAGGGGCGGGGTCTGAGCAGAGACGGGATCAGATCCATCCCGTGCCCTTCCTCCCAAGACCTGGTCTTCCTCAGGCTAGTCCCACCTCTTGCCCTAGCCCGTGTCTCCTCTCTACCCTCAGAGGAACCAATTTACTGTTATACTCCGCACAACTTCACCCGTGATCAGGCGCTGTACGCCCGCGGCTACTGCTGGACAGAGCTGCGGGACGCGCTGCCCGGCGTGGATGCCAGCCTCTGGCCATCGTTGTTTGAGCACAAGTTCCTGCCCTACGCGCTGCTGGCCTTTGCCGCCATCATGTACGTGCCCGCGTTGGGCTGGGAGTTCCTCGCCTCCACGCGCCTCACCTCGGAGCTCAACTTCCTGCTTCAGGAGATCGACAATTGCTACCACCGAGCGGCCGAGGGTCGCGCCCCCAAGATTGAGAAACAGATCCAGTCCAAGGGGCCCGGCATCACGGAGCGCGAGAAGCGAGAGATCATTGAGAACGCCGAGAAGGAGAAGAGCCCCGAGCAGAATCTGTTTGAGAAGTACCTGGAGCGCCGGGGCCGCAGTAACTTCCTGGCAAAACTGTACTTGGCACGGCACGTCCTGATCCTGCTGCTCAGTGTGGTGCCCATCTCCTACCTATGCACATACTACGCCACCCAGAAGCAGAACGAGTTCACCTGTGCGCTGGGCGCCTCACCTGACGGGCCAGTGGGTAGCGCTGGGCCCACGGTGCGCGTCAGCTGTAAGCTACCGTCTGTGCAGCTGCAGCGGATCATTGCAGGTGTGGACATCGTCTTGCTCTGCTTCATGAACCTCATCATCCTGGTCAACCTCATTCACCTCTTCATCTTCCGCAAGAGCAACTTCATCTTCGACAAACTAAACAAGGTGGGTATCAAGACGCGCCGGCAGTGGCGCCGCTCGCAATTCTGCGACATCAACATCCTGGCCATGTTCTGTAACGAGAACCGCGACCACATCAAGTCGCTGAACCGGCTGGACTTCATCACCAACGAGAGCGACCTCATGTACGACAACGTGGTGCGGCAGCTTCTGGCTGCCTTGGCTCAGTCTAACCACGACACCACGCCCACTGTGCGGGACTCTGGCATCCAGACCGTGGACCCCAGCATCAACCCTGCGGAGCCTGATGGCTCTGCTGAGCCACCCGTGGTCAAGCGGCCCCGTAAGAAGATGAAGTGGATCCCCACCAGCAACCCGCTGCCACAGCCCTTCAAGGAGCAGCTGGCCATTATGCGCGTGGAAAACAGCAAGACTGAGAAGCCCAAGCCCGTGCGCAGGAAGACAGCCACAGACACACTTATTGCCCCGCTTCTGGACGCCGGTGCCCGGGCTGCCCACCACTACAAGGGTAGTGGAGGTGATTCGGGCCCCTCCTCTGCCCCGCCTGCTGCCTCTGAGAAAAAGCATACCCGTCACTTCTCCTTGGACGTGCATCCCTATATCCTAGGTACGAAGAAGACCAAGACTGAGGCGGTACCCCCTGCCCTCCCAGCCTCCCGGAGCCAGGAAGGTGGCTTCCTGTCCCAGACAGAGGAATGTGGGCTGGGCCTGGCTGCAGCACCCACCAAAGGTAGGGAGCCAGGCAGGTGGGGCATGGGGTAGGATTCTCAGGGAGTCCTGAGCAGGAAACTGGCAGTCCCCGAGTCTAGGGCACAAAGAGGGAAAGCATCAGAGTACAGTGTCAATGAGGTGGCGACTGGGCTTGGTCACAGCAGAGGTAGCAGATGGGTTGCTCCTAAAGTGAGGAGCAGGTCTGATAGGAGTCTAGACACTTCCATAAGGCAGAGGGCGAGGATGAAGGCAGGACTGCAGCCATCAGGAAACTGGCCTCCTTTGGTCAGTAAGGGCTTCAGGCAGATGTGAGCCACTGGGGNGGGGGGGGGGGGGAATTCAGCAAACGGCAATTGCTATTCCTGAGGAGTTAGACTTAGCCAGGCAGGCTGCTAAATGCAAGGGTTCCTGCCATCCATGGAAGTTAGGGGCCCAGTAGGTGCCCGTGGGTGGCACCGGGAGGGCGGTAGCAGCAAGTGAGCTGGATTGTGAAACGGCTGTATTCTGCCCTGTTTTCAGATGCTCCACTCCCCGAGAAGGAAATCCCGTACCCCACAGAGCCTGCCCTGCCGGGGCTCCCATCTGGGGGACCATTCCATGTCTGCTCACCCCCTGCAGCCCCCGCCGCTGCTTCCCTGTCACCAGGCAGTCTGAGCAAGGCTGACCCCCTCACCATCCTGAGCCGAAATGCCACTCACCCCCTGCTCCACATCAGCACGCTGTATGAGGCCCGGGAAGAGGAGGAAGGAGGCCCCTGTGCACCCTCAGACATGGGCGACCTCCTCAGCATACCCCCGCCCCAGCAGATCCTCATCGCCACCTTCGAGGAGCCAAGAACAGTTGTGAGTACTGTGGAGTTTTGAGGGGCAGGGCCTCCCAGGCCACCAGAACTCTCTGCATGAGCCAGGGATGGCCCAGCTGAGCCTAGGCTTGGGTAGGATTTGAACTCTGCTCACCCGGTACTGCCCACACACACACCCCAGCCTCCT
The DNA here is from genome assembly GCF_900095145.1 of Mus pahari. Classification (NCBI taxonomy): domain Eukaryota; kingdom Metazoa; phylum Chordata; class Mammalia; order Rodentia; family Muridae; genus Mus; species Mus pahari. The sequence goes on from NC_034606.1 coordinate 54,039,917, forward strand.
GTCTGCATGCCACGGGGTCCAGCACCCCTTCCACCTGGCTCACCATGGCATCCACAAGTGCAGGCTGGGGCTCGGGCGCAAGGTGGGATAGGGTGCCCACCCCAGCACCAGGCGCCCCCACAGTGCGGCGCTGGGCTACAAGATAAAAAAGAGTTTATTTTTTTAGTGGGTTTGGTTGTGGGCTGACACAACTCAGCACACCCAGTTGGGCCCAGCCTAGGGGAAGTGAGGAAGGTGCTGGGGAAGGTGGCACTGGCCTCAGGACAGACCCTAAGGGTCACTCACTTAAGGGCCTGGCCCCTGCAGAGGGACCTGATGCCTTCAGGGGGGGCGCCGAGGGCTGCCCCAGGTCCGAATCAACATGCACTTTCTCCGCGTAGCCTGACACACACTTTATTTTTCCTATGATTACTGTAAGTGACAAGCTTATTTATCATCAGGAGAATGAGGGTGCATTTAAACCAGAGGATGATGTGTGTGAGTGGCCTGAGCACAGGCAGGTGTAAAAAGTGCCAAGTAAGCAGGTGTGGGTACAAGCACCTGCCTGAGTGATTGAGTTTGCCAGAGAGGCACAGTGCCCGTGTGCAAGTAAGCTCGTGAACAAGCAGGGGGCAAGTGTGCTGTGAGTGAACCTGAGTATGTGTATGTGTGAGTGTGCAAGTGAGCGAGCGAGTGAGCGTCACCCACATGAGCAGTGGACGAGAGCAGGCGTAGGCGTGCCAGGGTGCAGATGAGGGAAAGAATACAACAACGCAATAACCACACCCCCTTCTCCTGGGTCCCCAGCTGCTGGCTGGACCGCTTCCCATGGGAGTCCAGGCCCCACTGGCCCCGCCCCTATTACCTCAGCCACGCGCCACGTGACGAAGTATTAACAAGGTAGCACTGAGCATATCAATAAATACTATTCTGATAACTCCCTGTGCCTTGAGGCCCTGCCTCCCTGTGCTGGCGATTCGTGCCCAGCCTGCAATGCCCATCAACGCCTGGGGCATCTCTTGAGGGCACTGGGAAAACAGTGGGCAGGGCCAGGCAGTCCAAGATGCAAGAACAGGAGGCCTCCATCCGGAAGTGTGAGGAGGGGGACCGTGGGGGTACTGGATTGTAGGGCTGTGGGAAGATGGAGTATCCAGGGAGCTCTCGGGTGTGGGGGGACGTAGTCTTTTAGTTACTGTTCCGTTGCTGTGAAGAGACACCATGACAACTTAAAGAAGAAAACATTTAATTGGAGGATTGGCTATAGTTTCAGAGGGTAAGTCCATGAACAATATAGCAGGGAGTAGAGTGGCAGGCGGGCGGGCAGGGCACGGGAGCTGCATCATCAGGGCTGAGAGCTACATCTTCATCTGCAGGCAAGAAGCAGAGAGAGACTAGGTCTGGCATGGGCTTCTGGAACCTCAAAGCACCCCCCGCCCCCCAGTGACACCTTTTCCAACAAGGCCACATCTCCTAATCCTCCCTCAACAGTCCACCAACTTTGATTGTTTGGTGGAAACCGAACATTCAAATACATGGGTGTATGGGGGGGGCATTCTTCTTCAATCCACCACATAAATAACATGGCCCGAGGCTCTATTAGGTTTATTACCAGGGACCACAGAGCTGGCAGAATCCAGGAAGGGTTCTCTTTTTTTACTTTGGTTTTTCGAGACAGGGTTTCTCTGTATAGCCCTGGCTGTCCTGGAACTCACTTTGTAGACCAGGCTGGCCTAGAACTCAGAAATCTGCCTGTCTCTGCCTCCCGAGTGCTGGGAATAAAGGAGTGCGCCACCACACCCGGCTCCAGGAAGGGTGCTTGACTGGTTGTGGTTAGGATGCACTTATGTTCATCAGAAGGTCCACAGCAGGGCTTCATCCTCAGACCCAGGACTCAGTGAGACGAAACTGGCCCTGTGGAGCTACATGTCCTGCAAGCCGGGACAAGTGAACCTGTGGGTCTGAATAAGAGACGCCTTGAAGACAGGTGGCCGAGGAAGCTAGGCCAGGAATTTAAAGACATTTCGGGGGTATCAAAATGATGGGGCTCAGCTGAGATCAAAGCAGCCACCTCTGCCTGGCTTGTGCCTCCTGAAAGCTCCTTAAGCCAGCTATGGGACAACCCTGAGGTGGTTAGGACAAAATGCAACCTTGTCCTCCACTGCCACAGCTGCCACCACAGTCAGGCTGCACGTGCTGAGCATGCAGAGACCACCTTCTGGTTCTCTTAACTGTTTAAAGTGTCTTGTCATTCCCCATTTACTCTCAGGACGGATGGCAAGACTCCTGCCATTGGTTTCGGGGGGAGGGGGGATGCTGGGGACAAGTCTCAGGAAGTTTGCTTATGCTAGGCAGGTGTTCCTTCCCTGGATTACACCTCCAGCTCAGATTCCTGCCGTAGAAAAGCATTTATTGTTCATAGATAATAGAGGAGACACCCCACCCACATCACCCAGGGCCACACCAGGGTGAGCACCAGCAGAGTAAGGGGGAAACAAAGCTATGGGCTTCACGGGGAGGAACGGGTCAGGCAGGTGAGAGGCAGAGAAGTATCCAGTGTGGGTGCTGGACTCACATCTGTGACCTGGGTTCTACCTTGGAGTGACTGAGGCAGGTGAAAAATGAGACAAGAGTGTGGAGAAGGGGAGGTGATGGGCACCGTACATAATGTCACCTGCCAGCTCTACGGAGCAGCCTGCCTTAGGAGAAGAACACCCGTCCAGAGCCAGCCAAAACCAGATAGGACAGCACAGCATTTAATTCTAATACTTGGGAGGCAGAGGCAGACAACTGTCCAAGTTTGAGACCAGCCTCATCTACATAACTAGATCCAGACTAGCCAGGGCTACATAGAAAGACCGTCTCAAAGTCAAACCAAAACCCCAAATATCACAATACAGAAAAGGCATGTTGTTCCCTAAACTGATGCTGGACACTGTCCTTGGCATTCCAAGCCGCACATTCAGTGTTCCCACACATTCTAGGAAGGGACTTCTGAGACCCATAGGAACCTGGGGAGAAAAGCTGGCTGCCTCGAGGCTGCCCGCTCCCCTGGAGAAGACAGTCCCTGGTCTGATGGCCTACAACCACAAATTGGCCCCTACGTGATGATGAGCAGGCATGGCAGCTAAAGTAACCCAGAAACCTCAGGGTGCTGGCCTCTTCCCCGCTCCCTGGCTCTCCCTGTTCACATATCCATCTGCTTCCTACACGTGGTACATAATCTGCCCTCTCGCATGCATTGTACCCACTCCCCACCATTTGAGCTCAGCCTGAACACCCTGGGGCTTGACTCAGAGGGGGAGACACTCAGACTCTAGGGAACCACTGGTCTGCATGGTACCAAGGCCAGATGCTATACTTTCTTCATAGGTCCTGTTTCCCAAGTGCCACTGACCATAGACTATCCAGACAGTGGCTGCGTGCGTGCGTGCGTTGCCCCAGAGCTTATGCAGAGCCGCAGTAGACATGGGAAAGGCTGGGCGCACTGGATCCAAGGGGCTAGCTCTTTGGGATAACTGAAGCCAATAAAGCAGCCACTTCTCACCTCTGTTCTTGGATGAAGCCTAGAGGGACCTCTCAGAAGAGGACTGTGTGGGAGGGGTTGGGGCCTTGAGTAAACGAGGCTGTGTTGCCCTGTGGAGTTGACCTGCAAGGGGCTGCTTCTGGGGAAGGGGCTCAAGTCAGTGTCCTGAAGAAGCAGGCAACTTGGTGGGTACTGGGCCTAATGTCATCATGCTCCTCGGAAGTGTCCTCTGGTCCCAGGGTTCCATGAGCTGGTCCCCTTCCTGGAAACAGACGGCCAGGGACCTGAAGAAACATTCTTCTGATCCCTGGGGTCCGACAAGGCTGAGCCCCTGGCCAACTTGGGGCTCTCTTTCTGGCCTCTAACCCGGCTCTACTTCTGTGGGACCTACCGGATGGTCTGTGCTGTTCTCAAACCGGGGCTCTCCTTACCACACCCCTGCCTAGGAACCTAGGAAGGCTTTCCTTCCCCCACCTCTATTTACTCCCAATAGCTTCAGATAGCTCCTTGCTCTGGGCTCCTCTGGTCATGCTGAACCCTTTCCCTGCAAGCCTGACCTGCATTGACTCCCTGCATGGCTCACCTCAAAAACCCTCTCCTGCAGCTGCCTCTGCTAAACCAAGGTGCACTCCATCTGGCCGACTCCATGATACGTCGCCCACTCATCCTGTGGCACCACAGAACCTGCTCGCACAGAGCAGGCTGAGGAACGGCTGTTAGAAAGCAGAACTCAAGCTGGTCATGCTTTTTTCTCTGAAGCAAAGCCTGAGATGTAAGGGGGACCTGGTCTCTCCCAGCTGAGACCTGCCGTGGTTCCCCTGGCAGCCTGGCTGGGCATGTCCTCCAGACACCGGTTCCTATTTCTGCCTCCCGTAGACACCAACAGGTTAGAGGGCAGCTCTAGTTTTCATCGCCTGCCTCCCCAGCAGCCTTTTAGTCAAAATAGAAATCTGGCACTTGAAGGTCAGCATCTACTGAAAAATGTCATCCTAGCCTCTGCCGCCTTTTCACTTTCCCTAGTCCAGCAGTTTTCGACCTATGGGATATCTCGTATCAGATATCCTGCCCATCGGATATTATGATTCGTAACCATAGCAGAATTACAGTTAAGAGGCAGCAATGAAACAGTTTTATGGCTAGGGGTCACCACAGCGTGAGGAACTGTATTATAGGACCGCAACATTGGAAAGGTTGAGAACCACTCCCCTAGGCAGGCAAACAGGAGAGGTGGCACCATGGTGTGCCCTCAGAAAAAGGACAGGCTCAGGGAGAACATTGCCAGCCAACCAGAACTAGAACCCAGGCCCCTTCCTGACACTAGCCTTTCAGTGGGGGGTTTCAACCAATCAGTACACATACTCAGGAGCCTCATTGTGCTTTGTGAACCGTAGAGTAGGCCTGGCAGTCTCAGCTCTAAGCCCACCCCTGTCTTCTGTTAAGCTGCATGCATGGGGCTGAGGAGGTCAGAATTGGCCCCGGAACGTAGACATCAAAGTAGTGGACAACAGGGATGAGTGGTGCTTCACTAAGGAGCAAGGAAGGCTGAGGTCCCCTTGAGGCCAGGCCCTCTGGGAGACCAGGAAGCTGTAAAAAAATGCTGGCAGGAAATACCTGCCAGTTAGTCTCCATGCGGGACTCTTGGGTAACAGACTGCTGGAGGGAATCCTGCCTGGTGCAAGAAGAATTAATTCTCTTCCTCACGGCCGGTGGCGACTCCCAGGAGGGCCATTCACAGGAACAGTGTCAAGACAGGGTCTCCAAAAATCAGGGCCACAGTTGTAACCTTTTGGAAAGGGCTGGATGGGGCAGCTGGGAACTAGGCAGAGGGTCTGTGCCAGGGCCTGCTCTGGGTCGTCACTGTCTGGCTCCCACAGTAGCCTATCTTGGGGTACTCCAATGGAGATGTGTCCATTATGGGCTCACCTGGCTCCTCTCATTCACTCACCAACCCTGATCGGAAGGACCTGCAGCCCGGAGACCTGGCCTGAGTGGGCCAAGCGGCCTCCCTCCCTGCCCTGCTCTTTAAGGTGCCCTAGGAGACTGGTGAGTTTTGAAGCCTGGGTGAAGATACTGGGCACTTGCTGTCACTGGGGCCCCGCCCACCCAGAGACCTCAGCAGTCTCCGGGCTCTCAGTCACAAGCAGCCGAACACGTAGGAGGTCCTGATGGCCTGGGGCTGACTGGGCCAGCTTTTGCCCCTTAGTTCTGCCCTTGAGCCTCTCCACTTGGCATGCGATTCTCCAAGGAAACCAGAAGGGCGCCTCAGACGATCCCTAGTTTCTATCCCGGTCCCGTGCGCAGACGGCTCCCTAGACTCCAGGCCGTGGTGCGGAGGGACGCTTCCAGAACGCAGCTCCGTCGCACAGACTCGGCTGTAGGGGGCCCAGCACCCCGCGGTGCTCCGGGGTTGCTCTCTAGGACCTGGGGGCGTCGGGCCCGGAGGCGGAGCCCTGCGCTTAGACCCCGGCGGGGGCGGGGCCGCGCGCGCGCGGCCCTGGGAGGTGCTTCCCGGCATGCTGCGCGGCCCGCACCCTCGGCCCGGCCGGCCAGTCCGGCCGCCCCGCCCCGCCCCGGCCCAGCCCGTCAGCCCGGCGACGCGCGCATGGAGGCCGGCTGAGGAGCGCCGCCGCCTCGCTCGGTACGCCGTGGCCTGACCGGGGCGGGCGGGCGGGCAGGAGAGCGGGCGGGCGGGCCGGGGCTCCTCGCGCCTCGACGGCGCGTGCGGGAGGGCGCGGGCTGCAGGCGGGGACTGCGAAGACCAGGGGCACGGATCCCACCGGCTCGGGCTGACCCAGGACGGTGGAGATGCTCCTGGGCTCGGGAGGACCCGAGAGGACCCCGGAGGCTCCGAAGCGCTCTCGCTGGCTTTGGGACGTCCAAGAGCTTCTTTAGAAGTGGGGACAGTCTCCAAGCTTTCGAGCTCCCCAGGCGGAGGGGCTGGAGGTCCGCCGGTCTTGTGCGACACAGCTGTCCCTGGGCCTCCCTGTCTTGTCTTGCCGCCCTAGGAAGACTCATCTTGCGGTGGCCCGTGGTACTGGGGGCAGGATGCCAGCAGGGCTCTGGCACAGTGGACTGCTAGGCAGGAGCCTGCAGGCTCCTCCGGGGCATCGCCAGGTGGACAGAAACCAGGTCCCGGGAGGGCTGGCCAGGCTTCTTCATCTCCGGTTTGTTTCCTCTTCCGGCCCTCCGCTCTGCCACACTTAGGTAAAATATGTCCTGCCGGAGCAGGTTTACCCGGATCCTGCAGTGGCCGGGCTTCCAGAAACCGACAAGAGGAGGCCAGGGCTTTTGCACACCCTGTCATTTCTTGCTGTCTTGGTTTTCTGAGTAGACAGTGAAGGCTTGTCTAGTTTTTCCAGTTGGTCGCGGTCAGCTTTGGACCAGCCGTGGGGAGCAAGCTGCCATCCGAAAAACTGTTTTTTTGTTTTGTTTTGTTTTTAAAGAGATTGAAAAGCATGATGGGTGTGTCAGATCATGGTGGTAACAGGGTTTTGTGGATTGAGAAACTTAAACATTTATTCCTCTTAGGATTGCTTTAGAGGTTGGGAATCCTAGGTCGAATGTTAGTCTTTCTGGTGGCTGATGAAGACTCTGCCTGTCTTGTCGCCCTTTCTGGTCGTGTCCTCATAGCTGTTTAGTGTCTCTTACAAGGATGCTAATCCCATCGTGGGTCCTGCCTTATGGCCTCACCTGAGTTCAGTCGTCTCTTAAAACCTCTGCATGTTGATGTAATTATTTTGAGCCTTATATTTTCAGTATATGGATTTGGGTAGGACACAGTCTGAATAGGATCCAGAAGAGAGACGGCTGTGGGGCTGGGCAAGTGGGGAGCTTGACTGACGTGACTCTGGTTACTTGGACCTAGTATGCCAGGGCCATTACCTCCTTGTGGGCCCTGACAGGAGTGGGCCTTTTCTTCTCTTTGAGCCAACACTTCCCCTCTTAAAACCGCAGACTGCTGGGAATTTTCAGAGGCTAGTTCCCCTAGAAATTTAGCAGATGCTAAAAGTTCTGTTGTTTAGCATATGGAAGTATCGTGTCTGGTTGGTAGCCGGCCTGGAAATGTATCCCTACAGCCCTGCTCATTCGGGGATGCTGGTTGACACAGCCCTGCTCATTCGGGGATGCTGGCTGAGGCCTCTTTGACAGTAATCCCAGCCCTCTGACTTTATGCTGTGAAGGTTTGGTCTTAGCCGGGAACAGGTCTGGAAACTGTCTGCTACTGACTGGGGATTTATGAAGAGATTTGTCCCCTGGGGAGGTTGGGCAGTAGGAAGACACTTCTTGTGGCATGACTGTGTCTGAGATGGATACGTGACAAATGTTGTGGAGGTACAGCGACTGGGTGCTTAGGTGAGTATGGAGGTGGAGGCCTGCCTCAGTTGCTCAGCCAGAAATGGCGATCAGGGTGAGGAGGTACTGGTAGCCTGATGAGATTACATCTGAAGGCAGGAAGCCAAAGGGTTAGAAAATGTGTAGATTTGATAGTGCCAGGTACCCAGAATCCCAGACTTCTGGCTTAAGGGGTGGGGAGAGGCTCTCAGTAGCCCTTCTTGCCTGACCACCCCTCCCAGCTGGCCCTATTCTAGATGAGGGGCTGTATCGAGTGTGTCTGATGATCCAAGGGCTCAGGGCTTGTCTCCTGACCAGCCTGTGGACCCCTCCACCTACCATACAACCAGAGGTGAGACTAGTCCTGCTGTTAACCAGCCAGGGAGTTTCCAAGGCTATCTGGAGCCAGTGTTCCAGCTCTAGTGGCCTCCATACCCCTCAAAGGCTTAGAGGCACCCTGGACAAGCTTTGAAGGGTAGATCTACCAAGCCAACTACAAACCTGGGGCAGCTCCACCTCTTAAAGGGCGGGCAGGGCAGGGCAGGCAAAGCCGACGTGGTTCTTTCCCATTTGCTGGCTATGCTACAGCCTCTGGTTGGCCCGCCCACCTATACAGGATGTTTTAAGTTTGCATCTCATGCTCTGGCGGCCTGGTGCTGCTGTTAGTGATACTGGTTTGCTTACGTGTCTTTAGCCAGACCAAGGGTTATCCTCTCCTTTTTCACTGTTAGTGACTGTTTGGGACATGGAGTGGAAGGGACGGTCCCTACACTGTCTTGGAAGGCAGGTTCTTCAGAGCCCTCCCTACACACTTCCTTGTTCCTGTTTCTTTGAAGCACTTAATTCTGTTAATGAAAGGCGAAGGGTGAAGCTCCAGGCACAGATGCCAGGGTGTTTACTATTGACTTGGCTGTGCACAGGCTCTGAGCCAGCCACGGCAGGTCCCAGATGTGCTGACCTTTATATAAAATGTCCAGGTTGTGTTTTAGGACAGGTTCCAGACTAGAGAGGAGGGGGCCCCCAGGCCGGAGCAGTATGGTAAGCTCTGCTTGCCTCTGTAAAGACAGCCAGCCTCAGGCTAGGAACATAAGGTTTCAGAGGCTGTCTCAGGGTCTCTGCTGCCCTCTGCCTTAGATCCCAAGCTGGCCCTGTCACAGTTCTTCTTGTAGAAGACTGACAGTGCTTAGGCTTGGCCCCATTTTCATACTGGACATAGCGTTAGAGGTTTGATTATACCCAAAGAGACCCCTAAGTCACATACAACAGGACCAGAGATGCCCCAAAACAGACAAGAGACAGAAGTGGTAGATCAAAGCGAACTCAGAATGTCCCCAGGGTCTGTTGGGTACCACTGTCATCTTACCACACCCCCATTCTGACACAGCTCTTTCCAGAACACATATCCCTCAGTACACATCTAAGCAGAAACATCCTTTCTTGCTGTAGCCAAAGGAAAACTAAAATATTCTAGTTTCTTTTTTTTTAAGCTTTATTTATTTATTATTATATGTAATTACATACATAACTGTCTTCAGACACCCCAGAAGAGGGCGTCAGGTCTTGTTACAGATGGTTATGAGCCACCATGTGGTTGCTGGGATTTGAACTCAGGACCTTTGGAAGAGCAGTCGGGTACTCTTACCCACTGAGCCATCTCACCAGCCCAATATTCTAGTTTCTTAACATTATAAAACCTAGAGGGTTTATACCTCCCGCTTTTTTTTTTTTTTAAATTTTCAGGACACAGTTTCTCTGTATAGCCCTAGGTATTCTGGAACTCACTCTGTGAACCAGGCTGGCCTCAGACTCAGAGATCCGCCTGCCCCTGCCTCCTGAGAGCTAGGATCAAAGGCATGTGCCACCATTCCCCACGGGTACTGCTTTTAGAAGAACTGATGTTTGATCCCTGCTGGCGTACAACCACCTGCAACTCTGCCTCCAGGACATCTCTCTCCTGTGGGCACAAGCCACACGCAGACACACAAATATACATGTTTGGTAATATAATCTCTTAAAAAAATTACTATGCCCAGGGGCCAGATTTTTCCAACAGACTTGTCATTTTTAAAGAGCTTTCTTCAGCCTAGACCATTGTATCTGCAGAGTATTCCTGTCCTGACTGCTCAGCCCCTGTGGGATGTATGATAATTACACAATTGCGGCACACACCTTTGTTAAAGCAACATGTATAAAAGAAATATATCATTGTGTACAAGTGACTTGTACATAGGACTGATGATTTGACTCTGCTTGAGGACGTAGCTTCTGTAATTCATGAGGCCCACTAGCATGGAACCACAGCGCCTGGACACGGTGTGGCTAGGACTGCATAGGGAGGCTGGAGAGATGGCGGGCTGCCCTTGCAGAGGACCTGAGTTCAGTTTCCAACATTTAGATGCCTCGCAACCACCTGTGACTCCAGCTCCAGGGTAATCTGTCCCTTGTGGCCTCCACAGGAACCCAAACACATGTGCACATACACATATACACACGCACATCCATGACTGTGCGTGCGTGTGTGTGTGTGTGTGTGTGTGTGTGTGTGTGTGTGTCTGCCAGGTAGGCAGCGTCTCATTGGCAGATACATGAAGTCTGTTGACCTTGCTGTACTGTGGTCTGAAACTGCCTTTGTCCCCTTTGCTCTTTCCTCTGCACCATCTGGGACTCTTGGCCCCAACCCTGGGCTCCCAGTAACACAGTAAAGATCCACAACGCCGTGGACTGGTTGCCAGGGTACCACTCACAGTGCCGTGGACTGGTTGCCAGGGTAGCACCCCTTGTCAACTCTCTACTACACTTTCTTCCATGTTAGGCTTATTTGTCTTTTAAACTGGAAAAACTGTCTTGACTTATTAAGATGCTAATTGTTGTCTTGCTTAGCCTTCTTCCATCTGGCTGGTAGCCAAATGGTTGTGGCCATCGTTATAAAAAGAATGGAGAGCTTCCTTGAAGTGGCTTCTTACCATGGGGATAGCAGCCACAGCACTGTGTCCTACAACAACCCCAGAGGATTAGTACAACCCCTCAGGAAGATGTAGGCTAGCGTCACTGTTTGCACCTGTTGTGGGCCGAAGCCCCTGTGCCAGACACGACGTCTACACATAGTCATCTGTGTGTTGCTCAGGGATACTGCTGGCCCCTTACCAGTCGGGCACATTCCAAAAGGACCCTAGACCTCAAATAGCACATACATACCAGGAGGCAGCCAGTGATACTGGGACAGGAACGCTGAGGTCCTGTCCAGTCCTGTTGTCACAGTAATCTCTGATGTGACCCCAGGTAAGGACTGTATCTGTCTCCCCAGGCATCCTACATCAATCAGGAAGCTGTGGTTCAGCCATGGAGGGAGAGGAGAAGCCAGCTCAAGAGGTAATGGGAACTGAGGACGATTGAACAAACATCTTCCTAAACAACCTTTGTCCCATCCCAGCAACATCTGCTACTGTACACAGGAGGAGAGGGTCCCAGTGTGGGTCCCTTTAACTGCTTCTCTGCATGTACTTAGTAACTAGGATATTTTATAGTCCAGCAAGAAGTACCACCATGGGAAAGCCCTGAAGCAAATGGACTCTTGAGCTTGCTAAGGAAGTACAACAGGCCTAGAGTGTGCCTGACCTGTGGGGTGAGGCCTGCATGCTTGAACACTTACTCTCCCCCTCTGCAGGCTGACATGGAACCCGTGGTAACGTCAGGGGCCTCAGAAGCAGTGCCAAGGGTGCTACCTGGAGACACTCAGAGCATCTGTATGTTCCCCTCAGGACTTGGCGTAGCCACAGCACTGGGCTCCAGGGAGGGGTGGAACTGGCAGTGGCCTGCCCAGCTGTGGAACCCCTCAGTACAGCTTACATCTGCACAGAGCCTCTGCATGAGCCCACGTCTGGCCATATACCTGACCGAGACACTTCCAGAGGCACTAGTCACCCCCTCGTTCCCCATCCTCGGCCCTCCTCTAGGACAGTTTGGGTCTAGTTGAGGGTGGTGAGAAAGCTCCTGCCGAGGCCCCTCAGATAGTGCTCCATTCACAGATGTGATCAGGTGGTCTGTCCTGTCATCTGTGTACGCCAGTGTGTGGGATGCACCGCCTGCCAGAGATTGAGTCCTCACCTAACTAGAAAGGGTCTGTCGCTAGTGCATAGGCAGCAGGGCCCTGGCCCCTCACACAGGGGCGTCGGGCCCCTCTCGCAGGGGCACCGGGCCCCTCACATGGGGCCCCTCACACCATGACTTGGCTTTGGCTGTCGTAGCTGATGTGGATGCCTTCAACTTGCTCCTGGAGATGAAACTGAAACGACGGCGTGAACGCCCCAACCTTCCACGTACTGTGACCCAGCTAGTGGCCGAGGATGGGAGCAGGGTGTATGTGGTGGGCACTGCTCACTTCAGTGATGATAGCAAGAGGGACGTAGTGAAGGTAAGCACTGTGCACCCCCCCCCTTTTTTTTTGAAGATTTATTATTCTGCCCGCATATATGCCTGCAGGCCAGAAGAGGGCATCAGATCTCATAGATGGTTGTGAGCCACCATGTGGTTGCTGGGAATTGAACTCAGGACCTCTGGAAGAACAGCCAGTGTGCTCTTAACTACTGAGCCATCTCTCCAGCCCAAGCATTTTGCCCTTTTATTGCTATGCTTCTGCCAGTCTGTGCTCCAGGGACACAGGCCAGGGCAACCAGGCAGGACCTGTTGAGCAGGTATTCCTCGCTCTGGAGTCCCCCAGGGATGATAAGCGGTGCCTTCCTGCTTGCTCCACAGCTTGGAGCCTCCTGCTTTTTCTTCATTTTAGCAAGTAAAGCATCGCACAGCTTTCTTCAGTTGGTTTTCTCTAGAATTTGTCGCCGAAGCCACACGGGCTGTTAGTAGTGACTGCCCCTTGATGTGGGCTCCTTGTCCAGTGTGGAACTGCCGTATGGAAGGTAGCAGGATAGGTGTGTTGGAGTGTGGTGCTTGCTTTACAGACTATCCGGGAGGTGCAGCCGGATGTGGTCGTTGTGGAACTCTGTCAGTACCGTGTATCCATGCTCAAGATGGATGAGAGAACGCTGCTGCGAGAGGCCAAGGAGGTCAGCCTGGAGAAGCTGCAGCAGGCTGTCAGGCAGGTGCGCAGACGAGTGGGCCGTGGGGCCCAGAGTCTCCTGTGAGCTGATGACAAGCTCCTCAGTGGGGCGGCCTTCTGGTCAGTGCCATAGTACCCTGGTTGCTAACCCACTCCCTCACCCGGGAGAGGATAAGGTTCCACTACCAGATAGGAAAAGGGTAGAGCTGAAACCTCTACCCTCTAGTTCTGCTAGGCTGAAGTGGTGGGTCTGAGCATTGTCTGGGCCACCACGTTGCTGTATAACTCCTGTCTTCCACATTGCCCCAGCCCTCCTGGGCTAGAGATACATACAGCATGTGGTAGCACATCATTGTGGTCTTCGTGTTCAGAGGCCTCATGAGTGTCCCCAGACATGCTGAGGACTTCAACCCAGGAATCTCCCAGATGAGGGATGTCACCATAAACCACTTACTGAATACCCAGTAAAAGATGTTACTATTTCATCAGGTGGGATGTTTTTATTTTTAAAGATTTATTTATTGTTATATGTAAGTACACTGTAGCTGTCTTCAGACTCTCCAGAAGAGGGCATCAGATCTCATTACAGATGGTTGTGAGCCACCATGTGGTTGCTGGGATTTGAACTCAAGACCTTCAGAAGAGCAGTCAGTGCTCTTAACCATTGAGCCATCTCTCCAGCCCCCAGGTGTGATTTTAACACCAGTCATGTGTTGCCCTTGTCCCTGTCCTCCACCCCCACGCATGCCCTCCTCGAAACAGAGGGTCCACACTGTACTAGAGAAAGAGCCACACAACTGACTAAGCCATGTGCTCATTGCTGGGTGCCCTCCTGTGAGGGCAAGGTAAAGGTCAACAAGGGGAGGGGGGACGGCTGGTACCTGCTGCCCCTCACCCTCTCAAGGAGTCTCCAATGGCAGAGTCCTCCCAGCAACAGTGTGTGATAACATCTACAGGTGCTGTCCAGCAGGAAGCCACTGGTGTCCAGGTTTATTGTGGACTGGCCATGTGGACACAGCTGACCTCATCAGCTCTAGTTCCTACAGTAGTCCGTTGGTACTGCCAAACTCGTGATCCCACAAACAGGGCGTGGTGGGACACACCTTTTGTGTCTGCGCTTGGGAGGCAGTGATAGGTGCCTCTCTGAGTGCAAGGGTAGCCTGCTCTTCTCTGCGAGGAGGTCCAAGCCAACCAGTGCTACATTTTTAAAAATAGACAATATTAAAAATAAACAGGACCTCTGCCCCACACAAGTCTCATGGCCAGCCTAGACTTTGTGATCTGTCCCCCAAGTTAGGTAAGTAAGGACATTTCTATTGGGTAAACCTATCACCAGGTCTCAAAGGGCACTTTAATGATGCAAGAGCCAGACCTTCCTGGGAAGGTAGAGTAGACAGTCTACCCAGCAGCTTATGGGTGCTCCTTCCTTAGCTGGCCCAGGCCGGCTGTATCAGCCACGCAGGGTGGGTTCTCAGCACACTGACCCACACCTCAGGGTCCATGCAGCCTGGCCAGGCCAGAGGCAGCCAGTGGAGATGTTAGGCATCCACACTGCCCTCCACATATGGCTGTGGCAAGGACTAAAGCTCTCTGTTAGGTGTTGGACTCCAGTCTGTCTGCTCTGCATCAGCTTGGGCCTCAGCTGCGGTCAGGCGGTCCCCGGCAGGTAGCCCCTTTTCAACATCTTTGACCAGCCTATAAGGAAAACTGGTTTTCTGAGAAAACACATTTGAGTGATTCTTGAGGCCAAGGTGACCTGCTGTGGTGACCCTCTTCATGTACCAGTATGCCCTGCCCCCTGCCACTGGAAGGGGCCTGAGAACAGCCATGGGTTCAACAGCCTGACTCCAGGGCACCCTGCTGTCCCCATACTGCTTTGCCTTGCTCACCCTGCAATGCAGCTGACATGGTTCCTCTCCCTGCAGAATGGGCTTATGTCTGGACTCATGCAGATGTTGCTGCTGAAGGTGTCTGCTCACATCACTGAGCAGCTGGGCATGGCCCCTGGTGGCGAGTTCAGGGAGGCCTTCAAGGAGGTGGGTGCTAGGCGTGGTTTTGTGGACACATTGGTAGGGACTGGTGGGACCCACCCATGGCATCACAAGTCCTAGTACCTGGCCTCTTCCTTAGGCCAGCAAGGTACCATTCTGCAAATTCCACCTGGGTGACCGACCGATCCCAGTCACCTTCAAGAGGGCCATTGCTGCACTCTCCTTCTGGCAGAAAGTCAAGCTGGCCTGGGGCCTGTGCTTCCTGTCAGACCCCATCAGGTAGGACAGCCGCCCTGCCTGTCCCTGGCACATTCCACACCTACACCCGCTGTATGTCTCTCCCAGCTCCTCACATGCTCTTGCTAGCTTCCCTCCATGACCTCTGAACACAGTGCTGTGGTCCCTTTCCCGAGTCAACGACACAGACTTCCCATGTCTCCATCCCTATGGCCTGCCACTGGTCCCCTGTTCACCACACACACACACCAGCTAGCGGCATGCCCTCTGCCCTCAGCAAAGACGATGTGGAGCGCTGCAAGCAGAAGGACCTGTTGGAGCAGATGATGGCTGAGATGATTGGGGAGTTTCCTGACCTGCATCGAACCATTGTCTCAGAGCGTGATGTCTATCTGACCTATATGCTGCGGCAGGCCGCACGGCGCCTTGAGCTTCCCCGCGCCTCTGATGGTGATGGAAAGGTCAGGGTGGGAACTCCCTAAGATACTGGTTCCTGTGCCTGCCGCTGATGTTTGCCCTCCCCTGACAGCTGAGCCCAGGAAGTGTGTCCCATCTGTGGTTGTGGGCGTTGTTGGCATGGGGCATGTGCCTGGCATTGAGAAGAACTGGAGTACCGACCTCAACATCCAGGAGATCATGACGTGAGTGCCTCCCCACATCACCCCCAGTCCCTGTACCTGCACATCGTGGTGACCCACACATGGGAAGACCTTGGGAGTGCACTTGCAGCTTGGGCTACCATGCTTCTCCCCTCCACAGAGTCCCCCCACCGTCCCTCTCAGGCAGAGTGTCCCGGTTGGCCGTGAAGGCTGCCTTCTTTGGTCTCCTGGGCTACAGCCTGTACTGGATGGGCCGTCGAACCATGAACCTGGTCCTATCACTGCCTGCTGCGCAGTTCTGCCTCCAGAGGGTGAGCGAAGCCCGGCCAGGCCGGTAGGAGGACCTTGCAAGGAAGAGACTGCACCCAGGGGCTCTACTCCTCTGCATCGAGTGGGGTGCTCCCAAGGAGCTGGCACCACCTGTCTGGGGATGTCCCTGGGGACAGATGCATCCAAGCCACCCCCTATGGGGGCCTAGGCCAGGCTTTCCCTATCTTCCCAATGCCCAGCCCACCCAAATAAAGAATATTTCATTGTCTGAGCCCAGGCTTCCCAGCAGCCCACACACACTGTGGGGCCACCTATGGGCATTAGGGCCATCCGCAGTGTCAGGACCCAGCGGCCTAGTTCCAAAAGGACCAGAAGCTGAGGGGAGGCACTGAGACACCCCACCCTTAACCCCAGGTGGGTTTGGCAAGCTGTTGCTCTACCTACCTCACTGTGCCTTGTGCTCTGGCCGGCAGGAGCATCTGGGCCTGAGTGCATCTCACTGTGGGTTTGGGGCTGAGTCTCATGCACCTCCCTCCTGGTGTGTAGGGCCTGGCCTGGCCTGGACATGCATGTGGCATTGCCAGCTGCATCTCTGCCTGCAGAGAGTCTGTGGTTTAGTTTTGTGCGGTTTTGTTTTCTGTTTTTGTTTTTGTTTTTTAATGTCAAAAAGTTTTTTACTCAGGTAATTTTGACGTCAAAGAGAAAACAAACTGAAGCAAATATCAGGAAATACAAGCCTTAAATCCAGTGAGGACAAAGAAGTCATCTTTTTATTTGTGTTTGTGTGCCCTGAGTGGGCAGTGTATGTCAGAGCCGGCTTGGGGGTCCAGGCCAGCCCCTGCTAGACACCACTACAGCTCAGAGTGGCGTGAGGCTGCCTCGGATATGAGCCTGCAAGGCTGCCCCTGGTGTTGGTAGGGCCTTGGCCTGATTGCTGTGCATTAGCTGAGATGCACTGAGGGCAGTAGGCACCCACTATGGGCCACGAACCTAGGGCCATGGCTGGTTTGTGCGCAGCCAGCCATTCATGTGTACAGGCTGTGGCTCCTGCTTTATGGCACAGCCTGGCAAGACCACATTGATTGTCCTTGTGTTGGCTGCCAAATCAGGTGAGACACGGAGCTGGGCGGGGACATAGGGCTGGCTGGCTGTGTACTCTGTCTCACACTTGTGGACTCATTCCCTAGAAAGAAATAAATTTTAATTTTGGAAGCTCCCGCTTTGTGAAGTGTATGGAAATGGGACTCAGGCGATGGGGCACTGGCTTCCTCTTTTGTCATCTGTCTCAAGGTCTGCAGGATGCTGGGGGTATTCCTGCATGCCAGGGGACATACTACCCACCTTAGCAAAGTATACAGGCTGGACCCTGGTGCTCACTAGTGCCTAGCAAGGTTATCTATGTGCCAGCCAAGATGAGCCTTACATGTGCTCAGCACCTGTACAACCCTCTGGTTCACACTTTATTACCTGGCAGTGGGAGAGGGGGAGGAACATAGGAGTGGATCAGAAGATCCTTAAGGTAGGTTCTTCTTGCCTGTGTTAGGAGCATTGAGGCTGAAACAGTTGTATATCATTGCCAGGCCAGAGCAAGGCAAACCCTGAGGGTAGTCAGTGAAGTCAGTGTTAGTGGCAGCAAGAAGAATACAGATGCTCTGGCCAGGGTTAAGGTGCTACAGGCTGTCACAGAAAACACCACCTACCCACCTTCTCACTGCCCATGCAGAGGGAGAGGGGTTGATAGTGATGCGGAGCTCCAGGGGCACATTTAGGTCCATTGCAGGATTTTTGTTTTTCTGTGTGTGTGTGGGGGGGGGGTTCTTGTTTGTTCAGTTTTTGTTTTGTTGAGAGGGTTTCTCTGTGTAGCCCTGGCTGTCCTGGAACTTGCTCTGTAGACCAGGCTGGCCTTGAACTCAGATTCACCTGCCTCTGCCTCCCAAGTGCTGGGATCAAAGGCGTGTGCCACCACATCTGGCCTCATTGTAGTTTTAGAAGCCCACTGTGGCCCTAGGCAAATTTCCAGAGATGAATTCTTGGGGTGTAGAACTGAAGACCGAGACTGAAAAGTAGAAAGACAGCCAGGAAGGGATGCATGCATTTGTATGTGCTCAAAGTCTCCTGTTTGAAACTAATAGGTTTCCCTGAGCACTGTCTCCCTCTCCATCATCAAGATCCATAGCCACCTAGATTGCAAGTGACAGACACAGGACAGAGAGAGGAGGAAATGCTACCACTTCAGAGAAGGATGCTGTGTGCGAGGGAAATGCGACTTGAGGCACCAATAGGGAAGGACTTGGGGACAGAGGGCCTAGCATACATGCAGAACCAGATTTCAGATGGGCTTAGAACCCCGGCTGGAACCATTGTCCAATCTCTGCTTTGCCCTTGCTCTGGTACTATTGCTGACCCAAATTATTCCTATAGTAAATCTTGGGTGGCCAATTCCCACCTGGCCCACGGATCCCAGGAACATTGCCAGGACTTCTGGCCCTTCTCTGGGCAGAACAGATGAGAAAAGTAGTCCTAATGGCAGGGCACTGCATATTCCACATTATAAAAACATATTTGAACTTTATTGTAAAAAGGAATCTATACACACACACACACAAACACACACGTTAATAGTGTCATCCAAACAGCTGACTCAGGAACAATACTGGACTCAGGTTCTTGGTGTTTGCAAACCCTGCTACAGAGAGGAGATGGAGAGAAAAGCATCCACACCATAAATCTGAGACAAGATTGACCAGAGAGGCAAGAGTAATCTTTGAAATGCCTTTGTTTACTTACCTATATAATCAGCTGGATAAAGATGAGATGAAAGACACATCTTTAGGATGCTAAACTACTGTTTTAGATTGTTGGCTGTCTGAATAAAACAGTCAAAAGATTCCATGTCTGTTTCTGTGCATGTGACGGACAGTACCAGTCAAACCCACAGTACCCAGGGAATGACCTTGGCTTCACCACTAGTTGGGGGTGGGAGGCCTGGTAGTTTTTTAGGGACATCACTCAGCCTGTAGGCACACTTGGGAGTAGTCCAGTCTGGCGTATGTCACCTGGGCGGGAGCTTCGGACCTCGGCTGGCATGGTGCCTAGATGCCAGAAGTTAAAACAGCGTCTCAGGTCCACCCTTTGCGACTTCTTGGAGCCCGAAAGTGGACAAAACGAGAGGCGACCAATCAGAACCAAGCTTCTGGGCGTGCCTCCCACCAGCCCCTAACTGGGCGGGGGGAAAACTTCCGGTCCGGGCGAGAGGACTTCCGGCGACGCGGCGAATGGCCTCTTTCAGGGCCGCGGTCGGGGCGTCGCTCGCGGTCGCTCGAACCCGGCCACGGCGCGTCGGTCTCGCGCTTCCGTCGTCGGCGCCCCGATCCGCCTGGGCTGCAGCCATGGAGCCCACGCCGCGTTGGCTGGCAGGTCTGCGCTTTGACAACCGCGCCCTGCGTGCGCTGCCGGTGGAGACGCCGCCGCCCGGGCCGGAGGACTCCCTGGCCACCCCGCGGCCGGTGCCCGGAGCCTGCTTCAGCCGTGCGCGGCCGGCCCCGCTGCAGCGGCCGCGCCTAGTGGCGCTGTCAGAGCCAGCGCTGGCCTTGCTGGGGCTCGAGACCAGCGAGGAGGCCGAGGTCGAGGCCGAGGCTGCGCTCTTCTTCAGCGGCAATGCGTTGCTGCCCGGCACCGAGCCCGCCGCGCACTGCTACTGTGGACACCAGTTCGGTCAGTTCGCTGGGCAGTTGGGCGACGGCGCCGCCATGTACCTGGGCGAGGTGTGCACCGCGGCCGGCGAGCGCTGGGAGCTGCAGCTCAAAGGCGCCGGCCCCACGCCCTTTTCCAGGTGCGGAACTTCCCGGAGGCGACACCCTTCTGCACGCGTGGGTGAAAACGGAAGGTGCCCAGTGGCGCTTTCGCCCGGGTAGGGACAGCTGTATGTCCAAACTCCATGAAAGGGCTAGGACCTAGGTGGAGCTGCTTTGCAAAGGGTTTTGTGGAGGCAGATAAAGAAGCTGGCAGGGAAGGGCCGAGTGGCAAGACGGAGAAAACACGAAGCTAGGGACCCTGCTTACTTTCTGGCTGACACTCAGAGATCTCTCTCCATCTGCCAATTCTGTCAGGTGGAGGGGACACACCTCTAATGGCTGTCCAATGTGTTTTCAGAAACACACCGCGGACTTTGGAGCCAGTTCCCTGAATACTGTTTGCTGAACATCTTGCCCAGAGTCTAGTTTTCAGAAGCAGTGCATTGGGCTGGTATCCAGACCTATTATCTGGAACCATACTTAAGCAGTATGCGTCCTCAACTTGCCCAGCCTCTAGCAGACTCTGTGCACTATCTAGGAACTGTGGGCACAATCCGTTCTTAAACCCACCTTCTCTGTGACCATTCTCCCAAGCCTGTTAGTTCTAATTGCATACACACACACAGAGGAGTGGGTAGTTCTTGGAGTCCAGTGGAGAGTACCACAAGTGTCCAAGACACTCTTGGATCCTAAACTATACAAGCCCAAAGGAACAACTTCTTCCTCTTCCTCCCCTTTTTTGTGTTTTGCTTGCATGTGTGAGAGAGTTGGATCCCCTGGAACAGGAGTTACAATTGTGAGCTGCCATGTGGGTGCTGGGAATTGAACCTGGGTTCTATGGAAGAGTAACCAGTGCTCTTAACCACTGAGCCATCTCTCCAGCCCAAGGAGCTCTTCTTTTTTTTTTTTTTTTTTTTTTTTAAATTTTGAATTTTTTTTTTTTTTAAAGATTTATTGTTATATGTGAGTACACTGTAGCTATCTTCAGACAGCCCAGCAGAGGGCATCGGATCTCATTGTGGGTGGTTGTGAGCCACCATGTGGTTGCTGGGATTTGAACTCAGGACCTTTGGAAGAGCAGTCAGTGCTCTTACCCTCTGAGCCATCTCACCAGCCCCCAAGGAGCTCTTCTTAACTAAGCCTGCCACCCAGGTACAGACAGGTCTTGGGGGCTCCGCTCCTGGTTTTCACTCTATGATTTACATAGTTTAGGTGCTTGTTAGATGACTAAGAAACAGGGAATTGGGTTTTTATGGTATCTCACTACATCTGCTTCTCATCCTTTCTTTTACCAGCCACTAACATGCCAGCCATCCCCCAATGCCAAGCTGTCTCCATCTCTCAAAATAGTGGGTTCTTCCTCATCTTCCCATCCCCAAGCCAAATTTATGCTCTCACTGGCACCCTGCTGCTCACCTGGACCAACTTTCTCAGAGGCTCTTGGAAAGGAGTAGATGTCGTATATTCCAGAGCTCACTCATTTTGTGAGCAGCCTTAAACTTTGCATTTTGATAATTTGTTTGCCAGTTACCAAAGGGGTGGGGACCCTTGTTATCAGCATAATTTGATATTGAAAGGCTTGCTTGCTTTTTTTTTTTTTTTTTTTTTTTTTGAGATAGCGTTTCTCTGTGTAGCCCTGGCTGTCCTGGAACTCACTCTGTAGACCAGGCTGGCCTCGAATTCAGAAATCTGCCTGCCTCTGCCTCCCGAGTGCTGGGATTAAAGGTGTGCGCCACCACTGCCCAGCAAAGGCTTTCTTATAAATATCTTGATGCTAAGAATCAAATCCAGAGTCTCATGTGTCCTAGGCTACTATTGAACCACATATCCAGCCATAAAAAGTGCTTTTTAAAAAAATTTTCTATGCGTCAGTGAGTTGCCTGCATGTGTCTATGTGAGGATGTCAGATCCCCTGGACCTGGAGTTGCAGTTGTGAGCTACCACATGAGTGCTGGGAATTGAACCCAAGTTCTGTTAAGAACAGCCAGTGCTCTTAACCGCTGAGCCATCTTCTCTAGCCCAAACTCTCTAGCCTTTCATACTTGATTTATTTTTAGTTGGTGTTTCCACACCTGAGGTCAGCTAAAATATTTCCATGAAGTCAGGGATCCCTTTGACCCTTGCTTAGGTCTTATCCTTGTGTGTCAGGGTTTCTCATCTCAACACTGCCAAAACTTGAGGCTAAGGTTGGAAGTAGTTGTAGGGTCGGGGCTTCTAGAGCCCTGAGATGAGTGGGTGGCTTCGATCTTAACTAGACTCCAACCAGGTTAGCATAGACTATGTTGTGCTTTTTTTGAGACAGGGTCTTACTACATAACTGTGGTTGTCCTTGAACTTGGAGAGATCCATCTACCTCTGCTTCCCAAGTGCTGGAATTAAGCACACATGCCTCCACACCGAGCTTGGTCTTATGCTTTTGATCCTTCTGTCTTCCATGTGCTGAGATCACCAGGCCATATATAAACAGCATGTTTGATCAGTTTGGTGGGTTCCAGGCAAGGTCCTCTAATGGTTCAGGTACCTAAGGCATTACTCCTGTAAGGAGGGGCTATGGATGCAGCCTGCCCAGGTAGCCACTGTGCTGGGCATCCAATATTATACTATATTCTGCTAAAAATCAAAACAGGCCCAGTATATAGGAAGAGTTCAAGTACGAAAACCACCCATAACTGTGGCGTTCTTGCCTCATTTTGTTCTCTAGGTCCGTGACTGGTGGCTCAGACCCTACTGAGTCCGCCAGCCAGACACAGGCATGTGGCCGTGTAGTTTTGTTTCCTTTAGGGGTATGACATGTGCAGCGTGTCCAGCAATGCGTGTCACAGCACTGCCCACTATGGGGACTGTGAGAATGTTAACAGCTTCCTCATGAGCTTGTGCCTCAGTAGCTGCTCACTGTTTCCTATTTCCCACGACAGCAGACAGTGCTGGGGGGTAGTATGCATTAATTACTGTATGGTTGTGTAACACTTGTGAGGACAAAACTGCAGCCTTGAAGGTGGCTGGGGGGGGGGCACAGGGGAGGTGTCTCTTCACCTGGCTTGAGTCATATGACGGCTACCCCAAAGCTCTTGGGAAACTTGGTTCAGAATAACCTCCGCCTGACCGGCTCCTTGGCCTGTGTTTGATTTCAGACAAGCTGACGGTCGCAAAGTCCTGCGGTCAAGCATCCGTGAGTTCCTGTGCAGTGAAGCCATGTTTCACCTGGGGATCCCCACCACGAGGGCCGGGGCCTGCGTCACGTCTGAGTCTACAGTGATGCGAGACGTGTTCTATGATGGTAATCCAAAATATGAAAAGTGCACGGTTGTGTTGCGTATAGCTCCCACTTTCATAAGGTAATGCTGGGGTCCATTAGGCCTATCTACATGCACTTGCTCATAGATCATACGAGATCCATGCTTGTGCAGCCAGGATGTTGAGCCAGCTCCTGAACAAGCAAGAGCTCCTGGCTGTGGTCAGGACTCAGCTCCAGATGCCTCTCAATGCAGTGCCTGACTCATTAGTCCAGTCCTTTCTGCAGACTCCTGTCTTACCTACACCTGAGCTTGGTGTCCAGCCAGCAGGGGCTGTGTGAACAAGGAGGTGGCTGGTGTGATCTTAGGATTTTCCATCCTGTTGTGCCCAGGCTAGTCAGCCATCGAGTACTCAGTACTCACCCACCACACACGGCCACTGCTGGCCTCTGGCTTTTTCTGGCCTCAGCAAGGATGGAAAGGGGCCAAAAATGGTAACTGCTGCACTGTAGAGGCCTGTTCCCCGGACTTAGCTGACTTTAGAGTAGAGGTCATCCTGTGCCTTGGACAGCATTGATAGCACCACTGCCCTCTGCCCACCAATTGCCAGCATCAACCCAGCTACAATTTTTTAAAAAAATGTCAGCTGGGTATGGTGGCGCACACCTTTAGTCCCAGTACTCAGGAGGCAGAGGCAGATAGATCTCTGAATTTGAGGCCAGCCTGGTCTACAGATCAAGTTTAAGAACAGCCAGGGCTATAGAGAAACCGTCTCAAAAATTTTAAAGCATAAAAAAATTTAAAGCTGGGCAGTGGTGGCGCATGCCTTTAATCCCAGCACTCAGGCGGATTTCTGAGTTCGAGGCCAGCCTGGTCTACAGAGCGAGTTCCAGGACAGCCAGGGCTACACAGAGAAACCCTGTCTCGAAAAAACAAATATGTAAAAAGGTTCCATTCATGACTGGCATCCTTGTGGGACACTAACTGGCTAGCACTGACACTCATACATACTTTCTGGGTAGGCCACCCTTGGCTGTCCTCACAATGTGTCAGGTACACACAATCCTGTGTGAAGTTGGAGCCGGAAAAGTAGACAGTCATGGTGGTTTCTTGGCCTGATGAGTCTCCAGCATCTGGGAGCCAGAGGCTGACAGTTGGCCAAATTGAGTCCTGCCTGTCACTCAGATCTGGCAGTGCTCCATAGCATGCTCTCCCACTGAGTGGCTACACAGCCTTGTGGCCATGGTGGTTTATCTTTTTCTCGCAAGGTATGATCCATTGAACACTGGGATCTTTCCTACAGATTCGGCTCCTTTGAAATTTTTAAGCCCCCTGATGAGCACACAGGGCGTGCAGGCCCTAGCGTGGGACGAGATGATATCCGAATCCGGATGCTTGACTATGTGATCAGCTCTTTCTACCCTGAAATCCAGGCTGCCCATACCTACGACACGGACAACATACAGAGGAACGCTGCCTTTTTCAGAGAGGTAGGCAGAGGTTCCTCACTGGCCATCTGGTGTCTTTGTCCTCTTCTGTTCCTTGTTCCTATATCCAGGTCCCATCTTCTCCTATAGCCTCAAGAACTAGGCAGCCTGGAAATACTTAAAGGTTTTGTTGTTTTGAGACAGTTTTTCTTAGTAGCATTGGCTAGCCTGGAACTTCTATATGTAGAGCAAAGATCTATAGACTCAAAGATCTGCCTGCCTCTGCCTCCAGAGTGTTGGTATTAAAGCTGTGTACCGCCACATCCCATACACCAGGGCATTTTGATGATGTGACATTAAGACACCTGGTGCTGATTACACCTATAAGACCCAGGAGAACTAGCTAGTCTTGGAAGGACACGTGGGCAGAATCACTGGTGAATGCTGGATTCCTACTGCATCGATCTGTGACCTCAACCCAGCATACTCACCTGGTATCTCAACTTGGGGGAACAGATGTGGACTCCCCCGCAAGGGCTAGCCATGGCCCTGTTTCTGTGTCAATTATTTGCTCATACATGTCATTGCTGCTGGTTAGCAGAATATTCTAAGAGCATGTCCATGAGGTCACACATGGGGCCACACCAGGTTACTCTTATTTTCCACCTCTGGCCCAGGTGCTGGGGGTGTGGTGACATAGCCACAGAGCAGGAGGAGTTATGAGGCTGAGCTGTATGCTCTCAACACAGAAACAGGTGGGTGATCTGGTCAGCATACACTGTCCCTTTAAGCTTCTGCTTTGTGATCATACTACCTGGTCCCTGGGAGCCCTGTGCTCCCTATGAGGCGAGGCACAGAAGGCCACTTGCTTGGGCACTGGGAGCCGTGACTCAGTCCTGCACTTGGGGCTCCTGTTCTCCAAGCTACACTGGAACCTTATGTTCAGGGACTGCATCTGGCTGGGTCATTGGATGAGCAGTTGGTAATATTACCCTATAGCTCCCAAAATGGAACTAGAATAGAAGGTCTTAGGAAATATCATTCTGGACTGTGATGTTTCCCCCAGTGTTGTTATCAGATCTTCTTCCTGGGAATCAGACTGTGTTGCTGATTTTTAAGGTTAACCCAAAATTGGTAGTGTTTAAAAGAATACGCGGTGGAAATGGGACTTAAAAGCCCATATAAACCAACTCACCCGAAACATACTCTGGAACAGTGGTAAAGGGATTAGGGATTACAGAAAGTCCACTGGCATCAGGAGATGCACTGGGGTGTTCTGGCATGAGTAGGGCAGATGGGCAGCAACCAGAGTCTGCTTTGCTCTAGGTGACACAGCGAACAGCACGGATGGTGGCCGAATGGCAGTGTGTTGGCTTTTGCCATGGCGTGCTCAACACTGACAACATGAGCATTCTGGGGCTCACTATCGACTATGGACCCTTTGGCTTCCTAGACAGGTAACCCACCCCCACCCCACCCCCAAGGTGGTAAGTGATGGACCTTCTGCTTGTTGGCCACCTAGGAACTGGTCCCTGTGAGGGAGAGGACCAAGGAACCCAGGGAACAGTATGGTCTATGTGGTGCTTCCTTCTCTCTCTCTCTCTCTCATATATATATATATTTGAGTAGTCACTGTCTTCAGGCACACCAGAAGAGGGCATTGGATCCCATCATAGATGGTTGTGAGCCACCATGTGGTTGCTGGGAATTGAACTCAGGACCTCTGGAAGAGCAGCTCTTAATCGCTGAGCCATCATCTCTCCAGCCCCTCATGTCTCTTTTTTGAATGTTTCATTCTCTCAGTGTCTGGTCAACCAATCCTACAAGTAGAAATCAATTTGTTTTGGAATCTATTATGTGATCCAGGCTGGCCTTGAACTTGTGGCACTCTTGCCTCCGGCTCCTGAACTGATAGGTTTATAGGAGCATGCCACCATACTTAGCCTCTCTGGAGTGTTTTGAACAAAAAGTGACATTTTAGCTAGTTAGAACAAGTCCCTCCCTTGCCAGGCTCTAAGTGGACTAAAGGGTGGGGGGTGGAGTGGAGCAGAGGGGGCTCTATCTGGCCTAAGGCAGTCTGAGTCTCAAGCAGTTTCCTCCCTGGCCTTGAGGCAGAACTGACCAAGGCCTACACAGGGCAAGAATGGTGCTGCCACAGGCAAGGTCATCAGTCTTGCCAGTAGCCTGCCTTCTGTCTCCTGATAGCATTTCTCTGTATGGCAGGTACGACCCGGACCATGTGTGTAATGCCTCTGACAATGCTGGGCGCTACACATACAGTAAGCAGCCCCAGGTATGCAAGTGGAATCTGCAGAAGCTAGCTGAAGCACTGGAGCCCGAACTGCCACTCGCGCTGGCTGAGGCCATTCTAAAAGAGGAGTTTGACACTGAGTTCCAAAGGCACTATCTACAGAAGATGCGTAAGAAGCTGGGCCTTATTCGAGTGGAGAAGGAAGAAGATGGGACACTTGTGGCCAAACTTCTGGAGACCATGCATCTGACTGGTAAGCCACAGAACCCTGTCACTGTGGGAAAATATTTAGTGTTCTCCAAACTCGGTGGTACTGAAGGCAGTCCCAATTCCCAAACTGAAATTCTGTCTGCTTTAACTACTCTCCGCCTACCTCCCTGGTACTACCATTCTGATTTCTGTGAGTTTGACCACTCTAGGAACCTCCATAGGACTCAGTTGTGAGTCAATACACAGACGATCCCTAGGTTCTTCCATGTTGTAGCATGTGTCTGGACTTAACTCCATTTTTAATGCTGACTGTCTAGTTGTATAGTAATGACCCCCCCAGGGCTCGTTACCTGTTGCATATAGTGCTGCTTTGAACATGTGTACAGTTACTGGTTTGGTGTGAGTCCCTGCTTTCAGTTCTTAGAGCATAGTTTACTAGGTCACTATTCAGCTTACTTCTGACTGCTCTGGTTTCCACATTGTATTGGGAAGCAGCAGCTAAGATGAGCATCTGTGGTTTGTTCCTGACTGTACTTAGAACTGCAGACTTGTCTGGAGACAGTCTAGCCCAGGCTGGCCTTGAACTGGTGCTCTTCCTACACCAGCCTCCCGAAGGCTGGGATTACATACCCAGCTTGTTTTCTGCCCATGTTAGCATGACCACCTCAGCTTCTTGTTTTTGAGATTGAGTCTCTAGTTGGCTTTGGTTGTTCTAGAACTCCACATATACCAGACTGGCGTCAAGCTCAGAGATCTGCCTGTTGATGGTATTAAGTGCATGTGCCACACACACTACCTCAGCCTCATTAGATACTATTTGCATGGATTGTTTTCATCTTTTCATTTTCATTTTCAAGGCACTCAGACCTAAAGCAGGCATTTTATAGACAGCAGTAAGGCTGAATCACATATTTTTTTTTCCATCTGTCAACCAGCCTCTCCATTGCAGGGTACAGAATTCATTTACAACAAGTTTGTTTTCTGCAAGCCTTTTGTTTTCTTTTGTTTTGTTTTTCCAAGAGATCAGTTTGGCCTTGAAACTCAAGGATCCACCTGCCTCTGCTGCCCAAGTCCTGCAGTTAAAGGGGAGTACCGCTACCGCTAAAAAATGAGGCTGGGCTGTAGTGGCATATGCCTTTATCCCAGCTCTTGGGAGGCAAGAGCAGGCAGGAGAGCAGATCTCTGTAAGTTTGAGGTCATCCTGGTCTACAAAGCAAGTTCCGGGACAATCAGGTCTACACGAAGAAACCCTGTCTTAAGAAACCAAAAGGGAAAAAAAAAATATTGTGTGCACACTACAGTATACATTGTAGAGGTGTAGAAGCAGGACAATTTGCAAAAAAACTCAGTTCTTTCATGATATGTGTCTCCAAGATGTAGCCTGGGCCAGCAGGTATGGCAGCAAGTACCACTGTCCATTAAGCAAACTCACCCACCAGCCCTCAGTTTGCACTTACTTTTATATATTGCTCAAGAGTTGCGGTGAGGATGGTTGCTAGGTCAAGCTAATAGCCACAGTGTATCAGGCACATCTATGCCTGGAGACCTACAAAGGGCTGGTAACAGATGTACTAGCCTAAGGAAACAGGCTGGGGGAGTAACAGGGTCCAGCATGTGCCTCCCAGGCACTGAGCAGCTCATTTTCTAGGTGCTGACTTCACTAACACCTTCTGTGTTCTGAGCTCCTTCCCGGCTGACCCGTCAGACTCAGCCGAGTTCCTGAGCAGGCTGACCTCCCAGTGTGCCTCTCTGGAAGAGCTAAGGCTCGCCTTCAGACCGCAGATGGATCCCCGGTAAGTACACCCTCAGAATTAGTTTTCAGAAGGGGAGCAGCAGGGAAGCTGCAGACTTCCAGTCAGAGCGCTTCCCAAGTGCACTGGGGGCCTGGCAGCCGGCACCATTCCTGGGCATGAAATGCAGTGAGGTCAAATTTCTGCACCATTGAGGACCAGGACACCAACAAGAAGAAAGCAAGACATAGATGGACTGGAATGGAGATGCCAAGCAGACAGTGCCTTCCCACGCTCTCCTACAGGGTGTGCAGGCTGCATTCAGCTAGGAAGAGATATGGCACATGGTGGCTTACGGGCTTTCTAGTAACACCCCAGAGGCTGGTTATGAAAAAAGGACTTTAGTGGGGAAAGGAGCAGTAACCATCAAGAGGCAACGACACTTGACATCTGTAGACACACCCAGGACGGATGGTCCCCTGGGTGGGGTGTAGCAATTTGGAAGTTGCCTCAGCACCTGAGCTACTTCCCATGCCACCCTCCTTACAGGCAGCTCTCTATGATGCTGATGCTTGCACAGTCGAACCCACAGCTCTTTGCACTCATTGGTACGCAAGCCAATGTCACAAAGGAGCTAGAACGTGTGGAGCATCAGTCACGGCTAGAACAGCTGAGCCCCTCTGACCTGCAGAGCAAGAACAGAGACCACTGGGAAGCCTGGCTTCAGGACTACAGGTAGGCAGCTCCCGGGGTCATCTGTACTGGCATCTTGACACAATGGCCACCTTAGATGGGGGCTGCAGATGGCCCTGAATTGAGGGCATAGGGCATGAAGTTCTTTGTTGGGAAAAACCAGCTAGGATTTTGATTCCAGAGACCGTCTGGACAAGGAGAAGGAGGGTGTTGAAGACACTGCTGCCTGGCAGGCAGAACGTGTACGCGTCATGCGTGCCAACAACCCCAAGTACGTCCTGAGGAACTATATTGCACAGAAAGCCATTGAAGCTGCTGAAAATGGAGACTTTTCAGAGGCAAGCACACACTAGCTGTTGTCCCTTCCTCTCATGGACATGTCATTAAATAAGCGCTCACCGAGTTCTTTTCACCTGTTCTCCAGGTGCGGCGTGTCCTGAAGCTGCTAGAGTCTCCTTACCACAGTGAAGAGGAGGCCACAGGCCCTGAAGCAGTGGCAAGGAGCACTGAGGAGCAATCTTCCTACAGTAGCAGGCCACCCCTCTGGGCAGCAGAACTCTGTGTAACATGATCCTCATAAAGGCCTCGGTGTCCTCCACTTGTCTGGAGTCTCCCGAGGCCTCCCCAGTGCTGCTGAGTTGCTGAGACCACTGGGATGCCTGTCCTCAGTCTCTCCATGACGGCAGAGGTCTCCAGTCAAAACCTGACCCATCTCTGTCTGATACTACCTTAGCAGTACTGCCCTGGCCTAGCATTCAACATGCCATCAGCACATAGTGCTTCCTGCTAGGATATCAGTCTCATGGTTCTAAGTATGCAAACGGGCCTAAGTAAGTAAGCCTTGTGGCCTGTCTGTGCATTTTGCCCCAAAGGGCAGGGCTTCACACCTGTTGAATCTCCCAGGCCCCTAAATAAAACAGCTTCTTCAGGTCTATCTCTGGTCACTGCCTTGGCCCTAGCCCCATCCAGGTAAAATGGGAATGCAGCCATGGTCCTGTCTGTCCTCAGGAATCCTGGTAGTAGTTGTTGAAGTTGATGCGAAGCAGAAAGTCTTCCAGGTGGGGCTGATAGCCTCGGTTCACCAGCTTGGTCACTACTGGAGAGGCATCCAACGCTCAGGCTCCTGCCCGCCCTGAGCCTGGCCACCCCAGCAGCCCAGCCCAAAAGAAGGGCTTACCTTTGAAGAGGAAGTGGGAGTAGTACTTGAAGGTGCTATAGGACTGCTGCATGAGGGGGAAGTTGGGGTGCTCGGCACCACGGGGGCCAGTGGCCGGGCCCCAGTTCTGAGAGATGAGCTGGCTTCGGAACTTGAGCACCAGGCTGAAGATGCTATGGATGATGTTCATGACTGGTGCTGCCTTCTCTGTCAGTAGGCCCCTAGTGGAGTGGAGGGTAGAGCTGCTGGTGGTCTGCCCAGCCTGACCAGGGCATACCCAAGTCCAGGTGCCTGCCTGTCTCACCTGAAAACAGCCCTGTGCAGGTACTCGGCATGGGCCCGCTGAATCTCCTCCAGGTCACCCACCACAGCTAGACGGGCTCTGAACTCACACCAGCTGACATGCAGGATCTGGTTAGCAATGTAACCCTGGATGACCTTCACAAAGTGCTGCATCTCATGCTTGAAGAGCTGCAGCTGTCGGAACTGCACTGAGCCAGCTGTGTGGCTCACGAGGGCTGGGAAAGAACAAAGAGCGTAAGCAGCAGCCTGAAGCCACACATGGGTAGGACAGACGTGGGCCAGGCCTCACCTGTGCGCTTGAGGTGGAAGCAGATGTCTTTGAGTGTCCACATCATGAGCTTCAGCTGCAGCAGGAAGGAGAAGATGCCACTGTACTTGTTCAGGCAGCTCTCGGTGATGACGATGTTGAGGGGCCAGTCAACCTGTTCAGGAAGCCCTACTTAGTACATACAGCTTTAAGATACATCTCCCCTATACACCCGTGGCAGGACACTGCTGACCTTGTACCTGAGCTCCAGGCAGCTCAGCACATCTGGGGCATTTGGGGCAAACACTTCAGGCAGGTACTTGAGGGCAAAAGACAGGTTGGAAGCATGCGGGGTGTCCCCGTGGAGGCTGTACTGCAGTGCCTTGCTCAGGATGCTGTTAAGGACCAATGGGTTGAGCAGCTCCCCAGGTGTCTGCCCAGCCCCTAGCTAAGGAAAAGAAAATGTGTCAAGGAGTCCCAGGTTTGTGCCCTGCCCCTCCCTAATTGCCCAGCAACCCAAGTTCTGCCCGAGCAGCACCGTGTCACCATATTGCTGGGGACTATAACATGTTTGGGTGGGCCTGAGGCCAGCAGCCATCTGCATCCTACCCACAACACCTCTACTGGCCAGCCTGATTCCAGCTGCATATCTTAGAGCTACCTTCTCGAAGAGCAGGTCACTAAGGGACTGAGCGAACTCTCCATCTTCCATCAGGAGGAAATGGCGCAGTGCCTCAAAGTGTGTCTCCAGGTGCAGCTCCACAAAGAAGTAGTCAACTGCGGCTTTGCTGACCAGGCGGACGCTGGGGAGGGAGAGCTAAGGGTTAGGGGGCAGGGCAGGCAGGAGAGGGAGGGCAGGCTGCTACAGCTGGGCAGGTGGAGGCACTCACTGGGCAGCCAGAGGCGCCATAAGGGAGCGCTTCATAAGCACAGGCAACGTCAGCAGCTCACTCAGCTGCACTGCACTCTCGTCTACTGCTGACTGAACTCGGGGGTCAACAGGGAAAGCAAAGGCCCGGGGAAGCATGTGGTGTACCAGGTGAGCAACAGGAGGCTCTGCTGTGGGAAACAAGACAGACTTGCTGAAATTTAGGGATACGGCCCTAGAGCATCACAGCCCCGCCTGCCCACTGGGACTGGCCACTCACACATGCTCTCATAGCTGTCCGGGTACTGCTCCAGGCGGTAGAGTTTTGTGAGGGCTGTCAAATAGGCTTGCTCCTTGCCCCAGCGTCTGGCCTCCGCTTCTGTGTTTGATATCTTGTCACTAGGGCCTGGGCTGCTGGGGACAGCTGTGTCTTCCTAAAAAGAGGCCAACCTCAAAGAACTGTATCCTTACACAGTACACTACTCTCTGCCCCCCACCCCATTTTGCTTGTGCTGAAAAGGAAATGGGCTTATGGAGACCCCATGTGGTGGCGTTCCATGCACACTCCTGACCTGTGAGCTTGAAGGCAAACATGGAGAAAGGTCTTCAGCATCCCTGCTCCTCCCTGGGCCTAGATCCACAGAAAATAATGGGCCATTAGTAGCCAGTGCCTGCTTGAGAAGACCTAGTGAGATTGGCCAAAAGAACCCCTCCAGTCTCCCACTCCCACCCCAGCAGCAACCTGATCCAGGCTGACAGACAAGGATCACAAAGGACAGCGTGCCACTGCCTTTCCAGCGTGCCACTGCCTTTCCAGTATGCCACGGTCCCACCCTGACCAGCACTGCCCACTCTGACCTTTCTCTTCAAGGATGCCACTTCCCAGCATGCTCGGCTCAGCCACAAGGATCTTGGTCTGTAGGTTACCTTCCTCTGTAGGCTTCGTTTCTTCAGGTAGCTGTGGCCCACATTCTAGAGCAGGGCTCTGTGCTTCCACACCAAGCACTGCCTCAGACACATAAGCAGGGGGACACTGATGGGGCTTGAGGTCAGCCTCAGCTTCTGGCAAGGGCTCCTCCAGAATCAAGGGAGGCTGAGCACATCCACGCTGCTGAAGATCCACATCTGATGCATTCTCCCCAATCCTAATGCTGGCCTCTGACACGTGCCTGTGGACATTCCACCGTGGCCGAGGAGTCACGTCTGATACATTCTCCCCAACCTTGATGCTGGCATCTGACACATGCCCGTGGACATTCCACCGTGGCCGAGAAGGAGTCACGTCTG
>NC_034606.1:54073249-54077367 GCF_900095145.1 Mus pahari
CCGAGAAGGAGTCACGTCTGATACATTCTCCCCAACCTTGATGCTGGCATCTGACACGTGCCCGTGGACATTCCACCGTGGCCGAGAAGGAGTCATGTCTGACATATTCTCCCCTACCTTGATGCTGGCATCTGACACATGCCCGTGGATATTCCACTGTGGCTGAGGAGTCACATCTGACATATTCTCCCCTATCGTAATGCTAGCCTCTGACACGTGCCCGTGGACATTCCACCGTGGCCGAGAAGGAGCCACTTCGGCTATATTCTCCCCAATTCCAATGCTGGCCTCTGACACGTGGCCATGGACATTCCACCGTGGCCGAGGAAGAGCCACATCTGACATATAATCCCCCAACTTGATGTTGGCATCTGACACGTGTCTGGAAATGCTAAGTTGCTGGCAAGGAGCCATCCCAGAAGCATGGCTCTCTGTAGGGACAGTAGTCTCTGACATATGTTCAAGGAGCTGGCCCACAGGCTGGAGGCTCCCCTCCACAGGAGTGGCATGACTGAGTGGATGTGGGCAAGGCAAAGTCTCTTGCATATCATTGATACAAGAATCTACTTTTGTGGGCATATTCCCCAGAAGATGCTGTTTTTCACTGTCCACACTATTCTGAACATCCTGGAAGGGTCCTGGTAAGAGGGAGGTAGCCATAGCTGGCCTCAGAATGGTATTGAAATCATACTCTGACTGGGTAGGCTGGGGGCCACCTGCTGTGAGTGCCAACGGCCCAGAGGTTACAGGGGATAGGTCTGAGCAGATGGTCTGCAGAGCCACCTCTAAGAAGGGAGCGTCAATGTTCTCCACAGGCTGTTCCTCTCCAGAGCCCACAGGCAGAAAGTCTGTGATGCTGAGACCAGTTGAGAATGGCCCAGCTCCCTCTGCCTGCCCAGCCCCAGAGTCATCAGCTCCCTCTGCGGCAGACTTGGGGACTGATGGTGTCGATGCACATGGTAGGCTTAGACAATCCCAATGCAGCTCTGTGGACCCCGGATCACAGCTATGGCCTTCCCCTGTGTGCTCAGGACCTGGAGATGTGACCTGAAACACATACCGAATCCCTCCAGTCATTCAAGCCCAACTCTCCAGGGTGAGCTCTGCAACAGCGGCTGACACCGACTAAGGAGTGCAGAGAGCCAGCAGGATCCCAAGCTCCTACTGGAGCTTATTACCTGAGAGCCTGTGGATGGGAAAGCACTCGGTGGCTCCTGGGGCTGCTGAGCCTCCATGCCTCTCAGCATCTCCTGAAATTCAAGCCAACAGGAAAATAGAGAAGCTCTGTGGAGAGAGCAGCAGGGCTGGCACACACCGAGGCCTTCACACAGCACATATGCCACTGCCCTGCTGCCCACTCACACCATCCATGTCTGGCTAGAAGCCTGAACCACAGCAAGTGCCATCTGTCCCCTTATGCAACAGGATGACAGGGTATGTAACTAGGTGCCAAGGACTGGCAGCTAACACTACAGCCATACCTGAATGCACTTCTGGTCTTCTAGGAGAAAACGGAGTCGTGCGCTTTCCAGCCGATGCCTCTGGATTCTCCACAGAGCCTTCTGCTCTCGACGAGCTGCCTCTGCCGACAACTTGCTATAATGGTCAACCAGCGCCTGCCTGAAGCCACATGCAGAGAGGACATGGTCACTACAACTTTTCTCTGTATTATCTCGTGGGCATCGACTCAGGTGAGACTACCTCCCCAGAATCCTGTCCCCCACCTTCCCCACAACAGACTGGGTTGGGGGTGAGGGGAGTTGCTGCCCACCAGGCTGAAAGGTTCTAATGGACAGATGGACAGATACCCACATGGGACTTGGCAACTGTCTGTTGGACAAACAGACAAAGAAAAATGTATATTATGCCCTGGGACAAGAGAATAAACAGTGGTTAAGGGCCAGCCCTCTCCCACCAGGCTCCATTTTCTTTACTGGAAGTAGACATCTCCCCATTCTCCAAGTTCAAACTCAAGAGAACTGGAGACTGACAAAAAAACAAAAAAAAAACAACAAAAAAAAATCAACAACAACAACAACAACAACAAAGCAAACCCAGGGATTCTGAGCCTCTAAATACTGGGCATCTAAGCCCAGTCTTCAATTTGTCGAGCTACAAGTCAGAAACATGGCTCTCTATGCCTGGTTTTCCTCTTAGGAGAACAGAGCATCTACTCACACGTGTGTGTGCACATATCTAGCACATGCAAGAGGCAAACCCATTTGTTCTGTAAATAGTATCTAAGGCTGCAACAGTCCATCTCCCAAGGACAGCATGCAAGATATGGCCAGTCCCTCCTGTAAAGGCCTTCCACAGAACAGTGAGCCTGTGTCTAGGACAAGCTAATGGTACAAAGGGGAAACTGACCCAAGAACCACGCTAGATTAGAGACCATGGCTCCGCGGGGCAGGGGACAGGTTTGGAATAAAAAGCAAAGGTATTTAAGATCAGCAGAGCAGGCACCTGTAATCCCAGCCCTAGGAAGGCTGAGACAGGAGGACTGAAGGCCACACAGCAACATCTTGGGGCTGTGGCTCAGTGGTGGAGTGCTTAATTGCATTACAAGGTCCAAAGTTGGCACCATAACACATAATAATATTACTACACACTAATAAATAACATTAACAGACAGTCAGGACATCAAATACACTGTGTGTATTAGGACTGGATCCCAGAGCATAGCCTGAGAGCTCTAACCTCTTAGCTCAGGACAGCATCCTGGTCTAGCAGACTAGTCTTTCTGCCTTGACATATGTCTGATTTTTCAGACTAAAAACTAAAATAACGAGTTAGGGATGTTGCTCACTGGTAGAGCACTTGCCTAGCAATATTGGGGCCTTGATCCCTAGTAGCAAAGACAAAAGACAGTAAAATAACCATCACTAGGTTTAAACCAGCACCATGGGACCTGCAGCCATACAGCCCTACCTGGCCTTCCTCTCCAGCTCTTCCTCCAGGGCCTTTAGCCTCTTCTCCCGGTCACGGAGCTCACGGGCATAGCTGAAGTCATCATCTAGCTCTTCTTGTCTGGCTGCCAGGCGTCGCTACACAACACACACAGTCTCATTGCCAAATCAAGGACTCCAGGAGCCAGAACCACCCAGAGCCCAGATCACCCACCTCCTGATCCTTTACAAACTGTTCCTTCAGTCGCTGAAACTGCTCTCGCTTCCGGGTGTCCAGAGCAATCTGTTCTGCCATCTGCCGGTCTTCAGGAGAAGGTGAGAGGCATGAGTGGTGAAGAGCCCAGCAGAGACCCCAGCACAGAGAAGAAAGACCTGGACCTGCACTCACCACTCAGCTCACTCAGGACTCTGGATGCAGCTTCCCGGGCATGGACAATTAGTTCTTGTTTTGCAATTTCCATACGTAATTCCTAAAGACAATAAGCAAAACATCTTACCACCCTGTCCCTTCCCCTAGGATAGTGTGGAGACAACTGGCTATCCAAAACAACATGCTTCTGGTCAGTGTTAACAGATACACTTCCCAAAAACCACAGAATGTTCACAGCTGATGACGCTTCACCACAGGATGGGAGGACAGGGAGACCTCTGGCTTAAGAGTGACAGGCATTGACTATGTACCCACAGATAAATGAAGGGCTCATGAACATTCCTGCTCCTGAATCTGTCCTTGCCTGGGTCTCTTCTGCTGCCCATTAGACACTAAGCCAAGACAAAGTTGTTGAGATTGGCCCTGGCCAGTCACTAATCTCTCCTCCTGGAGTATACTGGAGCATTAGGGTGCGGCTTCTAGGCACACACTCAGTATTTGTAAATGCTACTCAGGTGGAGGAATTTTAGGCCTTGCTGCCTAGAATTTCCAAATGTTGGTAAAACCTGGAGTGCAGGCAAGGCTACCCACCTTAAAAAAAAAAAAAAAAAGACACCTGTCATCAGATTTGTTCCGATTTTCCTTCATACACAGCCAAGCAGCTTGGGTGTCCTAACCTAGACCTACTACCAGGACAGAAACACCAGAAAAACCACTCTGCCCGACTGCCCACACATCCTGTTCACTCTACCTGACACGGCCACTTCCAGTCCACTCTTCCTGACTGTCCACATCCTATCCACGCTGCCCGACTGCCCACATCCTGTCCACTCTGCCCGACT
>NC_034606.1:54077552-54083033 GCF_900095145.1 Mus pahari
CTGCCCGACTGCCCACATCCTGTCCACGCTGCCCGACTGCCCACATCCTGTCCACTCTGCCCGACTGCCCACGTCCTGTCCACGCTGCCTGACTACCCACATCCTGTCCACTCTGCCCGACTGCCCACATCCTGTCCTTCTTGCTCCTCAGTCATCTGACTGCCAACTAGGCACCAGGCCAGGAGAAACTGTCCTCATGGGCACTGGCCCACCCCAGGGTAAGGGAGCTCCATCAGCCCAGACCCCCAGAAGTGAAGGGAAGTAGAGAGAAAGCCCAAAGCCCTGCATCCAAGTACCTTTTCCTCCTTGCTGATACAGCTATGACGTGCAACTCTCTCCATCCGCCCAACATAGACAGCACAGTCCTTTTCAATCTCCTTCAGTTCCTCAAGAGAGAAAATCACCGAGATCCGAGGGACAGGGACATCAGACCAACAAAGGTAATGCTGCCAAAATGGAAGGACTCCAATGACTCCGTAGCCAAGGTAGAAACAAGCAGCAAGCGCTGCCATGCTACTGAGTTGTCAGTGATGGATGCAGACAGCCACTTGTTTTTCCTTGAAAATTTTATTCCTAAATCTGGGGGTAGCTGAAACCCTTGAGGGCTCCACAGATCAAGCAAAAATGGAGATACCATGTATGGGGCCACCTATAGCAGAGGTGGACTCAGAAACTAAGAGGCGCCATGTGATCAATCTAATCTCTCATGCAGAGGACTATTGTGGCAAACACACTAGCACCTACACTCAGGCTCAGTCCCGGGGCAGACCAAGCCTCCCATGGTACACAAGCCCCTCCCTTAGCCCCCACAGCCAGCAGGACCCTCTCACCCGGGGACAGCAGAGCTTCAGTAGATTGATGGTCTTCCCACAGACATACACATCATGAGCAATGTGTTTCAAGAATACAGGAACACAGTCCTCTACCTCTTTGGAAATGAGCACGTAGCCATGGGTCCAGTAAAACTTGTCTGGACAGAACATGAATAGAAAATGATGATTTGCAGTTATAATGGCCCTGACCCCAGGCAGGGGACACTGATAAGTTATTTCTCTGCCAGTGAAATGAGTCAATTCACGCCAGATTAGATTATATTAAATGCAAGTTCATTGGGAAGTTGCTCTCAGGTTAGTTCACTGGCCCCAAGGAAGAAAGCCAGAGAAGTCATCATGGGGAGGGAAAGAGGGGAGAAGGGAAGAAAGAGCACATGCAGTGAAAGAGAAGGGAATAGGGGAGACCAGAATGTCTGGATTCCATAAGGAAGAACCTCTGGAGGAAGGGCAGCCCAGGCCCTGGGCTGGAAAGTTCAGGGTATGCCAGGTAGGTACTGAGGGATGCTGGGAGAATCTGGAGACCAGGTCTGCTTTGATATGTAGAGTATACACCTCAGTCCTTTGTCCTGGGGTCCAAAACCTGATAGGCACAGCCTAGAAGTCAGTGGGTACTTACCTCTGAAGCTGAGGTACTCATGGTTAACTTGGATCATGAACTCCCCATAAACATCTCTGAAGACTCCACTGTACACCCAATCGTGGATGAACCTACAGGGTAATGGAACACAGGAGGGTGGGGTGGGGTGGGGTGAGGGGTGTTGGAAAGAGGAAAGCTGGGCAAGTGTGGAGTCTGCGAGGCGAGTGTGGCCAATCCCCAGAGTAGGATGAGAGAGACACTGCCAGCTATGGATGTGTGGGGTCTCCTACCCGGTAGGTCCTTTATCCAGCGTGCTTCTCCAGCACATTCAGTACATCTTGGATAACAAGAAACTCAGATACATATCTGGTGTGAGTGCAGCCTTCCTCCACCCACTATAGGGAGAGCAGGTATGGCCAGTACAGTCCTCTCACAACCTACCGTGTGTAGGGCTCACAGCTGGTCTTCAGGAGGGACAGCAACACGGGGTAGTGCTCATTGCTGCAGTTATCCAGTGCTTCCTGGTAGAGGTAGGACAGAAGCTTCACTCCCTACAAACAGTGAGAAGAAACAGGATGGCTAACAGACCACACCACCACACTTGACAAGAATGCACAAGTCATTGGAGGCCTGCAAGCTCAGACTGGAGGAAAGGAGAGAGGACTCACAGTGGGGAACACAGCCCTGGGTTCTCCACTGGTCGCCAGGGATACAGTGCCAACACCACAAAGCTCAGCCAAGTACCTGGACACAGAAACTGGATCAGATCAAGTGACAGGAGCTCAGGGTCCCAAGGACCAGATCAGACTGAGCAAGCGAAATGTTCATTTTCCCAGAAGTGACTGGTCTACAGTCTTTGAAAACTACTTGTACCCACAACACAGCAGATCTTAGACCCTGATGGACTCCTGCCCAGCACTGTTTTCTGTGCTGTCCTCCCAGATGGCATTGACACATCCACACTCAATGGGTGGGCTCACCTCCACGCCTCCGCACCTCATCCTTGACTTTACTCCTTAGCTCCACATTATGGTACCATCTGAAACCTCTGCCTTGTTACCACCTTGTCTGACTACAATGAGCACCAATTCCCCTCATGAGCCCTCACCCTCTCTACCCCACTGCAGTCTGTGTCCCACATGACCCCCCAATTCCTTGCTGCCTGATACATCTCCTCCCATATTATCTGCCACCCCCAACTTCTCTCAATGGATAGCATCTGCCAAGAGACACTATGGCTGTTTACCAATGAGCTCCCACATGTCAGAGGCTGTCCACTGCCTTCCCTCCCATGCAGCACAATTGAGACAGAAAGCCCTGGGCCCAGCAAGGCCACTGTCACAAGCAGATGGAAGACAAACTCATTATATGGCACAGTGACCAGTTGTGCATGGACTGTTCTTCTAGGCCCTCCTTGACAGGGAGCAGAGCTGGCTCTTTCACTGCCCTGAAAGCCCCACGTCTGCTCCTGAGGCCCATGCAAGGCCACTGTGCCAAGATTCACCTGAGCTGCCGGCCCAGTTTCTTGAAGAGAAAGCCAATAGTGAGGAGACTGAGGGTGGGTGGAGTGGAGAGCACACAGGCGCGGTAATACTGCAAGTACCTCCTTAGGCCGCTGGTGAAGGCCTGTGGAAAAGGAAGAGGAGAAAGGCAGCTGGCACACGGAGGCAGTCATGACTCAGAGCTTGGAAGGACACACCAGGCTGGGAAACAGAGCTGTACTTCCTTCCATGCCGTAGCCTTATGGCTAAGCCAGCTGAGAGGGAGATGCTTTACCAGAAGACACAGATGAGGGTGAGGGATCTGCCAGATACGGCTTTGCCTCCTTGCATCAGACTGAGACAGAGTCACCTGGAACAATCCTGACCTTGGCCTGTCTTGCCTACATACCAGGAAACCAGGAACCACAGCCTCACCTCTCATGGATTCCCTCAGACCCATTCTATACCATCTGCAGCCTCTGGTCCTCTTGGGGAGTCCACTCCCTGTTCCTCTGGCCAGAGGGTTTTTCCCATGCAGCTCCTAATACGTTCCTGAAACCTGATGTGGCAACTGACCTGATGTGGCTCTGACCATCAGAGCTTGAAGGAACCAGCTCCTCCAAAATTGCACCCTGCACCCATCCCTCCCTGATATCTGCCCATGTTTTCTACACAACACTCTGCTAATCTGCATACCTGACCTCACCTGCCCAGGCTGCCCAGATCCTGTAATAGTCTACCAGCACACAAGCCAGCTGCAAATCTTTCAATAAACAGAAAATCCTGGGTACCTCAAGAATCAACTTAAAACAGGAGATCCATCTTGCTACATACCATACAAGACAGTAGGGCTTATGGAGAGAGAGCAGAGAGCTTATATTGGCTTACCCACCTCATAGCACTTGGTCCTTGCCCTCAAATTCCCTAACTGTTCACACCTGCCTCCCTCTGTGCCTTTGCCCAAACACAACTGACACAAGGTTAACAGATGAAGACAATCTCAAGCCACCCAGCTTCTTTAGAGGTTTGGACTCAGGGGTTCTGACCTCTAATTCTGCACCCTTAATTCTTTTGTGAAGGTACATGGTCCTCCAAAGGCATACCTGGAAAACAAGGCCCCTGCTGCACAAGGAGCCTACAACAGGTTGTAGAGAGAAGTGGCTCAGACGCGTATAACAGGTTCCATACTCCGCCACCTCTGAAAGGATGCTGCTGATGCTTTCAGGAGATGCACCTGACACGTGCACACCCGGCTCCACTACAAAAGCTTGAGTTGGCTACAGGACAGAGGGACGGGGTTAGAGGCCACACACCAAAACCCTAATGTGGTGCCATTTCTCTCTACCATGTTCCCACCTGCCACACAAAACTCCCAAATTTCCCCCAAGTTCAAGACACACAAATAGAATGTTCTGAAACCAAAACACAAGCCAAGGGGGGCTAGCGAGATGGCTCAGCAGTAAGAGAACATTTATGTATTTCCCCTTCAGAGGACCTGAGCTTGGCTCCCAGTGCTAACGTTGGGCAGTTCATAACCACCTTTAAGCTCTGCTCGGCTGGAGAGATGGCTCAGAGGTTAAGAGCACTGACTGCTCTTCCAAAGGTCCTGAGTTCAAATCCTATAACCACAAGGTGGCTCACAACCACCTGTAATGAGATCTGATGCCCTCTTCTGGCACATCTGAAGACAGCTACAGTGTATTTACATATAATAAATAAATCTTAAAAAAACAAAAACAAAACAAAACAAAAAAACGCCGGGCAGTGGTGGCACACGCCTTTAATCCCAGCACTTGGGAGGAAGGGGCAGGCAGATTTCTGAGTTCAAGGCCAGCCTGGTCTACAGAGTGAGTTCCAGGACAGCCGGGGCTACACAGAGAAATCCTGTGTCAAAAAAAAGGGGGTGGGGGGCTGGAGAATGGCTCAGCGGTTAAGAGCACTGACTCTTCTTCCTGAGGTCCTGAGTTCAATTCCCAGCAACTCCACATGGTGGCTCACAAGGCTCACAACCATCTGTAATGGGATCCGATGCCCTCTTCTGGTGTCTGAAGACAGCTACAGTATACTTATATACATAAGATAAATAAAATCTTAAAAATAAATAAATAAAATTTAAAAAAAGCTCTGCTCCAGGAAATCTGATGCCCTCTTCTGGTCCCCACAGGCACCTGTACTCATGTGCATATGCTGGCAGAGAAACACACAACCAACGTGTGATGGTACATGCTTTAATCCCAGCATTAGAGAGGCAGAGGAAGGCAGATCTCTGATGTGGAAGCAACCTGGTCTACAAAGTAGCCCTAGAGAAACCCTGTGTCCAAAAAACACAAAAAACAGAGAGAGAGAGTGAGAGAGAGAGAGACAGACAGACAGACAGGCAGATAGATATCACTGTTCCAGAAGACCTGAGTTCAGTTCCAAGCACCAACATCATGTGGCTGACAAGTGCCTGCAACTCTAGTTCTAGAGGACCCTACACCCTCTTCCAGTCTTCAGACATTGTGTTCATGTGCACAAACCTACATCCAGATACAGACATATACACATAATTTGTAAAATAAAGAAAAAGAAAGCCAGGCGTGGTGGCGCA
>NC_034606.1:54084354-54088536 GCF_900095145.1 Mus pahari
AAAAAAAAAAAAAAAAAAAAAAAATGTTGTAAGAAAAAATATGGAGCGGTGAGATGGCTCAGCGGGAATACTGGCCAATTTTTATGTCAACTTGACCAGGCTGAAGTAATTTCAGAAGGAACCTCAGCTGAAAAATGTTCTCATCAGACTGGCCTGTGGGTGCATCTTCTTGATTGATGTGGGAGGACCCAGGTCACTGTAGGCAGCAGCACCCCTGGGCAGGTAGTCCTAGGTGGTATAAGAAAGTAGGGTGCACAGGCCAGGACAGCAAGCTGGTAACTAGCATTCTTCCACAGCTTATGCTTCAGTTCCTGCCTCCAGATTCCTGCCCTACTTGAGTTCTTGCTCT
The DNA here is from genome assembly GCF_900095145.1 of Mus pahari. Taxonomy (NCBI): domain Eukaryota; kingdom Metazoa; phylum Chordata; class Mammalia; order Rodentia; family Muridae; genus Mus; species Mus pahari. The sequence goes on from NC_034606.1 coordinate 54,084,704, forward strand.
GACTTCCCACAGTGATAGACTGTGTTACCTGGAAACCCTTTCCTCCTCAAGATGCCTCCTGGTCTCATCTTGGCAGGAGACTAGTGGTATAGAAAACCTAACTAGGACAGCAGGTTAAGGTCCTTTTGCCAAGCCTGTTAGCCTACTTGAGTCTGATCTCCAGGACTCATGGGGCAGAAGGAAGATCCAACTCCCAAAAGCTGTCCCCTGGCCTCTACACACACACTGTGACACATATCTCTTCCCCCCCCCCCCAAGTAAATAAATGTAATTAAGAAAGGAAAAAAAAATCTAGGCTGGGACATAGCTCAGCGGCAGAGCACCTGACCAGTCTGTGCCAGGCCCTGGGTTCCATCCCCAGTAACACACACAATACACAAAAATAATTCCACATCAACAAATTAGATAGTCCAGGTCAAATGCAAAATTTCTTAAGACACATATACAGTTACATAGCTGACTCTAAAATATAGAAATCTACCTATAAGTTGAACAGTGAGTCTGTGGTCATAACCTCATAATAGGGTACAATAGTAAACTCTATGTTGTATGTGTTTTGACAGTTTAAGAAAAATAATCGGGAGGGGGGATATGGGCTGGAAAGATGGCTCAGTAGTTATAAGCACTTATTAGTCTTGCAGACCTGGGTTAGGTTCTCAGCACACACATGACAGCTCACAACCACCTGTAACTCCAGTTCCAGGTACTCATGTACATACATACATGCAGACAGCAAATATATATATATATATATATATAAATCTTTAAAAAAAAGAAAAATCAAAGAAACTTGAAACATTGAAAAATCCTGGACTCAGCCAGGTGGTATTGGTGTGTACCTTGAATCCCAGTACTTAACAGGCAAAAGCAGACGGATCTCTATGAGTTCTAGGCTGTTGGGGTCTCCCAGCTCTCTGTTGCCACTGGACCACCTGCAGTTATCCACCAAGCCTACCTTACTGTTTACACTAATCACTGTCCTTCTAAACCCAGCCCCCTGCAAACGACTTCAGATCCACCAGAGCATCGGTCGTTGCAGTGTCTCCACCGCCTACTGAGAGGACCCTGTTGATTTTCCGGAAAACAACTCCACCGGTGCCTTGATCCTTAGACCCTCCTTAGACCTTCGCAGACTGAGGAGGGGACTGGGGAATCTTTCCATGTTATTTAAACGGAGTTCGGTCATTAAACTTTGAGACTTGATCAGTAAAAATATTGTCTTGGCTCCATTTTCTTTTCGCAGCCTATTCCCCTTTAGGACAGTCCCGCCCTTCAGGACGAACCTAGACCAGAGTGAGTGTTTCTGGGGGCGGGAACACTCACTAGGCAGCCAGAGTGAGTTCCAGGATACCAGGGCTACCCAGTCTCGGGAAAAAAAAAATAAAGTAAATAAATAAATTTAAAAAAAAAAAGCTTGGACCCAAAGGCTACAGAGTAAGTTCCAGGATACCAGGGCTACCCTGTCTCATAAATACATACATACATACATACATACATACATACATAATTTTTTAAAAAGCTTGGATCCAAAGGCTTGCCTAGCGTGTGTGGGCAGGAGACTAGTGGTGACCATTAGAACAGCTTAATGGAGTAGAACAGAAACATATTCTCATGGGCTTTCTTTCTTTTCTAAATTATTTAGCTTATTTGTTTCTTATGTGTATATATGATATGTGCGTGTAGCTCTGGCTGTCCTAGAACTCTCTATGTAGACGAGGCTGGCTGTGAACTCAATAGACATCTGCCTCTGCCTCCCAGTACTGGGATTAAAAGGTGTGTACCAACATGCTAAGCTAGTAAACTGACTAACTGCTGAGCCAGCTTGCCTCTCCTCTCCACATTAGTGTCACTTGTTTTTTTGTTTTGTTTGAGAGTCTTACTGCGTAACTCTGTATGGCCTGGAACTCACTATACAAACCAGGCTGACCTTGAAGTCTCAGAGATGTGCCTGCTTCTGCCTCCGAAGTGTTAGAATCAAGGCATTTTTATGTGTGTTCTCATCAATTGAGGATTCAAACTCGGGTTCTCGTCACTTTACCAACTATGCCATCTCCCTAGGCCTATTTTTGATCAGAGAAAGTTTTATGCAGCCCAAGCTAGTCAAAACTATGTAGCCAAAAATGAACTCTGATCCTGTTCCCACACCCAAGGAGGTGGGATTAAACTGTGGGCCATCATGTCCACCTCAAAATCTCAAATCAGAGAGGAAGGAAAGCCTGGTATTCAGAAGGTAGAGGCGAGGATCAGGGCGTCCAAACCAGCCTGGGTAACCCTTCCCTCAGGAAACCAACAAGTACATAAAAGTAACAGGTAGACAGCACCAGGGGAGGCATAAGGTTCTTTTTTCCTTCTTGAGACAAGGTCTCACTATGTAGCCTAGGCTGACCTCACAGTTGCTATCCCCCTGCCTCTGCCTCCCAAATGCTGGGATTTCAAATAGGAGCCATCATTCTCAATTAGGATGACTTTTGCACTGAACGGTATCTATTGAAAACTGGGCACACGCACAGAGCAAGCTTGGACTCTCTCGTCCCAGGTTGCAAGTGGGAATGAATGGATACTTTCCGTTATTGTACTGATCGAGATAAGTATCTTTTGTTCAATAATTTTTTTTTTTTTTTTTTGGTTTTTCGAGACAGGGTTTCTCTGTATAGCCTTGGTTATCCTGGAACTCACTTTGTAGACCAGGCTGGCCTCGAACTCAGAAATCCGCCTGCCTCTGCCTCCCGAGTGCTGGGATTAAAGGCGTGAGCCACCACATCCGGCTTGTTCAATAATAATTTAAAGGACATCATTAAGTCAACGCTCTTAAAATCTAAACAGAATTCCTGTTTTGTTCTGTAATATTGGGGATTGAACCCAGGGCCTCCCACATTCTTGGCAAGAATTCTAACACCAATTTACCTATCCAATCTAACCTATGACTGTCTTTAATCAGCCCTACCCACAGAGTGGCCTTCTCTGTCACTCATGGCCCTGCATCTCAAGCTGAGCATGCGTGGGGAGGCCATGCCATAGAAGGTTGATCTCATGACAGCCCTGAGCCTCTCACCTGACACAGGGAAAATGTAGCAGAAACAACGCCCAGCAGAACGTTCAGTGAGTCTTTTACCAGCTCGCTTTCCTCCACCAGCACAGGCTTCGGGGCCTGTAGAAGGCCCCCACTGAGGGTCTGTAGCTCTCCATGACGGAGCCTGCAGAATCTGTCAAAGGCATCCCGTCCTGCCTCAGTGAGGTAGGGCTCCTCTCGGTGACCAGGGGGGCTGCGAGGAAGACAGAAGAGAAAGGGGTGACTAGATGGGACCGCATGACCTAATGCCACGTATACTCTCCCCAGGCTGCAACTGAGTTTCTCAGGCAAAAGCCCTGAGATCCCCAAAGCAGCACCCAGTCATGATGGACAAGGACAAGCTCACACAGAGTATATTCTTCCTCTGTGTTGCTTGTATATGTGTATTTTATTTTATTGTGTGTGGGGGAGAATGTGCGTTTTGCTTTGCATATATGTCTGTGTACCACATGCATGCTGGTACCTGCTGAGGCCAGAGGATGGTGGTGTTAGATGCCCTGGAACTGGAATTATAAATGGTTGTGAGCCGCCGTGTGGGTGCTAGGAATTGAACCCAGGTCCTCTGCAAGAGCAAGCACTCTTACTCGCTGAGCCGATTCCCCAGCCCCATTGTTTTATTTACTTTGGTGTTCTGCCTGCATGTATGTCTATGTACCACATACATGCAGTCCTAAAGACGCCAGAAGAGGGTATTAGATCCCCTGAAATTAAAGTTGCAGATAGCCAGGAAAGGCCAGCCTGGTCTACAGAGTGAGTTCCAGGA
>NC_034606.1:54089656-54175236 GCF_900095145.1 Mus pahari
TTTTTTTTTTTTTTTTTTTTAAAGATTTATTTATTTATTATATGTAAGTACAATGTAGCTGTCTTCAGATATTCCAGAAGTGTGAGTCAGATCTTGTTACGTATGGTTATGAGTCACCATGTGGTTGCTGGGATTTGAACTCCAGACCTTCAGAAGAGCAGTCGGGTGCTCTTACCCACTGAGCCATCTCACCAGCCCTCCAGCCCCATTTCTTAATCTCTTTTTTCTTTTCCTTTTTTGTTTTGTTTTGTTGTTGCTAGGTTGGTTAGTTGGTTGGTTTGAAGACAGGGTTTCTCTGTGTAGCCCTGGCTGTCCTAGAACTCACTCTATAAAAACCAAGCTGGTATCAAGCTCAGAGATTCGCCTGCCTCTGCCTCCTGCTTGCTAGAATTAAAGGTGTGTGTCACCACTGCCCAGTTCTTTTTTAAATTTACTTATTCGCATGTGTGTGTGTGTCTGTCTGTCTGTGTGTCTGTCTGTGTTTATGTGCTGCCCATGCATGGAGCAGACTAAGGCGTCTGATCCTCTAGAACTTGGGTTACAGAGGACTGTGAGGTGCTGTGTGGGTGCTGGAAACTGGGTCCTCTGGAAGAGCATCCAGTCATCTTAGGCATTGAGACATCTCTTCAGCCCCATTTCTTGATGTCTATGACTAATCTCTTGGTCTGCCATGTAACCCCAGAGCCTGTGAACGATCAAATCGTATTCCCATTCTTTTTCCAAGTTACTGGTAGTGCTCTTCGTCTTAAGACCCTCCATCAGAACTCCACAGATGCCTGGGACATGTGGACAGTACCAGCTACTTGAGAGGCTGACATAGGAGGATTCCTTGAGTTCAGGATTTTGGGCTAGCCTGAGCAACACAACAAGACCCTATTTCAAACTACACCTTTGGAATATAGTCCTCCTAGCAGGAAACACTGCCAGAGTGCTTTGGAGAACACCAAAAGGATGAAGTGTGTTCACAGTGGAAGACAAATGAGGTGCTAAGTGACCAAGCCTCCCAAACAATGACCCAGAAAAATTACAGATGAATAGCACTATAAATACTTATAAATGAAAGCAGTAAGTTGTAAGCCCAATTTCTCAACATGTAAGGGATTGGTGGACAGGAGGAACATTTGCTTTATACAAACAAGAGAACCAAAACTCTACTGTGAAGTTACAGGACAGAGAGCTCTGAAAGGCAAGACAACTATCAACACCATTTAAGCTATAAAGCAAGGAGCTGAGCATCCTATAAGGGAACAAAATGGCACTTAATGACCACACCTAGAAAAGGTCCTCACACAGAGGCAGTGCCTACACACAAAAAGGCTTTATCACTCCCCCGATCATGTGCTCCCCTCGGACACCATATAGGGCACTAGAGGCTGCATCAGGTGGCACATGACTCCTCTAGCCCTGACTGTCTACTTCAGTGCTTCTCACCTGCTCTCCCAGACTGAGTAGCAAAGGATGTGAACAAACGTCTATAAAATACACATCCTCAACTCTCATTCTGAGTGTTTCCAAAGGGTACCAACTCAGACCATGAGGAACTGAGACAGAGACCCACCCCCGAACCCAGATATCACAAGGTATGCTGCTCCAGGCTTAGCCAATGTCAGCCACTAAGGGGAAGGCTGTTATGGCTGATGCTTCTACCATAAGGCACGACACCCATCACTTCCACTCATGAATAAGTTTCCTGAAGCATTTCCCAGGCACTGACCACATGGCCTACGAGCTGCTCGAGCACACCTGTCTGACACTCCTGGTGGAAAGCAAGACTGAGCTGCAAAGGTAGCTCACAGAATTAACTCCACTGAGGTGAAAGGAATCGGTGCTCCTTTCCCTTCTGCTGCTCTCACCCCACAGAAGTCAGACAAGATTGTACACTAGCTTACCTGAAACGTCAGCCTCTTAATCTCAACACTGATTTTTCTACAAACTGCCTGGAGTTTCCAAGTAAGCTGTTGATATGGGGCAAAGACACAGTACATTTAAAGGCAAAGAAAAGGTCACATACCATCCAATACGCTCCCAGCACCTCCGTTTGCTGGCTTCGTATGTGAGCACAGCTTCCCACAGGTCCAAATCCGGGGTCATGCTTGGTTCAGACTGGGAGTCGGGGGTTAAATTGGAAGCTGACTGGAAACCTTCATCTTCCCACTGATCCACAATCTGTGGGACCTGGAGACCATGGGGGAAAGTTACTCACTATCCATCTCTTTCTGTATGCGTCTATTAAGTGTGATATAACACTTAGACCTGTATCCACATCCATTTATTCCCTAGAGGGACAGACCTAGCAAAGTAGTCTACTTTTCCTCAATGTATACCGCAATGCACCCCTCCACAATACATCACATAAAGAGTTAAAATAATCTGCTATTAATTTCTAGGCAGTTGTGGTGGTGTGTGCCTGTCATCCCAGCACTAAGATTGAAGTAGACTCGAGTCTGGAACCAGACTGGGCTGCACAGAGTGATCTGCTGCAAAACACAAGGGGTTAATTTTTTATCTCACATACAGTATGGCCTCAGTTTAGGGAAAACAGCATATGAAGTCATACAGGAAGCCCAGCACCCTGGAGCTGAGGCAGGAAGATCTCCATGTGTTTGAGGCCAGCATGAGCTACACTGAAACCCTGTCCTTACAAAGCCCAACCCCTCAGCACTCAGGAGAAAAAGAAAATTATACTAAACCTAGAGAAAGTTATGTACACCAAGACTTTGCTGTGCCATCATTTAAACTTGAAAATAAATATCCCCTTTTAAAAAAATAGCAATAATAAGTGATGGCCAGACATGATACTTTAATCCCAGCACTCAGGAAGCAGCGATTGGAAGATCTCTCTGAGTTCAAGGCCAACCTGGTCTACAAAGCAAGTCCAGGACAGCCGGGGATGCTACACAGAGAAACTCTGTCTCGAGAAATCAAAAATAAAGATAAAAAATAAAAACAAAACTGAGTAGTATAGTTTGTCCTCTTAATAAAAGTTACAAGTAATAAAATACAAGAGAAAAATGACAGTTTACTCAATGACTTGGGGGTGGGGTGGGGTGTTACAAGTGAGGAAGTACACCAAAAAGCATGCATGCCAGGTACATTTGAAATGATGTGGCGTCTACAACTCAAGAGCAGACTTTGTTGTTGTTTTGTTTTGTTTTGTTTTTCAAGACAGGATTTCTTGGTGTAGCCCTGGCTGTCCTGAAACTCACTCTGTAGACCAGGCTGGCCTCGAACTCAGAAATCTGCCTGCCTCTGCCTCCCAAGTGCTGGGATTAAAGGCGTGTGCCACCACTGCCTCTCTTCTTTTTAGTTAATCTGATTTCTGAACTAACAGCACTAGAGAAATAACTTAACAAGCTCTTGAGGGAAAGGATGGAAAAGGTGCACGCTGTGTTTTGCTTGCAGGTGAGCAGCTAGGACATCCCCGTGCAAAAGGATGCCAGCAAGTCCTCCCCAACACCTCTACGTCATGACTGTCTGCTTACCTAAGGCTTGGACAGAAGCCAACATTACCAGGTAAAAGAATTTTCCAAACCTCTAGGGATACTGAAAGGGAAAGAAATACTACCTTGATGGCCAGTCCAGAGAAGTCGGCGCTGTCTGGTACAGGTGGCAGGTCCAGTCGCACATCCATGTCATAGGTGCGGCTATGCACAAGTGCACCAAAGAGGGAGACCCTGGTGTCTCTCTCAAACCTGTCACCACAAGAGTCACCAATTGAGAAGAGTCCAACGGTGGGCAGGCCAGTGCCTGGGGCAGCCTCCATCACCTGAAGCACTTCCTGGACCGTGTGATGACACAAATTCTCCTCCCCAGAGATAAATGACCGAACGTCCATTTCAACCACACTCAAGTCATGGCAATCGTAGCCGCTGTAGGGTACGTTTCGGCCTGCGTGCTTGTTGTTAAAGAAGTAATCCCGTTTTCTGCGCAGCACTTGAGGCGGGCCACTTCCTGCCAGCTGAACTAAGAGGTCCAACGCTGATGGCACCTCCACAAAAGGGCAGTCAGGGGCTGCTTCAAGTTTCTCCACGAGCTCCTCCAAACGGTCAGCCTCGGGTCCCAAGCCCCCCACCCTCAAATCGAAGGACAGCATGAGGATCTTGTTTTTCACGGGGAGCTTGGACGAGTCGGGCTGCCGCTGATGGGTGTCCTCTTGAAAGAGATTTGCGAAAAGGGCATTGTAGGCCATCCTCTTAAGGCTCCGCTTCGCCCTCTTCCTGTTCACGCTGCGCTGGCCGGGGCAAGCCTGGGCAGCGGGTAAGAGAGCCTCGCAGAGGTCATCGAACAGCTGGGTGATGCTGGCCATAGTCACTCTCTTTTCCGCCCTGGATCCCCCCGACTGGTATATTTTGCACCTAGGAGTCACTTCATGCTCTCAGAGGCCAGAGCGACCGAAAGTGGGGCCAGGCTCAAAAAGCGGATCGCCCGTGGCTCCACACCCGGCAACCGGGCATCCGCGGCTCAGGTTTCGCAGTGCGAGAGGCCACACGCCGCGTCCCTCCCAGCCCTCAGCCTCCACCCGGCGCTCGTCCTCGGCTCTCCCGGACCATGACAAGTTTACCGACCGACCGCGTACGGCCCATGACCAGCCTGCGAACTGGGACTCCCGCCGCTCTGGCGTCACACCCACGCGACGACAGACAACACCGGGAGACGCGCCGGAAATACGCCATCGGACCCTCCCTCGGTGGGCGGGGCCGCAGCCTTGGCTTTCAGAGCGAGAACTGAGCTTCTCGGGTAATTTGCTGGGAGTGAACGCAGTGAGGGAGACAGAGGTCGTGTTTAGCCCATGTTTATTGTGCTGGAGGTAGAGGAAGCCTGGGCCGCAGACGGGACGTAGGTCTCGGGCCGTGGTTCGCTGGGTGGCTCGAGTGTGCTTTTCTTCGCGTGGGAATCGCCCACTTTGACCGATTTCAAGCGACTGGCGATCACGGTTATTATGGTGGAGGAGCTGGAAAAGCACAATTGGCTCGTTGGTGACGCTGGCTTCACGTAGTTCTAACGTAGGGCGTCGCCTTCGCCCCTGTGTGCCTCACCAGCCACCTGCAGCAACTTCCAGCGAGCCTCTAGCTGAGCTTTTAGAAACATCAGCGCCTGGATCTCCTCTGGAGAGGCCTTCGAGAAAGGACCCAGACTGGGAAGTCTTTCTCCATGCAGTGCCTGCGCCAGGCTCCTTGCAAGCTGGAGTATGGATTCCTGCTCGGAGAGAGTGGGGTTTGGGCGGGGCAATGAGACAATTGTTTCTGTCCACTTTCCACCCATACAACTTACCCACCCTACCCAGTTTACCTCTTCCACAACAGCTAGAATTCGGCCCCCTACTGGGCTCCGAAGCATTGCAGCCAAGAGAGCAGCTTGGGCTTTCTGCAGGCCATGGGCAGGCCCCAGTGCCATCAACACCATGTCAGGCTGGAAACCATAGGCCAAGGGCAGTACCAGACCCAAAATGAGGCTTAAAAACCCTCCAGTTGTCTGTAGGGACAACAGCAGAGCCTCAGACTCTCATCTAGAAGACACTGGTAGTGGCTCCTGTCACCCACCCCCCAATCTCAGGAACCCTGGGATGTGAACAGGAACCTCCAGAAAGATGGGGGGGGTGTGTGAGAGAAGCTCTCCAACCACAACACAGCCACTCACCTGTGGCAGTGGAGTGGAGATGTGGAACATGGACTGGATGGCTGCCTCCTTGCCCCGGATGTTGAGCCACAGAATTCTCCTTCTCAGGAGAAAGCACCATGACCATGTACGCATATGCATGAGACCCTGCTCGCCCTTCCCTGGGCTTTTCAACTTAGGACAGGGGAGAGCTTGGGGCCAGGGGGCAGGGGCGTGTAAATGACTGTCAACCTGGTATGGCACTGCGTTCTGGGGCACCCACTCTCAAACTGCACCTATGGGAAGCAGTGTCCTCACCCAGTGGTACCCCTGGATTCCCAGTCACATGCCCACTGCCTGTTCACGCACAACTGAGATGTATAAGCTAAAGAACCATACCCATCATCTGCAAGGTCCAGGGGTCGATCCACTTGTCCCAGGGCCACACAGAGCACCCTAAGAAGTTGACCCAGGATCAATCGGCTGAGCTCACATTGTCCAGTATTCATTCGAGGGCCCTCCCTAGGCCATTTAGTGGGTACTCCCAGGTCCTTGGGGACTCAAGTCAATCAAGCAGAGTTTACCTCTGAGCTCTGCGGGCTAGGCATCGCTGAATGAGCACGTCCAACGTTGCTGCCGTGGCGAGGGCAGTTGTGGTTGCTATGGCATTTCTTATCTACAGAATAAACAACAGGCAGCAGACTTAGAGGCTGGCAAACACACACCCTCTTTGGAGGACTTTCAGGAGACAATGCCAGCTCCCAGACCTTAGGTTAAACCCATTCACGCTTTGTTTTGGTCTTTTCCAAATGGCTGATACTGACCTCCTTTCTCTACACTACAAGGTCATATCATCGTGACTCTAAAAGCCAGATGCTTAAAGCTACACTTCTTTTTTTTTTTTTTTTTAAGATTTAGTTATGGTTATATGTAAGTACACTGTAGCTGTCTTCATACACTCCAGAAGAGGTAGTCAGATCTCATTACAGATGGTTGTGAGCCACCGTGTGGTTTCTGGGATTTGAACTCAGGACCTTTAGGAAGAGTCAGTGCTCTTAACTGCTAAGCCATCTCTCCAGCCCTAAAACTATACTTTAAATCGTCCACTTTCTCTTTGCCAAAGAGTGCTTCCTGGACCCTCCCCAAGGTACCCCCTGTACATGTCACTGCCACTATCTTCAGCTGCACCACCGGTGACCCTACCTGCCCATCCAGGATTCCATCTAAGAGACACAGAATCTTCCCCAGTGTGGCAAGATCCTCATCCTGGAACCGGGACTTGTGAAGCCTATGATGGGCAGGTCAGAGGGACACATGGAAATCAAATATCATTGTATCAGTGACACAGGTGCAAGGCATGGACAGCCCTGACCTCAGATCCCCTCTCCTCACCTGGCCCAGGCTTCGATCTCCTCCCTCAAGACTGACCCTTCTTGATGGAGCACTCCAGGAGGTAAGCCCAGAGCAGCACCTGGCACAGTCGAGGCCACCGCTGTGCAGATTGGAGGTGTAGGGAGGAGGCACAGTCGGTCCAGGAGGGGGCTCAGCACATCCTCTGCTACTGTACATGTGGGACTCTCACAAAGCAGAGGCAGAGACCTCCCTTCAGGAGAGTGGGTGCTGGAACTCAGAACTGGGGCCACATCTAAACAGTTCAGAGTCACAGTCAGTGCAAAGAAGCCCAGAGTGGAGCCAACAACCCAGGTCCAGGCCATACTGACTTTGCTGGAGGCTTGTCCAGTGAGGGGTCTGGGCTGTCCGGACACTCTGGATGGACTCCAGGGCGCTATGGCAAGAAGTAGAGTTGTTAGCTTGACTCCCCCCTCAAACCCCACCACCACCGACTCTCCAGTCTTCAAACCTCTGACATGGCACCATGAGCCCAAGAAGAGGAGGTGTGGGATCACCAAGTAGTGTCTGCACCATCATGCACACTGACTGTGCCAGGGATTCCAAGTGGTAGCCACCCTAGGAAGAGCATTGAAATGGGACAGAGGAGGGATGTCACTAGTGTGAGTGGCTGTACCAGGCAGAACACCTAATCTCGACTGACCCTCACATCTGGTGCCCTCCCCTCCCCTAGCCCTTGAGCACTTACCTCCAACACAGCACAAATCCGGCCACCAGCCAGCACCTGCAGCAGCTGTGTGAGATGGGCAAAGCACTCAGGTGTGGCCTGCATCTGCCCCTGAAACACAGTAAGTATGATAAGGACCTGGGCCCAGGACCTTACATTACTCCCAAACCAGGCCATGTTCTCACCTCAGGGTCCCCAATAGCAGAGTCAAATCCAGCTGACACCAGCACCAACTCAGGGTCAAACTATAGGCAGGATCCGGTGGGAAGGAGCCAAAAAAGAGCAATAGCCCAGGTGAAGGGGAGGTCCCAGTGGTACCCACTCACATAATGTCAGACTTTCTGAGGCACCTTCCCTACTCCCATTCATACACTGATGGAGTGGCTTTCAACTCTCCTGCCTTCACAGTGGGACTCTGGGTAAGCCTAGGGGGACACCCACCACACAGTCACCTCGAAAGCCAGCGGGAGCAGCACATGCAGGAAGGCAGCCAAATAGTCGGCATTTCCCATCCCAACCTGCAGCAAAAGCAAAGCAGGCATCAGGGGACCAGCCCTACAAATGAGGACCTCACGTCTTCACCCCATGGGATCCAAAGTCCAGGGTGGCTCTTGCAGAATGCCCCAGGAGACATTCACAGGAGAGGTAGGCTGGACGGAGTGGGGAGGGGCACTTAGTACCTGGTTCCAGGGCAAATTAACATTGAAACCTTGGCCCTGCCCTTGGCCAACTGCATCTGCATCAGACTCTGGGAGGGACGGCCAGAAGCTTCCATGCTCATAGCGGTGCCAAGAGAAATAAAGGACACTGTCGACAATTGGCCGGGTCAGAAGTGGGGTCCCTTAGGAACTCCATGGCTTCTCAGAGAACCCTAACTCTTAAGACCCCTAGTCTCACCACTTGAATTTTATCCCCAAAATGATGGGTGGCAGAGAAAGGCTGTCCACACCCCAGCTCACCTGGGGTCATCGTTGAAGATATACTGGATGCCCTGGCCATGGTGGACATCCCAGTCGACAATGAGAATCCTAAATCCAGACAATGCTGGAGATTACTGAAGGTAGCTGCCTTTCCACCTTTAGGCTAGGAGCTCAGCCAGGAGTGGAGGGAGCTAGGCAAGATCTCTTGACCACAAACTCCACCTGTTCCTACTTAGTTTGGGTCCTCCCCCCCCCACTTGCAGGTCAAGCTTGGACACACCTCTGCAGCCCATATTTCTGCTTGGCATGTTTGGCTGCTATAGCCACATTGTTGAACACACAGAATCCATTGGCAACTGCCCTCTGACTATGGTGCCCTGGAGGCCTGGGGTGTAAAAAGAGGAGACACAGGGCATGTCAGAGTCATTCGGTCCCCCTCACAGGGTCACACACAGACAGCCAGGGGAGGAGGGTGGTTCTCACCTCACCAGGGCAAGCCCATTGTGCACAGCTCCTGTTAGCACAGCGTCGACCAGCTGCAGTGCAGCCCCCGCTGCCAGCCGGGCACAGTGAAAAGTGTCCTGTGAGCCAGAGTGCAATTGAGCCTGGGGCCTGGCCTGCTTGTCCCAGGTTGCAGGTTTCCCACCCCTGAGCAGACGGCAAAACATGGCAGGGTACAGCCATAAAGCATAAAGGAGATACTGGCAGGAGAGCAGACTTGGGTGTGAATTCACCTAGGCAGGCATATGGACATAAATCGGGGTGAATGGGTGTGTATGCTGGCTCGCACCGGGTGGAAGTAGACAGCGTCGTACTGCTTAGACAGTGCATGGAGCTCCTCTTTATCCAGGGTCTGGGTCTTCTGCACCAGGGCTATATATTCGGGGCTGCAGATCAGCGGGCAGGCCACCAGCAGGACAGGAAGGAAAGGAGCAGAGATTCCTGGTGGGAGTGCCCACCCAGTTATCCCTTTTAGCCCACACCACGGTGAACCCAAGGGAATGCTAGCGAAGCTATAACAGGTTCGGGTCCCCAGATCTGTCATAGTCTGACCTGTGCACCAGGCCCAACTCTTCCTCTGATGCCTCACAAGCTAAGAAACACCGGCACCTTTCTTCCAGGCCACGCTGCCGCAGGCCATCCAGGGCAGCTGTCAGGCGCTCTGGGCACTCAATTTCGCACTCGGGGCTGGAGTAGACAAGGATCTCAGTGTTCAGGGTTCCCTCCCGGCCCCCTACTTCTGTCAAGATACACTTACTCATCCCAGAGCAGTCGAGTGGCTGTCATGTCCTCGTGATACACAAGTGCTGTGCCCATAGCTACACCGTGGTCACTTTGGTCCGCTCTAACGCACCGCAACACGTCCTCTGCCGGCAGTGCTTGCACTGCCGGGTCTCACCTAACAGAATGCACGTAAACAGTCCTCGCTCGGGACAGAACTGGGTACTGGACTCTGGACCTGGGTAAGAGGGAACCACCCCAAGCCCAGGTCCGGGCTCAAGTCCGCCCGATTGTCAGAAGAGAACCGCTGGAAACTGAACTAAGCGTGGCGCCAAACGCCTAACTTCCGGCTTCCTCTTTTACTGACTCTGGACCGCCCCTAGGGGAGATTAGGGTGGAGTAGACCAAAAGGCTGAGCTCCCCTAGGATTGCGCTCTCTCTCTGGCTGCAGCTGCAGTGCCACCGACAACTACGACACCGACAGGCACGGAGCCTGTGACCAGTACCGCCTCCAGTGTCCTTCTTGAAATGAGTAGGAAGACAGGGCTGTCCTGTCCTCAGGCCCTCCATCGCTACAGCCGCAGCTATGCTCCCCTTCTTGCCCCCCAAGCATCCGCCTAGCCTAACCTGATGGCTTAGGCTACAGAGTCAGAAATGCCAACCAATTTGCCTGTTCCCCCAGGTGAAGGATGGAGAGAAGTGAGCAGGGTGTGTATGTGAGCACCTGCAGGGACTGGCCTGGGCTGGATCAAAGCACTGAACTTCCAGAGGGGACTGACAGAAAGGCCACAGGTGAGACAGAGGCCACTGGAATGGAAGAATTATGTAAGAAGTCAGGCCAGCCAGGAAAACTGCAGCCCAGTGTGAGGCTAGGAAGGGTGAGGAAGCAGGGAAGGGGGCCTTAGGAAGGAGGGACAAAGCAGACATGAGCTCAAATACCAACTAAGATTGTGCATATATGTATTTTGTTCCATAGTCCAGCCTTGTCTCCAGTTCCGAAGTGAGTGTTGGAATTACAAATGCCCCAAGATGGGGGGAGGGGACCAGACACACTCCCAGGCTAATGAGGGGAAGGGGGCAAGGCTGCCACTGAAGTCTGTGATAGGAACACACACTACTATCATGTAGAGGGGAAACCAAAGAGCACTGGAGTGGTTAGAAGTAGGTGCCCTCTGCCATACTCAGGAGTTGGGAGTTCAGGCACGAATTTTAGAGAAGCCCAAGGCTTCTCCATCTTCTAAAATCCAAAGTATCAAGCAGAGGAACTCAGGACACGCATGATTGACCACCCTGGTTTATGTGTATTGTGGGGTAGGGCATGCACTGAGCCACACCTCCATAACTGGGTGAAATATTTGAAGCCTTGGACCATGGTTATCACAAGGAGGTTCAGGCAGAGGAGCCATGGTCATGGCATCTCCTCTGACCAGATTAGACCGGGCAAAGTGTATTTGCCCAGAACTTGTCAAATGAGGGGAATGAAAGACCTCACCCTTATGTCCTGCCCTGTCAAACCTGTCCTTGAGACATGGAGAAGAACATGGACCATCTAACCAGCCCAAGTGTGGCCTCTGACCAGGCATCTCGTGTCTAATGGCTTGCAGATGACAGTATGGGGTCAGGGAGGCTGCTAGGGCAATGCTGGTAGAGAACTAAGTTGCTGGTCAGAGAGGTCTCAGAGAGCCTCTAAGACCTTCCTCACTAGAGGTCTGGACCATTGGAAGACAAATGTTGCGAACTCAGAAAGAAAGGAGCATCCCTCTCTCTGGGTCTTCACATCATCTTCCCCACCATCCTCCCTTGCATCAGGCTCCAGGCCTCCTGCTCAGACTCTGAGCCTTAAGAGGACAGTCATTTAAGAAGGGAGGAGCCAAGCCCTAATGTGGCTTGAAGAGCATTGGCAAGGACTAAGTGGCACCAGCACGGTGGCCTGGGAAGAGTCAGGGGACTGGCACCTCTCTTAGCTGGAGGACAGAGAGCTCAGGTTACCTCCTTTTTGTGCACAGAGCAGCAGCTTGGAGAACTGATGGGTGCTCAAGGCATGGGGCCACACAACCAGAATGGGAGATCTACAAAAGGGTTTATTTTCCCCCAGCCACTTAGGCACACCAAACGGCTGGTTTGTATTCCAGGCTAAGGGTGTAAGAGAATCCACCCACTTCCAGAAGAGTTGATGTCCCTGAGTCAGTGTCCCCAAAAACCCTATCTCGTTCCATCTCAGGAGTTGGCCTTGGCATTGTCCAGAGCAAGCAAAGCTCAGGTCTGGCACTTCATCTCCTAAGCTCTGCCCACTCTGAGGCTCTTTCACAAACAATGATTTCATGCACAACTCCAGAATTCAGAGGCTACTCTCATGTTGGGTAGGGGTCTTGGACAGAAAGCTTAGGTGTTCTTCCAGGGTCATCTGGGGCACTCGAAAGCTGAAGAACAGGTTTGGAGATGGAGGGTTCATGATCCAAGGGTCTACACAGCCTGTCCAGGTGGATGACTTGGGATACAAGCTCCAGGCACTGTCTGGGTGCTAACCAGGATTCCTCTTCCAGAGAAGGGAAACCAAGGTGCCCGTGAAGCTCCCAGCCAACCTCCTTAGGATAACCCCCAAACCACCCAGAGGTCGTCACAGAGCCGTCTCCTTTGGAACTCTGGCTCCTAGCTGCCTGGGAGGCTTGAAGCTGAGAACTTCCTTGTAAGTAACACCTGCAGGAAGCAAAGAGAAGCAAATGATGTCGTGATATAGTTAGACGGCTTTCAACTAAGAGGAGAAGAAGCCAGCACCCCATGGGCCTTAAGTCTAATCCTAAATGGGCCAATCCACTTAAAAACACTGAAGACTGCTGTGAAGCTAGGTTGCCCCAGGAAAACAAATGATAAAAGTGATGTTCAAAAGAAAAAAAAAAAAAAGGTTTGTGTTCAAAGGAAAAAATAATAAGAGAGAGAGAGGTTGGTATTCAAAAAAAAAAAAAAAAAAAAAAGGAAGTGAGAAGAAAGTGTGTGAGCCTACTCAAGAGCTCAGTTGTGTGTCTCCTGTGGTCTATGGTGAAAGCAAAACACCCAGCCACAGTGTGTAGATGGAGACCACAGAACGGATCTTGTGGCCCGTGGTTAAGGGAGTTGTTTTGTTAAGCAGCAGAAGGATTTCATCACCCAGAACCAAACTCATAAGCACAGGACAACACAGAAGGGAAGAACACCTGCCGGGACGATGTTCGGGACATGATTCAAGAACCTCAACCCATCCAGTCTTTCCCACACCAGGGAGCAAGAACAGGACCTGGGGTCTGAGGCAGACAAGACAAGAGACAGCACGTCCCAGTGGGTCTGTCCTCAAACCTCCTGGCTCCCCAGGTTGGACCTGCCAGTCTGGTGAGGACACCGGAGGCTAGTCCCTCATCAGGGAACAGTAGGCAAACTAAGAGAGCTTCTCTGAGGCTAGTTCTCAAAGAGAAGACACTCCGCCCAGAACCTGGAGGTTCGGCACATAGCTATGGAAGGATCTAGGGCTGGAGATGGGAAGGAAAAGCTGGGCCCTTTGGCCTACATGGGAATAGACCATCTTTCACTGGCAGAACATAAGATATAGTTATTTCAGGAGAGGTCTTGAAATGGAATAAGGAGAGGTAAGGATACATTTTAAAGGTGTGAGAAGAAAGTCATAAGGACGGGTGGTGGTAGAGAGAGCTCCAGTATGGTCTGGACATGAGGATGCTAAACGATATAGAGGATGGGGAGAGAAAGGCCAGGGAATTAGTAAGCCAAGGGCACAAAGCACACACATGCTCCACAGTTCTCAGGATCCATCACCTGCCAGCCTTTGTCGGGGCTCCTTCAAAGGACACTCTTTACCACCACTGCCTTCCACCCTAGCCAGAAGTCAAGCTGGTTGAGTTGTACTGCCCCACAATGCCCTTTGACCTTCCAAAGCTCTTATCTGACCTGCAACCCAGGGGCAGAGGCTCACTCATGCAGGGCGCACAGGGTCCAAAGCCAGACATTGTATGGCACCCCCACACTCACGCTTCCATTCCTCAAGGGTGCGGTCTACATCATCAAAGGAGTCGTCATATTTCTGGGCCTTGGGTTCATCCTCAGTGTCCCGAAGGGACTCGAAGTATGGATGGGCTAAAGCCTCGGCTGCTGTCACCCGCTGTTCCGCATCCAGCACCAGCATCTTTTCCAGGAGACTCACAGCTGTGGGAAGAGCAATTTAGGACAAGCCACAGGAGAGGACACACCCAGTACCCTGAGACCTTCATCCCATCCAGCCCTACCCTGAGGGCTTGCGTTGGTCAGGACAGAGGCAAAATCCTTCTTTTCTAACTCAGGGAGGCCTTCCATGTAGTTCTTGGCCTGTGAGGGAAGAAGGGTGATAGGCCAGCCCCCAAGCCCAAGTCCAGCCCACCACCCACTCCCACTGACCTCTGCACTCTGTAGTTTCTGTACAAACTCAGGAGGGGGTGTCCCTGTGACCTTCATGATCTCCTTCAGCTGGTCCAGATCTGTACCAAGGTCAGGAATACAGTGCAGGGGCAGAGGGGGGCCCACCCAGCACCCACATCTTGGCCGAAGTTAGAGGATGCTCTCCATAGAAGGATACGGTCATTGCCTTTGAACAGGATCTTTCCAGTAATCATCTCCGCCATGATGCAGCCAACAGACCAAATGTCCACTGAGAAGTCCCATCAGTGCCCCACACGCAAGGGTGGCATTCATATTCATGAAGGCCAAGAGAAGGGGGATGCACAAAGACACCACACGTGGGAGGCAAGTATACATGAATGGGAGACGTGCACATAGGCACAGAGCAGAGGCTGTCATTGAGAAGGGTGGCAGACATCCTAGAGGTAGTGCCTATAAATGACTCCCTATCCAGAGATGAAGGGAGCTAGAGGTGGCTAATCAGTTAATGGCATGGGATGCTATTCCAGAAGAGCTTGGTTCGGTTTCCAGCATCTACATGATAGCTCATAGCCATCTGTAACTCCAGTCCTAGAGAATCCAATGCCGCCTTCTGGCCTCTACAGGCACCAAGTACACAGGAGGTATATGGATACATGTATCTGCATGTATGGATACATGCAGATAAGTACTTATATACACATAAAATAAGTTTGTATAAAAATTAAGAAGGGGCTGGACATGGTAATACAGCCTTTAATTCCTAGCTCTTAACAGACAGAAGCAGGTAGATCTCTGGATTCAAGGCCAATCTGGTCTGCCCATGGAGTTCCAGGCCAGCCAGGACTATAAAGGATCTATACAGAAAGAAAGAAAGAAAGAAAGAAAGAAAGAAAGAAAGAAAGAAAGAAAGAAAGAAAGAAAGAAAGAAAGAGGGAGGGAGGAGGCAGAGGCAGAGGCAGAGGCAAGTGGATCTCTGTGAGTTCGAGGCCAGCCTGGTCTACAGAGGGAGTTCCAGAAATAGCCAGAGCTACATAGTAAGACCCTGTCTTCAAAACAGCCAAACCATACCAAATATACATATATATTCTTTCTCAAAAATAATGAAATAGGAAGGAAGGAAGGAAGGAAGGAAGGAAGGAAGGAAGAAGGAGGAGGGAGAAAGAAAGAAAGAAAGAAAGAAAGAAAGAAAGAAAGAAAGAAAGAAAGAAGAGGAAAGGAAGGAAGGAAGGAAGGAAGGAAGGAAGGAAGGAAGGAAGGAAGGAAGGAAGGAAGGAAGGAAGACGGGCTGAGATATAGCTCAATGACAGGGCATTTGTCTAGCATGAATAAGACTCTGGGTTCCATCCCCGATACTACAAAAATAATTTTAAAATATGATGAATGTGTAAATGTGGATGGTGTGCACTGGAGTCTCTGAATAGCCTCTTACCTGTCTGCGTGTAGCGCATCCAATTCAAGATGACCTCCGGTGCCCGATACCACCGGGTTACCACATATCCTGTCATTTCACTGTCTGCCTGCCTGGCAAGGCCAAAGTCTAGGATCTAAAGAAGTATTAGGGAGGGGGTACTTAGATGCTGGGGATAGACCAGATGTGGTCCAGAAAACCCTAAGACCTGGGCTTGAGTTTCCACGCTGAACTGTTTGCCACCCTTCGGTCTTGAGCCCCCAGGATTGTCCCTGTGGTCAGTACACCTGGCCCTACCCACCTCAGGTCAAATGCCGAGGGTTTTCCTCTGTTTCGCGATCCCCTAATCACCTCTAGGAGCCCTGAGTGAGTGACTAGGGATATTCAGCCACTCTTTGCCTAATAGCTGCTCAGCCTCTGCACAAATGTCTGAGTTCTGTCCCTTTGCCTAGGCCGAAAGTCAAGCAGACCATTAGGGGAAGTAGAAGGGGTCCCCCAACCCCTTCCGTGATCATCTTCCCCTCCCAGCAATACCTTCAGCTCACAGTCCTCATTCACAGCCAGGTTGCCAGGCTTCAAGTCCTGAGAGAAGAAAGGTGGCCACTGTGACCCACCTGCCTGAGTAGGGCCCAAGCAGCACATTACTAGGGCCACCCAAAACTGGCCTGGCCAACTCTGGGGAAGGGCAAGAGGGGCTGAGTCCCCAGGGAAAGCATCCCCACCATAGACCTATCTTGCCCTTCACAGTTAAGCAATGGGCACTGGGGTTGAACACGTCTGTCTACACAGCTGGGGAGGAGCCGATGGGCAGTCTCCCAGGCCCGCCAGGACTCACTCTGTGGATGACACCAGCAGCATGGATATACTGTGGGAAAGAGAGAATTCAGCAGCCATCAGCTCAGGGGGTACTCTAAGCCACAGAGCCCCTTACCCTGCCCAAACGGGAATCTCTGCCCGCCTCCCTCTGGCCACCTCTGCAAAGCCTACCTTCAGTCCCTTCAGCATCTGATACACAAGAAACTGGATTCTGTCTTCACTCAGAGTCTCATGCTTCATGAGTTTGCCCAGATCAGTGCCCATGAATGGCATCACCAGGTAGCTGCAGAAGCAAGGGGATACAGCCAGGGGATCGAGGCTAGCCCCACTGGGCCCAGTTCACACCTTGCGAGACCCCACCCTGGCAGGTACCACCAAAGCATTACCCTGGAGCACCCATTCATCACTAGCATTGGTGGTGGTGGGGTCATACCATCCTATGATGTCTCTACCCCTACCATGCCATGCTAGGCACCAATCCACCACCACCACCCCCCTGGCCACACTGTCCTTGACAATTACACCTCTCAACCCATGCCCATGTTCTCTTTCCAGAACGGCCAGCGAGGAGTGGGCTGCGTGTCGGGGATATTTTGTTTGGGTTTGGAGGCTCTTTGTTTGCTTTTGAGGAAAGGTCTCACTCTGCAGTCCTGTCTGGCCTGGAACTCACTGTGTAGACCAGGATGGCCTCAAACTCACAGAGAGCTGTCTGCCTCTACCTCCTCCATCTAAGTGCTGGAATTAAAGGTCTGCACCACTACACTCAGCCTTGCCTTGTTTTTATTTTATTTTTTGGATGCCTCCGCAGACCACTCCATGTCCAGTGCTCACAGAAACCAAAAGACGGTATGAACTCTTCTAGGATTAGAGTTGCAGAAGCTGTGAGCTACCAGATCGGTGCTGGGAATCAAACCCACATGCTCTTGGAAGAGCAGTCGGGGCTCTTAACCACTGAACCATCTCTCCAGCCCTTGCTTTTGTTTTTTGGAGAGAAGGTCTCAGGCAGGCCGAAATGGCCTTGGAATCCTGTCCCTCCTAGCTCGATCTCCCAAATGCTGGGATTGCAAGTGTGTGTGCCACCACAGGCCAACTCAGGGTTTTAAAATTCCCAACTAAAGGGCATTGCATGCCAGGCGAGCAGCTGAAGCTGCACCTGACACTGGCATTGCAGATTGTTTAGTTGTACCAATACCTCAGGCACTGTGAGGACCCAAAAGTCCCCAGGCTTAGAAGGAGACAGTTTGGCTTTACCAGGGCATCCCAGTATCCAGGGGTTACCAATAGTAAGTACATGGGGTTATGGTGAGACGTGAATGTGCAGTATACATCTCAGTCCTCACTTGGATCATGGGAAGATCTCAAGCCAACTTAGAACCTGAAGCTGATACTCAGAAGCTGCCTAGGCCCTTCCTGCTACACATAGGGTAACCAGGAATCTGGGGTAGGGGTTGGAGCTGCAAGGCATCTAGGTCAGAGGGATGTTCAGGTGGATGGAGGGATAGACAGATGGATGGAGGGATAGACAGATGGATGGAGGGATAAACGGATGGGTGGAGGGATAGATGGATGGATGGAGGGATAGATAGATGGATGGAGGGATAGACGGATGGAGGGAGGGATAGACGGATGGATGGAGGGATAGACAAGGGAGAGTGATACTATCACTCACACAAGTTCATGGCTCCCAGGAGCATACAGGAATGTGGTGTAGACTGTGGTAAGAGGAGTGGGTGAGCAGTGTGCACCCTATTCCTCACGTGGGCTATGACCCCCTTGGGGGAGGGTCGTCCCTTATCAGATATCCTACATATCATTTCCAATACGATTCATATCGGTAGCAAAAGCACACTTATGAAGTAGCAACCAACCAATCTGCTGGCTGGGGGGTCACCCGGCACGAGGAACTGTATTAAAGGGTCACAGCATTAGGAAGGTTGAGAACCACTGGGCTACGGGGAGAAGACCCTCAACCTGACCCAGAACCTTAAGCGGACACCTAGAAGCCACCCAGGTTCCTGCCACCCTCTCAGCCACTAGTACTTACAAGTCTGTGAAGTCGTCCAAAGACTCATCAGGAGTGAACACATCCAGTAGCCCAATGACCTGAAGCACAAGCAGCAGACAGGCTAGAGAGCACGTGGGAGCTGCAAGGCCTCAGTGCGCCCCCAGGGGGCACTGTACCCCAGGCCACAGCAGCAGACAGGCTAGAGANCACGTGGGAGCTGCGAGGCCTCAGTGCGCCCCCAGGGGGCACTGTACCCCAGGCCACAGCAGCAGACAGGCTAGAGAGCACGTGGGAGCTGCGAGGCCTCAGTGCGCCCCCAGGGGGCACTGTACCCCAGGCCACAGCAGCAGACAGGCTAGAGANCACGTGGGAGCTGCGAGGCCTCAGTGCGCCCCCAGGGGGCACTGTACCCCAGGCCACAGCAGCAGACAGGCTAGAGANCACGTGGGAGCTGCGAGGCCTCAGTGCGCCCCCAGGGGGCACTGTACCCCAGGCCACAGCAGCAGACAGGCTAGAGAGCACGTGGGAGCTGCAAGGCCTCAGTGCGCCCCCAGGGGGCACTGTACTCCAGGCCGAAAACCCTCCTGTGACTATCCCTGTCTCCTCCACTGTCTCCACTGTCGGCTCAGCCCCCATCCTGGTACATTTGCCCACAGACACAGGCTATTTTTGGAGGCTGACAGCCGGGATTCTCAGGGGGGAGGGGAGGGGCAGTCTCAGGTCTGGGTTGGCTCCAGGCCTCTGAGCAATCCGGTCCCCTTAGTCTTCCGTCTCTCCCCCCCCCCCCGTCTCCCCCACTTTTTTTTCTTCCCAATGAAGCAGACCCAAGACAAAAGTGGGGACAGTCCCCTAGGAGGAATGAATTCCCGGTAGGTCATCCCTGGGACCATCTCCCCTGGCTGTCTAGACCAAGGGGAGCACCAAGTGAAACACAGTTTTTGATTGAGGGAGTTGGACAACAGATAGACAATGTGACATTGGCTTCCCAGTACTTGGTTAGGGGATGGGACTTCCGGGGTCAAGGGAGTTTATCCTGAGGAGGGCGCCACATATATCCAAATCCCAGGAGGGATGAGTAAATGAGCAAAGAGGTCAGGTGCCTGATGGCCATCCCAGGAGTGAAAATCCCTACAGAGTAAGGAACAGAAAGGAAGGGGCTGAAGCCCAGGCCATGAAGGAATCAAGGAGAGGACAGAGCAAGACCAAGGGGGGGGCCTCAAACTCCCATCCCAGAGGCAGATGTGGCTTTGATCCATCGAGCGAGCAGCTGTGGAAAGGTTTAAACAAAGATATCATGCTGGATATGTCCTCCTAGTTTCAATGACAGAATGAGGCAAGAATAGAGGTAAAGGGAGGTAAAGGGCAGATGGGCGACCACTTTAGTCATGGCTGAAGCTAGGGGGAAGAGCATAGACAGGAAAGGCCTGGAGACAGATAACTCACAGGTGTGACCTGTGAGATGAGTGCAGAATAGATAAAGAATAGTGTGCCGGAGGTCAAGGCAGGTCCTTCAAAGGATTATGACTTCTGCACTTTTGTGGCATAGAATGCGACCCAGGGCCAAGGACCAGAGTTTGAGGAAAAGGAGGAAGAAGAAGTGGAAGAAAATGAGGAGGAGAAGGAGGAGGAGGAGGCAGCAGTGGGTAGGGCTGGCCCTGTGGCAACCCCATCTCTGGTGTGAGTGATGCATGCGGCCTATCCAAACCTCAGGGTCCACATGGAAAGGTAGGTTACAATGGCAGCCTCCAAAAAACGTGTTGAGGCATCCTGAAAGCCACCACAGCCAGGTGAGGACAGGTTAGTAGCTTGGCGTAAAGGCTCTTCACAAGGCAGGAGTGACCCACAGACTGGCAAAGAAGTGGGGAGTGAATGAAGAGCCCCACGACTCTCTGTTCGAGAAGGGTACAGGATAAGTAGGTAGGTGGAAGTTGGGGGCTCTGAGGATAGGGGTGGTTACACCCAAGAAAATAAAGCCTTTTACTGTTTGTTTGGTTTTGGGTTTCCCTGTGTAGAAGCTAGCTCTCCTAGAACTAAGTCTTTGGATCAGGCTGGACTCAAACTCATGGAGACCCATCTGCCTCTACCCCACCCCCCACCCCCGAGGGCATGTGCCACCACTGCCAGGCTTACTGGGTTTGTTTGTTTACTGCTTCCAGATTTACTGGGATGTGAAGAAGCAGACCTAGCAGGGCTGGTATCCATCCACCAGATCAGCCAAGAATGGAAATGAGGAAGCCACGGGGCTCAGTTTGCTGTTAGCCATGGGATGTTCATTTTTTCCTTGGGACTATTGACTCTGATGATCCAGGAGGATTAAAACATCAGGACTAGGGCAGCTGTACAGAACAGAAGTGGGAAGGACAGGTTCAAGAAGAACCATATCTGATGATGATGATGATGATGATGATGATGATGATGATGATGATGATGATGATGATGATAAGGACCCTGGCTGGGAGGAATGCTCTGATGGCTAGCCATGGTGATGCGAGAGGTTTAGGAGTAGCCATGTGCAGGTAGGACTGGAAAGGAGATGCTTTCTGTATAGGTGTGAAGAAACACACCCACAATGCTAACGGTGAGGCTCTGCTCCGTAAACCCCTTTATCCACAGAGACCCAAGGCTCTGGGATGATCGAGTCAAGGTTGCACACCTTGAGCACCCTGCCTTGCCCCGAATGCCCAGGATCCTGTCTGCCTGGAATAGAAGACTCGGGCAGTGGGCAAAGGGAGACTAGGGTAGGGCAAGGAAGTGCCCCTTCCAGGAAAACCCTCCTCCCACCAACCTGATTAGAGACAGGGTTTGGAGTGAGACCTGAGGAGCCCTTAGGCCTAGACCATACCCTGACCACTGCCTGAGCTGCGAAGGTAGAGGTGGACCGAAGGTGAAACCAAGCAGTTGAAGAAGAGGCTGAACTTGTAGTGTCACCCAGAAAGGGATCTGGGTTCTGCCTCCCCTTTCGTCCTGGAAGTTGTTGAAAGCTTACCCAAGCTGGGAACTAACTAGGTAGGAGGTACCAGGCCCCTGGAAGCAGAGACAGTGGGCAGGATTTGCAGGGGAGGGCAGGATGAGAGGAGGCCAGCGCACAATATCCGCATCTGGGGCGGGCTTTGGACTCACGTTCTCGTGGCGCATGTGTTTGAGGAGGCGCAACTCTCTGTAGGCGCGCTTGGCAAACAGCTCCGACTGGAAGGGCCGGTACAACTTCTTGATGGCCACCTTGTTGCCAGTGCGGCTGTCTACTGCAGAGCTGCAGGGCGGACGGCTTGGCTAGCGAACCCGCCCCGTAATCGCCAGCTGCCTCCTGCCCTGCCTGCCGCCCCGCCCGGCAAACGCTCACCACACTGCACCATAGGCACCAGAGCCAACGGGCTGCAGGTCCTGGTACACGGCGCGCACCTCCCAGGCCGTTTTGGTCACCTCCTGGCGGTAAAAGCCCTTGCGGGCGGGTGGCGGGGAGCTCATCCCCAGCCGGACCCGGGATCAAGGGCTCCACCCGCGCGCCCCGGGTCACTGCGTGGCAGGGCGTACTCCGCGCCGGCCACCCGCCTGCCCGCCTCTGAGATTTTCCTTCGCGGGCTCTTCTCTCGGGGTCGCCACCCTGAACTCTCTATAACCGCCAACTCCCACCCGACCCTTGTCTCTGGCCCGCTAAGTGGTCCCTCCCGGCCCACTGACCAACCGGCCCCCGGGCCCTGAGCACGTGACAACCCCGCCTGCCCTCCGGCCCCTGCGGAAACCCGAGGAGGCCTCCGGGGTTGGGCGGAAGGCTTGGAAAGGGGGGGTTGTGGGGGAGAGCTGCCCCATAGCTCAGTCTCGACCTGAGATGAGAGGAGGCGTTGAAACGCCCTGGCCAGCCTATATACCCTCGCTAGACTTCTTGGTCCTTGGGTCCTAGCAGGTGCCTCTCTGGATTCCAGTCTTTCCCCTCCTCCCCAGAACGTCAGACCCATTCTAGGCAACTTGAGATCACCAGGTTCTACTCCAGCCCCAGGTCCGGTCCACCTGCCCATACACCAATCATACCCTATCCCAAATGGTTCCCGTTCCTGGCTCAACTCCTCGTCTTTCCCAAGGATGCCCCGCCCCTGGGGCTGATCGGTTCACCTTCTCTATGGAGGAGGATTTTGGTTCTGTCTCCCAGAAGTCTCAGGTTGCATTCCCAACCCCATTGTGTGGCCACTGGCTCTCAGCTTCCCAATCTAGGATCCAGAGGGATGGGTCCTATCGACCCTTCTAGGACCCCTTTACACCTCTGTTCCACCGACCCCCCATCTGGTATGTGGAGTGGCTGCTTCAAGCATTGGACAGGGCTGGTCTCTATGCTTCCCACCTGCTGTCCAGCTTGGCCTTCAAAGCCCAGAATGAGCAAAAAGTGTGCCTGCCCCCTGGAAAAAAAAGAGGGGATTCCCTACGTGGGCTGGCTTCCAGCTTCATGCCTCCACGTGCTCATTCTCTCTGGGGTCCGGTGCAGACCTGAACCAGATGCTCCTGGGAGGGTCAAGCCAACATCTCTCCCACAGCCCAGAAACCAAAGTCCGTTCCAGGATCCCACTGGCTTGACCAGTAGTAACAAGATCCCCAGAACCCTTTCCCCCTCCCTCCAAGCCTGCCTGCCTGCTGCCATGAATCAGCAGCTCAAGGCTAGCCAGAGCAACTTTACACCTGGGCTGCTGCTGGAGATGTGGTACATCCACAAACTGACAAGAGCAAGAGCGCGAAGGGCAAGCTCAGGGCCGCCACCCAAACTACATCTGCCTGGCTCCTGTGCCCTCCGTGCCCTGGGAGACCTCCGGACACCTACCCATACTACCCAAAAAGTTCCCCAGTTCCCCTCCTTTTCTGTAGGGGCCTGATCTAGACCAGATTTTGGTACTAGGGCCATGTATTTTGGATTTGTTCCCACTCCTAATCCCCCAAAGATGGGACTTGGCTCTTGCCTTCTAGGTCCCCCACCCCCCCACCCCTGGACCAGCTTCCAGACTCAGACCTCTGGCCGTCCAAGATTCAGGACATAGGCATGACACATGAACTGTATCCTGGGCTAAAGTTGCCTTTCTCCTTAGTCAGGAAGGAAAGCTATTTCCCATATCCTGTCCAATCCCTGAGGGAGAACAGATCTTTTCTCCAGGGACAATTCCCAGCCTCACCAGTAAGAGGGAGCCAAGTCTGTCCACCCCTCCTAATGTACGTAGTCCCTAATGTGCAGGACCAAAGTGTGGTGGCTATTACACCTTTTGCCCCTTCTAACCAGTGGGTCTTGTCCTTCACTGGTCTCCTGGGTTCTTGACCCCCTCTAAGAAGCTGCGGTAGTACTAGAAATGACCGCTGCTCTCATCGAGTGATCAAGGGTCACAATAAATGCAAAGTCGGTGGTGCTAGCAGGAAGTGTACAGCGCACAGAGATACGGCCACCCCTCCAGGAAACAGGATCAGTAGAAACAATGGGATCTGGAACCTTCCGCACAGACAAGAGCAAGAGGGACACCCCTTTATTGTGCACTCTTGGTGCAGGCACTTGACATCCAGAGCCCCCTTGGTCCCTGATAGCAAGAGATCGTCTCTTCAGGGAGGCGTCACACCCCCAACACGCTTTCAAACAGGGCCCTACCTCAAAAGTTACTTGGTCAGCTCCTCTCTGGGGGATGGGGAGACAAGGGGTGACTCGCAAACCACAGCACCCCAGACCAGGTGCAGAACTACAAGGGTAGGTGGAGGTAGAATGTGGACAGACATTTGTCAGCTTAGAATCAAGGTCCCGGGGCAAGAATGTCCATGCTCACATCCATGGGTGTTGGCCACCTAGCATCCTTGAGATTAGACCCCCAACTTCATCGGCTCCTCAGCTGGCATTGTGCCCTTGTGACCCAGGATCCTGCTACTGCTCCTGTACCCTTACATTTGCTTAAACTAATGGATCTTGGCACCTCTCAGAGCCTTTGGTCTAGTTCTCATCTGGGATTCAAGACCCATTAGAAAACAGGAACTTGGCGGGAGAGGAGGCAAGAGTTATCTCCAGTGCAGGCACCAGACCAGAAAGGGCTGCTGGCTCTTGGGTGCTCACAGATTCATACACACCAGCACATGCCTGCATTTGTTCTGATGTGTGTGTATCCCAGGGTGCACACTCATGCCCATGTGCCCACATACCACAGGCCACCACAAATAGTCAGCAGGCTTTTCTGATTGGATAGATAATCGGATGGTGGTCTCGGCCTTCCCTTCCCCAGAGGAAACGCCACTCAGTTAGCGGGGGGCACTGGGTTTGCCTCCATTTTCAGCCACTCACTTCCAGGTTGAGCACCTCCAACCACTGTGACTCCCCCTTCCTCAGAGTCTCCAGGGACCATGACCCATTTGCCTTCCTCCCAATCCAAAGGAGATCTGGACGGGGACAGGGACACACTCAGATCCCACACACAGAGCTCCCAAGGAGAACCTGGGTGGACCAAGGTAGGTCCAGAAACACTACTGCCAAGACTCCAGCACATAATGGAAGGGAGGCATAGGTACACATCCGTGCATTCGTGCGTGTGTGCGTGTGTGTGTGTGTGTGTGTGTGTGTGTGTGTGTGTGTGTGTTTAGAGTTTCTCAAGGCAAGGGGGTCGGTCCCAGGTTAAGTGTCGGGGCTGCCCGAGAGGCCCCTCTTGAGGAAAGCTGGAAATCTGAGGAGAGGGGACAAGCTCAGGTCTCTCCCCTCAGGCAATTCCTCACTGCTCAATTTCGTGGGTGCCAGGGAGCTGTGACGGTTCCAAGGGCTTGAAGCTAAGGACTTCCTGGTAAGTAAGCTCTGGGGAGAAAATGAAAAAAGGGGTGAGGGGTGAGATTATGCTGTCTGCCCACTGCCCTCCAATCCTCTGCTACACACACACCCTTACCCTTAGGCGCATCTCACTCAGGAACACAGATATATTTCCATCCTCCTTCCTCTCCCCCCATGTCCCATCCCAGACCACTGGGGAAGAAGTTCTGGGGAGTTTTTTGCAGGAAACAGGTAAAATCTTGTTCTGAGAAAAGGCAGCCCTGAGGTTCCCCGACACCGTTCTCTTTACCATCCCCCAACACATACACACATGCCCCACCCCCACCCCCATGCTCACCCTTCCACTCCTCCAGCGTGCGCTCCTTGGCCTCAACACTTTCATCATAGGGCTCCGCTTCTGGCTCATCGTTGGGGTCATGGTACTGGCTGAAGTATGCATGGGCCAAGGCTTCGGCCGCACTGACCCTCTGGTCACTGTCTAGTACCAGCATTCTTCCAAGGAGGTCTACAGCTGCAGGAGCGAGTGTGGCTTAGCACCATAATCCAAGGCTGCATCTGAAGCCCAGTCTAGACCCAGTACCAGTCCTTACCCAGAGGGTTGGCTCCATGAAAGACACTGCGGAGGTCCTTCTGGGGCATGGGGGGCAGAGACTGGATGTACGTCCGGGCCTGGAGACACACAAGAAGACCTTGGAGGGCTAACTTTCTATTTTCCTGGCCCAAACTGGGCAGAAGGCCTTTCGAAAGATGCATTCATTCCAACAGGCCTGGTAGGTACCCCAGCAAGCCAGACTCCTGCTCTCAAAGTCAGGGGAGGGGTGGTGCTCCCTAACCAAGCAGTGGTCCCACATGCCTTTATTCCCAGCATTCAGGAGGTAAAGGCAGGCAGATCTCTGAGTTTGAGGCCAGCCTGATCTATAGAGTGAATTCCAGGACAACCAAGGCTACTCAAAGAAACCCTGTCTAAAAAAAAAAAAAAAAAAAAAAAGGCCGGGGGTGCATGGTGGTGCCTTTAATCCCAGCACTTGGGAGGCAGAGACAAGTGAATTTCTGAGTTCGAGGTCAGCCTGGTCTACAGAGTGAGTTCCAGGACAGCCAGGGCTACACAGAGAAACCCTGTCTCGAAAAAAACAAAAACAACAAAAAAAATCAAATCAAAAAAGTCTGGGGGAGCCAGGCGTGGTGGCGCATGCCTTTAATCCCAGCACTTGGGAGGCAGAGGCAGGCGGATTTCTGAGTTGGAGGCCAGCCTGGGCTACAAAGTGAGTTCCAGGACAGCCAGGGCTATACAGAGAAACCCTGTCTTGAAAAACCAAAAAGTCTGGGGGGCTCCGGGACTTCATTTGGCTTTTGATGGTGCCTACAAAAGCCAAATGCTCAACTCTTCCCTCACTGTCTATAACCAGGGGAGTCTGTCAGCACTGACGGCTTTGTCTTCACTGTCCCTGCTACCTGGAATGGCCTCCTGGTTCACCTGCTTCTCTCTGACAGGGCTGGATGTTCCTAGCACAAGCTCCATTCCTCCCTGCCCACGATCCTCATGTGATGCCACTTTCTGCTTACCACCCCCTCCCCGACATGACTGGTGCTCGGTCAGGTGAGCCGACAGATAGAGGGATGGCCACTAACTCACATGCTCCGAGGATATCTTTGCCAGAACCTCAGGGCTGGGTGTGCCCACCACCTCCATGATTCGCTTCAGCTGGTCGATGTCTACCTAGCTCAGGAAACACCTGGTGGCCAGCGTTTCCGGTCCCAGCCCCTGGTACACTGTGGAGCTGCGGCTCAGGACAGGGAGCCCCGTGTGACATGGCATAGGGCAGAGGAAAGACTTCCAAAAAGGGGCCAGAGTCCACTCCCACCCTGGAGAAGGGGACCCTAGCTGGACCCTGCTCCCCAAGGATACAGTCGTTTCCAGGAAAGAGGGCCTTTCCTTGCAGCAGTTCAGCCATGATGCAGCCCACAGACCAGATGTCCACTGTCGGGGGAGAGTAAGGAGACTATGAGTCTGCCAACCCCAAATCCTTCCTGTGAGCCCTGGGAGGAGCCAGCCCAGTGACCCTCAGGCATAACCAGGACTAAAGAGACCGATAGAAGCCTTACTCTATACCCTGTCCTGTGAAGAGGCATGAGGACATCCATCAGGTTAGAAGACTGGTCTCACCAAGCCCTTGCCCCTCTCTCAGAGTGCCAGAGATGCTCTCCTCCCCTCCAGCCTTTCTTCCTACCCCCACGGCTTTGTCATCTTCCCTAGACCACAGTGTGAGCCCTGCAGACCCATCCTTACAGGACAAAGCCACCACTTAAGGGTTGACAGAACCTGTCTGGTTGTAGTGCATCCAGTTCAGCATGATCTCTGGTGCCCGGTACCACCGTGTGGCCACATATCCGGTCATCTCCTCATCAGCTTGGCGTGCCAGCCCAAAGTCCAGGATCTAGAGGACCACGGGGATCTCGTGTAAGACCCCTACCTACCTCTCTGTGCGGCCCCACTGTCCATGCACCCCTCATCGCCCTTACCCTCAGCTCGCAGTCCTCGTTCACCGCTACATTGCTGGGCTTCAGGTCCTGCAGGGTGCACCGGGCATGAGTGAGGCGAGGTCACGAGCCTAGGCAGAGTGGATGACCCTCACCCTTGCCCACAGCTGCACCTACCCGGTGGATGATGCCCGCCGAGTGGATATACTGCAGAGGAGGGCAGACCGGGTGAGCCCAGACGCCACCTCGCTCTGCCCTCAACCCAGAGCGGTCCGGGGAGGGGAACCCCCAGAGCCCACGTGCCCCACCTTCAGCCCACGCAGCAGCTGGTAGACAAGGAATTGAACATGCTCATCGCTCAGTGCCTGACACTTGACGATGTTATTCAGGTCGGCGCCCATCAGAGTCGTCACGAGGTACCTGCAGGATCAGGAGTTAGGACAGAGTCTCACCACCTCCTCTCCGACTAAGCTCCCCAGATTACCACCGCGCCTTCCCAGGACGCTCACACTTCGCTGAAATCCTCGATGGATGTGGCCGGCGTGAAGACGTCCAAAAGTCCTATGACCTGGTCAGGGAACCGAGGCAAGATCACAGCTTAGCTGTAGGCAACGACCGGTTGGCCTGGACCCCACCCGCATGGGACCGTTCCTCCAGAGGCTCCGCCCCTATATCGTAGGTCCCGCCCCCCCCACCAGGATGCGTCCCTTGTTCAGTCCCAACATCACCGGTCCCCCCTCTCACGTTCTCATGCTTCAGATGTTTGAGTAGGCGTAGCTCACGGTATGTCCTCCTCGCGTGGATCAGCGATTGGAAAGGGCGAGACAGCTTCTTCACAGCCACCTTCTGGCGCAGCCGCGCGTCGTAGGCCGAGCTGCAAGGTGGGCGAATGAGGCGAGCGAGCGCCTGGCCTGAGTCCACCCGACGCTGGGGTGCGGGAGCGAGCCTCTGTTGCTGGCTTTAAAACCTAGGAGGCCTGTCCCCGCCAGCTCGACCCGCACTGCCTCCACGCCGACCCTCCTGATCCTCCCTTAGGAGACCCCTTTGAGTGGACACAGCGTTCTCTGGCAGAGAACCGATGATTCTAGCCCAAACCTGAGCGACACACACACACACAAGGCCACGGCATGGAAAACAGCACGACTGTTCCCACAGGCGCTCCCACAACAAGTAGCCCTCCCCCACGGATACGTGGGAGGCTTACCTACAAAGCCCTAGACGCCCCACCCCCACATCAAATTGCGGAAGCAAGATTTATCCGGAGGTGTTTATTGCTTCCTGATTTGTAATTGAAGCCGAGTGTGGTGTTCATGCCTGTAATCCCAGTTCTCGGAGAGAGGGAGAGGCAAGAGAATCGAGATAAGAGTTCAAAACCAGCCGGAAAACCTAGTGAGACATTATCTCACGAGAAACCAAAACAAACAAACAAACAAAAAATCCACACACACACAATTTATAACTCAGCGAATGAATAGTAGGAAATGTTTAGCCCCGGTGTGAAGATGTCTGACACACTTCCACTCCCCCAGAAACTGGACCCGCCACCTCTGCATCTCTTCACCCGCCTATCCTTCACTGGAGAGCCTCAAAAGAGCAAAGGAGAGCGCGCCTTCTATATGGGCGGGGCCTAGACCATGTGGACTGAACGGTGATCCTAAGGCTTTTCACTAGGTTCTGGTCCCACTGCCCTCAAGACGGGAGCAGCTGCGAACCCACTGAAGGAGCCCTGGCTACAGTACCTTTCCACAGCCTGCTCCCCTGGTGATACCTGCTCCTTCTCTCCCTGGATTCTCTTCCTCTTAGGATGCACCCTTTCCTTGCAGTGGTGAATGGAGACGGGATGCCACCCATTCCCACCAGGCAAGAGGGAAGATGGGGAAGGGACATAGTGGTTTGGGATGCTCACGGGACTAGAGAGTAGTAGAGGAAAGGTGGCTTTCCCATAATAAGCAGAATGTCTAAATAACTCCTGGAGGGAGGGGTGGGGGGAACGGCCACTAGAACAGCAGGATCCTCTTACTTGATTGCCTCCGTACAATCGAGTTACAAGAAGTTGGCATCCCATGGCCTGCCTCAGCAGGTTGACTGACCAAACCCAGGGTCACAGATCAGTGGAGACACACCTAGGTCTCCCTTGGGAAATTTGGCTTTCTCCTGCTAACTCCTAGATGGTCCAGCCCCCAGACGACTCCATCTCAGTCAATGACCAAGTCCCCTGCAAAGTGTCTGCTTCACCCTCCTCCCTGCCCCCTCCGAGTCCTCCCTGGCCCTCCTTCCCTCTAATTTATTGTATTATTTTTTTCGTGTAACCTTATCCCCCTCCACTTGCTGAGTCCCTGAGCATCCCAGACACAACATGCCCCATCATCTCTTCCTCTGTCCGACTCCTTGGGTATGTATGGGTGGTGGAGGGAGTGTATCCTCTCTCTACTCACTGTGGAGGGCTGGGGTACAGCCTGAGAAGCAAGGAGGAGATAAGGAGC
This sequence comes from Mus pahari, assembly GCF_900095145.1. NCBI lineage: Eukaryota > Metazoa > Chordata > Mammalia > Rodentia > Muridae > Mus > Mus pahari. The sequence goes on from NC_034606.1 coordinate 54,119,821, forward strand.
AAGTGTCAGCAGAACAAGCCTACCCACCTCGGTGGTGAGTTTACAGGCTACAGACGTGGGGCGAGATGCCATGACCAACTCACTCTGGGCCCTGTAAGGCAGGACTGTTTACCTCTATAGGATTTCAGTAGCAGTACAAAGGTTTCTGATGACAGCACCCGATCCAAAATGTGAGGCTCAGTCCCCATTCCCAGGGTGGGACGCATACCAGTGTCCACACCCTTGCTCAGCCTGTCAACAAGGACTATCTACAGCCGTTCTCCAATCCCAGGTGCCTGGATGCTGCCCACGATCGAGACTGTAACGTCTGGTCTCCAAGCCCTACCTATATTCTGAGATCCTTTGTTGGGTAAACTGGGGTAGGGTGTAGACAAGAGAGTAGGTGTCCGCTTAGGCTCAAGCCGCTGAGCTTCTAGGAATCTGGAGGCGCGGGTATGATCCACAGGAGAATTTGGGTGTCTTCCGAAGAAGAAAGGTCTCCTCACCGCGCTGGGGGGGGGGGGCCTTTTCAAATACTTAGGTCTGAGGGGGAACATTAGATCCTGCAGCTACTTAGATCTTGCCCGAAATAACCCGGATGGCTGACTGTTCCATTTCGCGGCCCCAGAGACTTGCTCTCCCGCCAGCTGTGACGCCGCAATATTCGGCCTTTTGGGGAGAAACTAGGGAAGGGATCGGAGATGGGGGGAAGGGCATTAGAGGACACCCCCTACCTGCCAGCGAGTGGAATCTGGTAGGAAAGTTTCCTCCGTGTCCCCTCCCCCCCATTCATTCATCGGAAGCGTGCAGACCGGGGGCGGAGGCAGGGCGAGGCCCCTCCCCACGCCGGGAACCCCACGTCGCTCTGGAGGGTCGCGCACGCTTTCCCGCCCAGCTCCCACCAGGTCCTTGCCGGCCCCTACCAGACGGAGCCGTAGGCGCCGGAGCCCACCGGGCGTAGGCCCTGCAGCCGCTGTGGCACCTCCCATACTGTTTTGTTCAGCTCTTGCCGGTAGAATCCCGCTCGCGGACCCGACATATCCGCAGAGGCAATTGGAGCGAGCGCCCCGGATCCCCGCGCGCAGCACCCAGTCCGCGCCCCACGCCCAGCACCGCTGAGCAAAGCGGGGTGGGGGCTGGGGGGCGGCGGCGCAGCAGGGCGGGGCGGCGGGGCGGGGCCGAGGCCCGGCGGATTTCCCCAGCCTGGAGACCGGGGGGCGGGGAAACGGGGGTGGGGTGGAGTGGGGTGGGTGGAGGTTGAGGGTTCCCGGAGACAGACGCGCAGCTTCCTGCCCCTCGGAGACCGTGACAAAGGAAAAAGCCGGCTTCCCTCCCATGGGGGTGACGAGCAGACTTCTTGCTTGTATCCCCCCACCTTCATCTTCTACATATCACCTACCCCCTCTGCCGTTCCCCGGGTCCCAGGCCAGTCCCCTTCCTCAGAAATGAAGGGAAATGGTCAAAAATGAGCTTGAGCACGTGGTGATAATACTTTCAGAACAACAACAAAAAACACTAGCCAGGAAAAAAGTAAAGGCTCTAGGTTAAAAACCAGCGCCACGGCGCCAACTCAGGGCCCCACTGAGGGAAGCGCCTTGTGGCCTGGGCGAGGAGGACGCCCCCGTTTGGCGTTAATGGTTCGCTTCCTAGTAGACTTACTAGGTCTTAGGAAGTGACGGAGCCTTCAGGAGACAAGAGGACATCTATTCCCCATCTTGCCCTAACCTCGACCCAGAAGCTCCTGAAGAGGTAAGCTCCCGGCGGGCAGTCAGGACCAGGGACAGCGCAGTACCATGATTGGGGCTACAGGATGGTCCCCATATGGGCCTTTTTTTTTTTTTTAAGTACTGGGTATTTTTCCTCCTTATGAAACACTCTCTTACTGACACTCGGGAAACGCCCCCAGCCTTGACTTTCTCGGGCCACTACACAAAGCGACCCAGGAGGTCTACCAACCCTGGCAGGCATGGTTCAGTTTGTCACCAAGCCTAGAAAGTTCCCTTTTTCTGGTGTCCAGGGTGGATGATCTCACGTCCAGTAAAGCCTCACCCATGCCACTTTAGTCCAAAGGTTCTCAACCTGTGGGTCACGACCCCTCTTTTCACAGGTGTCACCTAAGACCACAGATATTTACAATTCATCACAGCAGCAACAAAGCAATTTTATGGCTGGAGGTCACCACAACATAAGGAACTGTATTAAAGGGTTGCAGCATTGGAGAGTTGAGAACTGCTGCCCTAGGCCTACTTTTATTCACACTTGAAAGTAAACATGGAGGCAAGTGTGGTGGTGCCCATCTTTAATCCCAGCACCAGGAGGAAGATGCTCGAGTATCTCTGAGTCTGAGGCCAGCCTGGTCTACATCCTGAGCTCCAGGGCAGCCAGAGCTAAATAGAGAGATTCTGTCTTTTTTTTTTTTTTAAGATTTATTTATTTATTATATGTGAGTTCACTGTAGCTGTCTTCAGATACTCCAGAAGAGGGCGTCAGATTTCATTACAGATGGTTGTGAGCCACCATGTGGTTGTTGGGATTTGAACTCAGGACCTTCAGAAGAGCAGTCGGTGCTCTTAACCGCTGAGCCATCTCTCCAACCCCGAGATTCTGTCTCTAAGCCAATCCCTTTCCCCCATTCCTCCTCCCAATAAAGTGATTAGGGGCTGAGTATCGTGACTTCCATCTGAAATTCGAATGCTTAGGAAGCTAAATCTGGAAGATCACAGCAAGTTCAAGGCCTACCTGGGCTATAGAGGAAATCTGAAGCCATCTGAGCTACAGAGTGAGACCCTGCCTCAAGGCGGAAGGAAGAAAGGAAGGAAAGAAAGAAAGGCAGGCGGGCCAGCCAGATGTGGTAGTGCAGGTCTTTAATCCTAGCTAAAGCAGAGGCAGGAGGATCTATCTCTATGTATATCTATGAAGCTAACAAGTGAGACCCTGTTTGGGGGAGGCGGGCAGTGAGCATGGGTACAGGAGCTGTGTATCCGTTGAGAAATGGCTTCTGACCCAGAGCCATGGGGATTGGAGCACCAGGGTTTTCTGGCAGGACCACCTCCTCTCAGGAAAGAGAGACCTCTGATCTGGAGTTGTATGAACTTTTTTTTTTTAAATAACATTGAGCAAAACACTTAACTATTTGGGAATCACACATATAATCAAACCTGAATTTCTAAATTTTCTCTTTATTTATTTATTTATTTATTTATTTATTTATTTATTTATATCATATGTGCTCTGCTGTTTTGCTTGTGTATATGTCTGTGTGAGGGTATCAGATCCCCTGAAATGAGTTACAGACAGTTGTGAGCTGCCATGTGGCTGCTGAGACTTGAACCCAGGTCCTTTGGAAGGACAGCCAGTACTCTTAGCTGCTGAGCTATTTCCAGTCCCCATCCTCCTGAACCTCTCTCTCTCCTTTGGTTTTGTTTTTTTGTTTTTTGTTTGTTTGTTTGTTTTTTCAAGACAGGGTTTCTCTGTATAGCCCTGGCTGTCCTGGAACTCACTCTGTAGACCAGGCTGGCCTCAAACTTAGAAATCCACCTGCCTCTACCTCCCAAGTGCTGGGATTAAAGGCGTGCGCCACCACTGCCATGCCCTGAACCCCACTTTAATGAGAAATCTGAGTTTTAAATAAAACGTAAGGCTGGGATGTAGTTCAGTAGTATGTAACTGCCTAGTATAGTGAGGCCCTGGGTTGAACCATCAGCCCATCAAAATCTTCATAATAATAATAGAAATATAATGTAATGCAAAATATAACTAAAAAATAGTCAACCAAGCTGGGGGAGGGGGGTGGTGCATGCCTTTAATACCAGCACTGGGGAAACAGAGGCAGCATGATCTACGGAATGAGTTTCAGGACAGCCAGGGCTACACAAAGAAACCCTGACTCGAAGAAACAAACAAAAACAACGAAAAAAAATTATTAGCCAAACTAGGACAAGCCAGTGAAGCAATAGACCTCTAGAGGCATCTATGGGAGTCCTGACATATAATCAGGCACACACAGGAAGCCAAGGAAATAGGTCTAAGCCTCGGTCAGTCCCTCTTCTCCCAAGCGGCAGGCCACCCTTGGCACCATTTTCCCCTGTGGAGGCCATTATCAATCCTGGAGCCTAACAGGAGAACCTGAGGGTGGCCCCAGCCCCCACTGCTCAGGGCGGTAAAGCCCAGAGGCCACCTTTCTCAAGGGTGGGTTGAGGTTTTGTGCAAAGCTAATGGAGCTTCAGCTAAAGGCCGAGGAGGAGGGGGGAACTGAGCCTGGGGGATGGTGGGGGGTTGGGAACCTTGCCTACACAGTGGCCAGGGGGGGAAGGGTAGTGGCCTTTGTCTGTACAGCAGCAGGGCAGGGCCAGGCAGTTACCAGGGCAACCTGTCTTGTCTCCTCCACATTCCCAAGGATGCCCAGTTTGGCTCAACTGGAAAGTGAGGAAGCAGGCTGGATAAAGGCTTAGGGAAATAGTTATCTACCCAGGAGAGCCTTAGATCAGTTTTCCTGACTGCTGCTCCCTAGGTCCAGGTGTTCAGAGCTGACTACTGTCAGCCAAGGCCTGGCCAGGCTTAGCTCTCATCCTCAGCAAACTGGCCACCCCCTCCCCTTGGCGAGCCTATCCACAGGCACCAGATGCCTTCTGAGGAGTGTGTGGGGTCAAACAGTGCAGGGAGTGGCCACCTGAGTTTAAGTTGGTCATGAGTACCAGCAGTCCCTTAAAGGATAGCCCTGAAATAGGTACAAGAAGGTTGCAACAGAGGGCAGGTGTGTGTGTGTGTGTTTGCACATGTAAGTGGACATGTGCATGCACTGCAAAAACTCAAACGCATGCTGCATAAACGTCCTGTTCAAGGCCGTGTTTCCTTCGTCCATTACCCTAAATATCAACCACAACTTCTATTGCCTCCTACAGTCAAGCCTCCTTATTTTATTTTATTTTTTATTTTTTTGTTTTGTTTTTCAAGACAGGGTTTCTCTGTATAGCCCTGGCTGTCCTGGAACTCACTTTGTAGACCAGGCTGGCCTCGAACTCAGAAATCTGCCTGCCTCTGCCTCTCAAGTGCTGGGATTAAAGGCATGTGTCACCACACCCAGCTTCAAGCCCCCTTTTCATTTAACAACTGTGACAGTTCCCCAGTGGTTAGCTTGCCCACTCAGATCCTAGATTCTTCCAGTGGCCAGAATGCACTTTGTAAAAGATAAATCTGGAAAGAACTGACTTAGGGACAAGTAGTAGAGGGTACCACGGCCTCTTCCCATCTTCCTCTTGTCTCTAGTACAGTGGAAGGAAAATGACATATAGGAAGGAGAGCAAGCCCATCCCTGGGTTTGTTGATGATCCTACCTCAACTCAAGGCTGGTCTGTCCCATCTCTAAGCACTGCAACATAGAGGTCTTTGTTTTTGTTTTATTGGTTTCTTTGGTTTTTTGTTTTTCGAGACAGGGTTTCTCTGAATAGCTCTGGCTATCCTGGAACTCACTTTGTAGACCAGGCTGGCCTTGAACTCAGAAATCCACCTGCCTCTGCCTCCTGAGTGCTGGGACTAAAGGCCTGCGCCACCACACCCGGCTTTTTTTTACCATTTGATGGTTCCCAGTGCAGGACAATCCCTGAGTCTCTGCACGCACTTGTTTACCCTTGAAGGAACACGAGGAGGAAGGATGCATACCCCACGTGGAACCTGCTGTGACCCTCAAGCCTAGCCATATGCTTCTTCTATCCATCGAGAAGATGGTCTTTATGGGTCCATTCTGGAAACCAGGCCTCAAGGTTCCCAGCTCTTTTATCCAAGACTTAGTGGCACTTTGTTCAGATTTCCTGGCCAGCCAGATCTCTAGAACAGAGCCTTGTGTGGGATTGCAGTAGCGACCATCACTTCAGGGGCCCGTGTTGGGGGATGTTGGCTGTGGACCTTGCATCCCTCCTTGGGAAAGCCAGCTGCAGAGGAAGCTCATAATAAATCATGACTCTACACCACCCCCAACCCCCGCCACAGCAGGATTCCCCAAACATAGGATGTACCAATGCATTCTGGGAATAGTTTAGAAGGACAGGATCCAGAGACAGCATTTGGATCCAGCCCAAGTCACACTGGATCACTTCACTTCCTGTGGTGGAAGACTGCTTTGAGTAGGTACCTGGAGAACATGGGAGGCCCAGCCAGGGTAGACTCATCCACCCCGCTTGATGTTGGGGCACTCTGCCATACTCTGCCTAGTACAATGCCCCCTGCAGAAGTGCTTTCAGAGCTGGGTGTGGTAGCACACACCTTTAATTCTCAGAGACAAAGGCAGGCAGAGCTGGTCTACAAAGCAAGTTGCAGGACAGCCTTGTAGCATGAGTGAGGCTTTCTCATTGTGTGTGACTACCTCATTTTAACTCACACTACCACTATTGAACTGTCTAGGTAGGGCTCTGCTCTGTGCCTGGGGATTAGGAACAACCTTCTTTCCTACTGTGGTGTTTGCATGAGAACAGCTCCTGTTCCTCACTTGGTCCCCAGTTGGAGAACTGGTAAGGATTAGGAGGTATGGTCTTGGAGGAGGCGGCTTGTCACTGGGGGTGAGCTTAGAAAAGCCCATGTCAGTCTCAGCCTCTCTCTCAGTCTATTTGTCTCTGCCTGCAACTTTCAGACCAGATACGAGCTCTCAGCTAGTGCTCTAGCACCATGCCTGCCTGCTACCAGACACCCCACCATGATGGTCATGGACTAACCCTCTGAAACTGTAATCAAGCCCCCAAATGATTTCTGTTGTAAGCTGCATTAAGACACACACTAACAGATTCTTGGAATACATGGCACCACTGTCTCTCAGGCCATAAACTTTTGATTCTGCGACATCTCGGATTATCTTGTGGCACTGAGTGGAAGCTGATCTCAAGGCCCCTTGTTACTCAGCACTTACAAGATCTTTATACATATGTTCCTAGAAAATGTGCTGGAAGGTGTCACCACACCTTAGAAACGGATGTCAAGGACCAGCCTGATAGTTCAGAGGTTATAGGAGCTTGCCACCAAGCGTGATGACCTGTGTTTGATCCCCAGAACCCACGAGGTAGAAAAGAGCATCTACAGAAACAAGTGTGGGATGCACACGATTTGCACAAGACTCACACCTTTCTTACTCTTGCCATGTGACTCCTAAAAGCCCAGTGAAAACAGTGAGGGGAAGTCGTGTGTGTGTGTGTGTGTATGTGTGTGTGCACACGTGCGTGAGCATGCACACATGCGTATGCACACGTGCATGCATAAAGGCTGCTGGAGCCAAAGATGCTAGACCTAGACTAATCCCCATCCAGTGAGTCCCCTGATTGTCCCATACAGGGGCCTATTTTGGTATTCAGAAAAAGACTGTGATCAGCTCAGGCCCAAGGGATAGGGAAAGGTGAGTAAGGACAGACAGGCAGCCCAAGGAGAAACCCAGTCAACCAGAGAGTGAAAAAGACAACTGTATTGGATTTACAATCACGATTTACAAAAAGGGTGGGTGGTCCTGGGGGGAGATGCTGCTCCAGCACCCCCAGATCCAGGCAGGGCCTCCAGGACAGCCTGTTTAACAGCTGAGACGAGGACCTCAGTTTTCTGGGTCCCTCTGGCGGCCACCGGGGCCCCGACGTCTGACGTCCAGCTTGACCTTAGAGGTGGAGCCGGAGATGGCCCTCGAGCCCACCTGGAGTGCCTGCGCCCCATGAGGAGGGCCAGGTGAGGTCAGGAAGGCATTGTACCGCTTTTTCTTCCCCTTCCATCTGACAGACAGTTACAGTCCAGGAACTGGCGGTGGGAGCTACAGACCAAACCCAGGGTATCTGAGGCGGCTGGGCTGCTGGTGCATGGGAAGGGGAGGCCAGGCCTACACCGGCCCCAGTGGCCCAGAGTGGCTTTGTAAGGCACATTTGCGAATTGCTCAGGAGACAACACAGAGAACACCCGCTGCTGGTGCCATTGGAAGGAGCTGGTGCTGCGCCCGGGCAGTATTGCTCGGGAGAAAGACGCTACAGTCTACAAGAGGTGGGTTCTCCACACCCACTCCAGACACCTTGGTGCATCCTCTACTGGAGAGAGAGAAGAGCCCGGCTACAGCCAGTGCCACCTCACGCCAACGGGCTGCCCAGTGCCATGGTACCACACACCTGCATCCCGAGGCAGCATTGAAGGTCAGAGGTCTGTAACCTTATTCTCAAGCGCGGCGGCAATCTGCTGCAGGCGGAAGGCCAGTTGCATCTTTTGGGCTGCAGGGTCCTCCTCCAAAGCGTTGATGATCTGGTGGGGTTGGGGGGTTGGGGTAGAGATGGACACAGAGAAAACCTGTCAGATCACCGGCTTGGGGGTACGTGTGGGCATGCTGTCCTGCATCTCGCCACGGGGACCCGGAGCATACCTCGTCGTAGTACTTTTGTGTGTACTGGTAGAGCTGGTGTAGGGCCACGAGTGTGTTCAGGGAGTCTGTGTGAGCCTAGGGATGACAGTATCACCCAGTGTGAAGAGGGTATAGGAGCCCCAAGGTCAGCCCCATAGAACAGCAAGCTGCAATGTGTTGGCCGCGCAGCACCGTCACAGATACATCAGTAAGAGGATCACATCCTGGTAAGGCCACGTGCCAAGCCCACGCACGTGGCAGCATCTGCTCAACAGCAGACAGTATAGCGGGCACCAGGGTTCTAAGTGCCTCCGTGGCTACACATACAAGTGTGTTCGCCATCTCCTCAAGATTCAGTTACAGCAAGCTTGCCTGACCTACTTGCCACACCCATTCAGCTACCCTCCACTCCTCTCGCCATAGCGTCTGAGCTCCCGCAGTGGGCAATAGCGCATGCGCCCTTGCTCTTGCGCGCTGTGGCCCTTACCCGGGAAATCTCCGCCAAGTGCGTATTCATGTCCTGGTCGCTGACCTGCACCATCTGTCGGATGCCCTTGTAGTAGCTGCAGAGGGAGATGGGTGTGGATGGAAACAGGAGGAGGTGAGTGCATGGGAAAAGGGGGGGAGGGGGAGTGCTGGACCCCGGGGGTCTCTTAGGGATTTCCCAAGCCCCTCCTCCACCTCACTCACTCCTCCACCATCTTCTTGTAGGTAGAGATCTCCTTAGCATACAACAGCTTGTTGCTGGGAGAGTCCTGTGGAAGAGGAAAGCTTTTGACACTGGGCTAGCCTCAGCCACTCAGTCCTCACAGAGGCTCCACCCCTTCCTGGACAGTCGGCCCTGTGTCCGTGGGCCACTATCGCCTATGAGTATGGAGGCTTACTCACTCGGCTCAGCTTGTGCTCCGTGCGAGTACAGGCGTCCATGAAGGTCTGCGCAATGACCGACAGGGAGGCATCCACCACTTCATGGACGTGGACGTCAAAGATGAAATGAGGGTTCTTCAGGATGTTCACCCAGAACCGAAGTGGTAAACTGCAGCAGGGAAATGGGCAAGGGAGTTGAGGGGCAGGTGCTGGGCTGTGGCCTCGGGGCAGACGACAGGGCAGAGACAGGGCAGGCAGAAGCCTCACCTATTGGTTTTCCAGATATGGATGGTATCCTCATCTCGGATGTCATGCTTCTCTGCCTGCTCGTCCAAGAAATCAAAGAAGTACTTGACTGCGGGTGGCACTGCGTGCCCAGGCGCCAGCACGCTTTGGAAGAAGTTGTCCACAAACTGCTGTAGTGTGCCCTGTGGAGAACAGTGGCTTGGTGTGACCCCTGGGCACACTGGAGGCACTAGCGTATAGGGATGTGTTCCTGTGACTGAGTGTTATCTATTACCTTGACGGAGAGTAGCCGGGTCAGGTAGATCTCTGTGATGGCCTTGGTCCGCTCTTTTTCCTTCATGCTGCCTCGCTTGGACTTGCCTTCATCTACCTCATCTGTTGGCCGCACCAAGTGCCATACGCGGTTTTCCTCTTCCAGAAGGGCATGGCCTGGGGGGGGGGGGGAGCAGGCAGCTGAGGGACCCAGTCCCAGTTCAAGGTGGGTGTGGCCTGAAGTTTGGTATGCAGGGTCCTGGGGTCCACTAGGGGGCAGCAGAGGGAGGGAGAGGTCTCCACAGACCTTTAGGGACTAAAAGGAGAAGAAAGACAGCATAGACTTACGCTCTCCTGGCAGGTCCTGTTGGCTATCTTCTGGCTGCTGGGAGACTCCCACCTTAGACAGGATGAGGGTGGCTCCATCCCGGACCTGAGGACAGAGTCATGAGGGAGGGTCATATTCCTACTGGGGAGTTCAGCACTATCCCCCTGCTTAGGGCACTCCCCCCACCACCACTGCTTGCCTAAGGGATCACAGCACTCACGTTGTAGTGCATCAGGGTGTTGATCCGTTTCCACCGGCCCTCCCGCTGGGAGGTAAGGTCCAAGTCAGACAGAATCTGGGCTGTGGACCCAGGACGCCATTCTGCAGAAGGGCATAGCTCAGTTTCTGGAACCCGGGGCCACGCTCTGCCCATTCCCAGACAGAGCTGGGCACACGGGGCCTCCCAGACAGGTGGAACGGGCCTCCCAGACAGGTGGAACTCACCAAGCACCACACTGTCCGGTTTGGGCCAGCAGGAGCAGGGCTGAGTCCGGTACACCTGATCGATGATCTTCTCTTTGACCTGAGAGATGGTGTCGCAGTTGAGGACCTTAACCGGGATGGCATCGATCCCCTCATCCTGAACAATCACGCTCACTGTCTGTGAGGGAACACAGGATGGGAAGGACCAGCTGAGGGAAGACCCTGGTGACCGTTTACCTCTGCATCGCAGAAACCCCTTCCCAGGACAGTTTGGCTTCACTCTGCGGGAGTTCAGATGTGGAGTCCAGGTTCCTGGCTCTGCCTTCCTCTCCGCGGCGTTGGGCTCTGGGAACTTACCAGAGGCGCATACTCAACATCATCCCCGAGCAGGCCCGTGTCATTGAGGGTGTACTTGGCCTTCTTCTGCACCGCATCCACAGGCCCCTTTTCCACCTGGTGTTTGATGGCCTTGAAGAGCTTGTAGAGGGGCTCCCCTGCACTGTCCTGGAGCAAGGGGACTGTGAGTGGGAGGCACGGGGCTGGCCCTCCACCCACCCCCGGCTCTAGGGTCCGGGCTCACCTTGAGGTACTGGTACAGACAGATGGACATCCAGTTGGACAGCATCCTCTCCACCACTGTCTCAGACCTGAAGGTAAACAAATGCCTCATTCTCCAAGGCCTGGCTGGCTCCAGGAGCCCACTGCAATGCATGTGTGAGCAGAGGGCACTATGGCCCCTGTGGGTGGGCATATCGTCCAGAATGGTTAGGTAGCATACCCCCACCCCCACCCACCTGCCATTCCCACGAACCTGCGCAGCATTAGCTTGGGGTTCTTGGCCACCACATACTGCTCCATGAGCTCCAGGAAGAGCGTGCGCATGATGTCTGTATAGTACTCCAGCTTCCCGTGCAGGGCCACAGTCAGCAGTGATGCAAAGTAGACCTTGGCCCGGGCTGAGAACTCACGCTGATTCTCCAGGGTGTGGATGAACTGCGGGGCAGCCGGGGAGGGCGCACTGAACACCTGGGCTGCAGCCTTGCCCCCCTCTCCTCACCTTAACCCTACTCCCCCCACAACCCCTACCCCTCCCCCCTCCCCGCCCCCACTCACATTGATGAGGAAGGACTTGCTATTAAGCAGGTTGGAGAACTGGTAGAGGGCTTGCTCCACAATGGGCCGCCGTGACTCGGGGATGTCTAGCTTGCCGGTGATCATGACGTCCTTGTCACCATCCTTGGACGGCAGGAAGAAGACTCGGTCGGTGTAGGTCTTGTAGTCCAGCGTGGGGATACCCGCCTCGTGCACATCATTCGTCTGGTCCTCCATCTCGATCATCAGGTCTGAGATGGGGATGCAAGTCCGAGTGAGGCACCCCTTGGCCACCTACTCTTGCTATGCTTAACCCGGGCCCTCCTGCAGTTTCTAGCCCTAAGGGGTGGCCTAGAAGATCCAGGGATGCTCTGTGGCTCCACCCACTGGGGGGGCAGCCCCTACCTGTGAATTCCTTCTTGCAGCGATCGCGCACGCTCTCCTCTAAACCCTCCAGCTGGGATTTGATCTTCTCGTACTCTCGCTCGGCCTGCTGGCTCTTCCTCCTGTGGGGCATAGAACGGCTCTCTGGTATCAGGCAGCTATGAGGGTCAGAAGTGCTGATGCGGGAGGGATGAGGGGAGTGGTACCGGAGGCGGGACTCACCAGTAGCAGTAGATGGAGACCACGATGATAAACACCATGGGCACCATGACCAGAGGTAGGATGAGACTTAGCGGCACGTCACTCGCACGCGTGTCGTACTCCACCCGGCCTAGCACCCACTCTCGGGAGCCAAACTTCACCTGTGTGGAAGCTAGGGCTCAGCGCAGGCAGGTGTGGGCAGGTGTGGGCGGTGGCTGCTTCTCCCGAGAGGCTCCCCAGGCCCTCCACAGCCCTCCCGCTCTCGCTCTCACGCACAATGAACTCGGGTAGGTTGTGTGCCGTGTCTCGCTTCTGCCGCCGCTTGGGTGGAGGCTGTACCTCCGGGGGCTCGCAGTACAGGTCGGTCTCGGTCAGCGTCTTCATAATGCAACGCTCAGCACCCACAAATGCCTCCGCCTCCTCCAGCGTCATGGCTTTGTTCAGATTGGTTCCCTGGAAGGGGGGGGGGGAACAGGTGACGGAGGTTGGAATGATCAGCGTGAGCCCCTGCCCCGCCCACCCCGGGACCCCACGTAGGGGTCTTCTTACCCGGGCGTGGATGAGTTTGTTGACCTGCTTTTTGACACCACCTGTGAAGTTCTCAAAGGTGGGGTCTGCCACATACTCAAAGACCCCAGCTTCGGTCCTGAGTGGGGCACGATGACCGTCCATCTGTATCAGCACAGTGAGGTTGTAAGCCTCGGGTTCTTCGGGGACAGCAGGAGATAAGAAGACGACCTTGGTGTCGTTGTAGAACACATACTCTGTGCCCTCGACCTGTGGAAAGGGTCCCCAAACTTGAGGCTCGTTGGATGAAGATCTTACTCCTTCCTCCTGCTCCCCAGCTGTTCCTGTCCCCATTAGAACTGAGCCCCCCACCCCACCCCCCCAGGCAGGACTGACCGTCACAGGCTCCAGGGATCCAGCCTCCCGCCGCCGCCGCCTCCAAGACCGCAAGGGCTCAGCGATGACAACCATGGCAAACTTCTGGATGAGGCTGAAGCCCTGGCCGGTGACATTGATGCTCCGGCCACCACTGGGGGGTTGGGGAGGGGCATGCTTCAGTGAGTTCAGCTCAGCCAGCTTCCGGTTTCCGCTCTTACTAGTTATACCCCAGGCAGGAAGTGGCATGGCAGGGTGGTAAATGTGCCTCAGAGGGAGAAGCGAGTCTGGGAAGTGGCCCTGCTCTGACCCCGCCATCTCAGTTCTAAGGAGGAAGCCCATGAGGGTGCAGTGGGGTTTTCCAGAAGATCTCTCCTCCTGGCCTGCCCAGCCCAGTTCTGCCACATTCCACAGGTCAGCGGGCAGGGGTGGGGAGGGCACTGGCAGGAAAGGGGAGAGGCCACACCTGACAAAGCTTCTCAGTGGCTCAAAGGCTCGTATCACCGGGTTCTCGCAGTAGGTGAAGAAGATGCCGGGGCTGGGCACTCTGGAGCCCCCATAGGAGATTTCTAGTGTCACCTGGCCTGGAGCCAACTGTTGACCCGTGACACATTGTAGCTGTGCTCCAAACTTCGTCCTAAGGTGGGAGGGACCTGTCGGTCCATCAAGCCACTTCTACTGCCCCCCACCCCACCCCACAAGGCAGACTCAGGTCTTCCTGCCCTCTCCCCGGAGCCAGGCAGGCTCAGCAGCCATGGGCGACACATACACTTCACAAGGGACGCCATTGAGTGTCACCCGCACATCCTCCTTGGAGCCTGTGTCCAGGTGAGTGCCATTGATGGTCAATGTAGTGCCACCTGCCTGTGGCCCCTGTCGTGGCTCCACGCTGAGAGGCTGGGGTTGCTGAGAGCAACACACACACATAGTTAGGGCCAAGGACTCAGGGGTCACCGGAGAGTGATTACTGTTAGATGCCAACTTGCTGGGGTCGCAGCAGAGGCTGGACACATAGCTCAGTCAGGCACTTACTTGATAGGTGAAGTGGACGTGTGGTGGTGAGTGGCCGAGTTTCCCATTAACATCCACCTCGATGATGCCTCCCGTGAAGGGCGTGTCCGAAGCCTCAATTGCACACACAATCCTGGTGATAGACAGGCAGACCCATTCAGCTAGCTCCTTACCACTGCTGCATCTGTTCAGCTGCTGAGAGCCCAGGCTGCTGGGAGTTCACTCACCGGGTGGATACAGAGTACCCTCTTGGTTCAAAGGCACAGTTCTGGCCAGCCACAGTGATCTTCTTGACGTCATCTGCTTTGACACCCAGATTGGACCCATGGATAGTGACGAGGATGCCCCCACCCAGCGGGCCTGTCTCAGGCTGGATCTGAAATCAGCAGAGCCGGGTGCGTGAGTGGCTCGGGAGGGTAAACGTGAAGGGGGAGGGATGAGGGTAGTACAGGTCAAACGGGCAACAAAACTCACCCTGGTGATGACTGGTGGTGGGCACTCAGAAGTGACGTTGCTACACAGAGCTTCGTACACGCACCTGTTCTGCCCGCGACACCACACACACCTGTAGGCGGGATCAGCAGCCAGACACAGGCTGCAGTCACTGCGGCCAAAGGAGCAGTTGTAGAGAGTCACTGTAGAGGAGGATGGATAGTCAGCCGTTGTTCTGTTCCTCCCCCCCCCACCCCCACCTTCCCCAGACCCCACCTACCTTGCAGCTTGCTGTCAATGTTCTTGCTAAAGGACTTAACATACAGGTGAAGAGGCAGCGTCTCATTGCCGTCATGGGATAGCTGCATGGGACACACAGGGACAAACTGTACTTCCTGTCCCTCTGATACCAAAAGCCATGGGAATCTCTCGATTGCCCAAAGTCAGTAAAGGCTGCCAGGTAGGCAGGGACTGGGGAGCGTCAGACACACACACCAGGGGACCATGAGTATGTTCAGGGACATAGGCAGAGACGCTTGGAGACCACATGGCACAGGGCAGGAGGGCTAAGACCCTGGCTAGGTTCCAGTGCTAGGGGTCATACCCACTACCCTCCAGCCCTTAAGACAAGCAGTGGTACCTTTGGGGTCCTAAAAGAGAAGGTGTCTGACTCATGCATAGTCACAGTCTCTTCAAAATTCAGCAGGTCACTGCCCACATACAGGGATGAAACCTGTGGAGAGTCCAGTCAACATTCTCTACTCAAGCTGGCTAACTGTTCTGCCCTCCAGAAGCTCCGCCACCTAGTCTGGCCCGTGCTCAGGTGCCTCTGAAGACCCGTTGCCTCCCTCCGTAGCCACAATGACGGCATTTTGGTTCTTTAAACCACACAGGAATATTATAAGAATGTGCTTTCGTTTTAGTCCCAGATGCGGGGCTGCTTCGGACTGTCCACAGCAGCTGACTATGATTTGCCTCGTGCTCTAGCAGAGGCAGTTTGCCAGCTGCGCGGAATATTTTCTCCGATTGTGTAACACCTGGAATTCTGGGAACTTTCCGGAGAGTATATAAATGCCAGAGCCCTGAAAGGTGGGGGCTGGTGGATGTTGGTCGTTTGAGGGCCGGGGTGTGTGGTTTGTTAGTAGTCATGCGCAAAGAAGAAACAAACAGGAAGAAATTAGATTCAGGGCTCTGTTTTCCTGTCTCCTGTGCAGTGATAAGGGTTGAGGGAGTAAAGGATGGGAAAAAGAACCCACCAAGGAGCCTCAAGCAAGCCCCGACCCACCTACCAGCTAGACCTCACCCCAGGCCTTCTCTACCTTCACAGTCTCCAGGTTCTTGCCCTGGAAGGTCACCTCTGTCTCATAGTTCATGGGGATGACCAAAGGGTCAGGGGCCAGGAACTGGGGGCAGTTGTCCTCCTGAGAGAGAGCAAAGCTGGTGAGGTGGGGGAATTTCCCATGATGACCCATCATCCTAACCACAGTTCTGTCTGGGTGGCTGGCTCACCATGTGGGCACGTATGATTCCCTCCTCTGGGTTGGGCGAAGCCTCCCGACACTCGTAGTACTGCAGGTCCCATTGGCACGTCCAGCGGTTGCTAGCACAAGAGATGCACCTAGCAGGAGGGTCAGTCAGGGTGAGAGGGGCCTGGAAGTATGAGAGGAGCCCGGGGGTGGGGGTGGGGAACCTCACAAGGTAGCCAGGACTCACGGCAGGTTCTCCACCAGGCTCATGGCCTCTCGACAGTCATAGAAGGGATATTGGTGGGAGGTGAGGAAGACACTGCCACTTTTTAAGAGGAGCTGGATGCTCACGTCAACATGGTCTGCAGAATACAGGTGGGAATAGGGTCAGGGGCAGCTAGAGCAAAAAGGTGGAACTGGGCCTCGCCTGGTGCCCAGCCGAGAGGTCTATTCTGGGGCCGTGAGATACAATATGGATACCCCAGCCTTAGGCTCGGCTGGCCTGCTGCTGCTTGTCAAATCTGGGCTTTGGTGTCAGCTCCCAGGGCTGGGCTCATCTTTCTCCCCTGGGCTTGGCTGCTTTCGCACCCTCTCTCTGTTCCTGCAAGTGCTGAGGGCAGTGGCTCCTCCGAGTCTGGGTGGGAAGGCCTTCCAGGTCCCTGCTCACGTCACATCATGGCCTCACAGCCTTGCTACCCCCAACGCTCAAGGGACAACAGACGGACGCAGCACCTGTCTTAGCCCAGATTGAGGCCTTCAGCCTCAGGAGACAGCTCCAGCTGCCTCAGGCTGGACACAGCAGTGAGAAGGGACATCTGTGCAAATAACCTGGCAGGGGAATCGGTCTCCCCAGAACAGAGCGCTCAGCCTTCAGACTCAGTCTAAGACCGAAGTTGGGATTTTTTTTTTTTTTCTCTTCCCCAACAATAGCAGCCTGCACCCAGGATTGGCTCACGCAGAGTGTTCAGTGATCTAAAAAATTGAGAGTAGATAGAGCATAGAAAAAGCTATGTGTAGGGAAAAGGAAGCTGTGCGGATCCAGGGGCTGGAGGATGAGGTCTCACCTTGGCCTGGCGGTGTACTAGGAATGCTGCTTGGGGAATTACAGATGACCGTATTGTCCTCTACCCGGGCAGGGTGGGGTGGTGAGTCACCAAAGAGGCACAGTAACTCATCGTCCTCGGTCAGGGTGGGCAGGGGGCTGACAGACAGGTGGACCTGCGGGAGGAGAACAGCTCAAACAATGACCCTTGATCCCAGTCCCACACTGCTCCGTCTTGGAGGGGGAAGGAGGGCAAGGCCAGGTTTCTAGAAGAGTACCTCCAGCCCTGCTCTCAGCACGTGCCGCTGAAAATCCCTGGAACCTGGCTGCTGCTTTGCCTCATGTGGGCCCGGGGACCAGGCAACCCGGGGTTTCCTTGCTTGTCTAAGCACCCAGCCAGCAGCCGTGTAAGGAGAACTCCGCCCGGCCCTTCACAGCACTCACAGCCTGCCACCTGTCACACGCACCTCTCCTTGGGCCCGCCGGCTCATATTCCGTGGAAAGGCATCGGTGATGGCCACACAGGACTTGTCCCGGCTCCACAGCCAGTGTCCGGTTTCCTCGGCCCGTGAGCACTCGGACTTCCTGGTGCATCTGCAAGGACAAGAGGACACTCTCAGCCGGTACTCCTTGGGGCTCCGGGCCACTGGGGCAAGGACAGGCTGCTCACCGGCCCTCGATGACACACCAGCCACAGTAGGGATCTTGGGAGTCGCGACACTGAGCGCAGGTTACATAGCTCAGGCATTCTTGTACTGGGAGCCGGAATACCTAGAGGTAAGATAGCAGGGCCGTGGGGGAACGGGACTTACTAGGCACAGACCCCTCCCCCCAACCTCACATGCTAGACTGCTCAGGGACAAGTGGCCGGGACTCTCCTGGGCCAGCTTGGTGGTGGGGATTCATAACCATCTACAAGTTTAGGGCGGGACCAGAAAAGGGAACCTTGTTGAGAGAAGATTAGGGATGTAGTTCAGTGATGTGGCTCTTGCCTGGCAGGCATAAGATCCTACTTCTAATTCCTAATGCCCAAAATAAAACCCTTGGGAAGACAGCAATGGTGCTATGAAGCCTCAGAGACAGGAGCCCAGACTCTGCCCAACCAAAGCGAGGCCCAGCGTATCCCCTGGGCCTGTTTCCCAAGGGCCTCCTGGAGCCATCTTTAGGCTGACCTTTTCCTGGGTCATAGCATACAGACTGGACAGGTTTCCAGACAGTGCCAGGTCCTGCTTGATTTTCTTATTGATGTCTACCGGGATAGAACCGTACTCTGCAGAAGTGCCATCTGGAGCAAGGTACACCTGCCAACAGCAAGACAGTCCATGAGAACGGGGGGGGGGGGGGGGCGTCATGGCTCACTGGCCCCTCCTGGAACTTCTCTGCCTCAGCCAGTACCTTAAGGATCCGGCCATCCGAGGTGCCCAGGAACGCGACAGTATGGTCATTCTCGGCAGTTACTGTCACTGCTGTCAGATTCAGGCCCCCGCGGTGGAGCACGGCTGTGGCGACGAGTCCGTCACGACTGCCCAGCGGATAGGGCAGATGCTCTGAGCCACATGGGAAGCTCTCGCTGGCACCCTGTGGATCACAGCATCAGGACCGGTCCCCCGTCTCCTAGGCTTTTCCCTACTAGGGCTCCAAGCTATAGGAGTCAGACCCTATCCTCCACAACACGAATCTACTGACACTCGAGGGGGGAAACATACACCTATGGCTATGAACAGGCAAGACACGTACTATCAGATGGCCGCCACACTGGATGTCTCCGTGGAAGGGCTTGTAGAAGATAGCACGGCCTGCCTCTCGGGCACCTGTGTAGCAGGCGTTACGGCTGGCTTCTATCTGCTCACGGACTTTATCCAGTGGAAACACACAGAGGCCCGCGCCAGGTCCCCCAGTGCTCCGGCCATCTCTGCTGAAGACAGCGTAGAGTGCTCTGCCAGCACCCGATGTGGCTACAGAAGCGGCTAGGCAGGTGCCAAAGGCAGAGTCTTGGGGGTCACTGGGATCCTGACACTGCAGGTCCATCTCCACATAGGAATAGTAGGAGGGGTCGTCCTTGCACATGCGTGCCAGCAGCGTGCGGTTCTTAGCAGGATGCTTGTCTTGCTGGTTGAAGACGAAGAAGATGTAGAAGTCATCCTCAAAGGCTGCGACAAACTGCTGAGTATTCGTGGACAGGTAGCCAGCCTTGAAGGTGGTGTGGTCAGAATAGGCCTCAAAGGCCTCCCGGCCCTCAGCCCTGTCCAGCAGGCGGGTGCTCACGATGATACCGTTGTCGTGCGGCCCGTTGCCTTTGCCCACAAACAGCACGCGCTCGCCGTCGGGGCGCGTGGAGGTCACCAGCCCCACCGTGGCCACTCTCTCGTCGTTGCTGGCCACAAAGGACTTCTCGCCGCTGCCGTCCTCGTAGAAGAGGCGCACGGAGATGTTGCTCATGGCACGCAGGGCACAGATGCCCTTGAAGAGGCTGCCACACTCCACCAGGCGTTTCCCGGGTGGGTCGAGCAGCAGCAGCTGGTTGAAGTTGTCGGTGAGCACGGCTTCGTGGCACTGGCTGGCCTCGATGGGCGGTGTGCACTTCTTGTTATCCATGAAGGGGCCTGTGACCACATGCTGCTGGACATGCAGGTCAGCGCTCAGCTGGTAGAGCGCGTTCACTGCCCCGACATACACCACACCTGTGACCTCATCCACAACCAGGTGGTTCAGCTCTGTCTCACTGCGGAAACTCTCTGGCTTTCGGGACCTCAGGCTCAACCCTAGGCCCGTGAGACCTAGAAAGGTCAGGGCCCAGAGCGATAGAGCCATTGCCCTCAGAACTCTGTGGGGAGAGACAATAAGGGCCAGATAAGCCGAGGCTTCTCCTCATTCAGGCCCTGCCCTGAGTGTCGGAAATACAGGCTAGAGAGGGACATAATCCCTTTCCCAGAGCTAAGGTATCCATCGCTCTAGGAAGACTCCTAGCTATTCCTACGGACTCCTCTCAAGAAGCTATAGGTGGTCTCAGGGTGCAAACGGGCAGACTTGTGGACATGTAGATTCATCCTGCTTGATGCCAGAGCTGCAAATGATGACCCTTTGCACATGACCCAGGTAAGCACAGTCTATTCATGCCCACCTCCAGAGCTCCTTGGTACAAGATGGCCCCACCTCCATTTCACCCTCTCCATTTGCTGCCTGCTGGGCGGGGTCAGCAGCTCTAAGTCTACCAGTTCAGAGTTATGTGCATGCATGCACGAGAGAGAGAGAGAGAGAGAGAGAGAGAGAGAGAGAGAGAGAGAGAGAGAGGTGGATACATGCACTAAGAGCCTGTGTGTGTGTGTGTGTGTGTGTGTGTGTGTGTGTGTGTGTGTAAGACATGTGGGTACATATTCTATCTAGGAGCCTGGGTCAGAAGTCCAATCGGAAGACCTGGGTTCAATTCCCAGCACCTACATGGCATCTCATAACCATCTGTAACTCTAGCCCTAGTGAATCTAACACCTTTTTTAGCCTCCACAGGGAGCAGGCGCCCATAGATACTTCATGCCAACAAAACACCCATGGCATAAAATAAATTTAAATTAAAAAAAAAAAAAGACGACTTTAAATATCACCTCAAACATCCCTTGTTCTCCATAAACAATTACAATTTCAACATAAAGCGATTCCAGGTTCACACTCCCCAGGCTCTGTAACTTTCCAGTTATAGATGAAGGAACGTCACAGAGAAGAACTGACTTGCCTAAAGGCAGCCTGGATGGGTGGGGCTGGGGTGCTGTCCTACCTCCAACCACTACATTTACTCTCTTTTTGAGAATTCCTAGCCGGTATACCTCTCCTACAGAACAGGAGGACTCTGCTGCCTGTTGCCAAGAAAGGCAAAGCAAGCTGAACTGTGGGTAAAAACAGGCGGGCATGCGGGTAAAGACGGGCAGGCATGCAGGTAAAGATGGGCGAGCATGCGGCTAAAGACGGGCGGGCGTGCTGGAACGAGGTCGTGGCTTTTTCTCAGGGGCCCTGCAGCTCTCCAGCTGCCCTCCATTTCTGGTCTGTCCCCTCTTTAGCCTCCTCAGGCCTCGGAGGTAGCAGCAACCGAAGAGAAGGCACATTTGCAGTATAAAGTGTGGTGAAGCCCAGGGCAAGGACCTCGTGAGGAGATGAGGTCAGGGAGGAGACAGTGACTTCAGTTAGACACAGGAAGACTTCACAAGCCCTTTAAGACCCCAACTTAGACCGTGTGCCCAACCCAGTCTGAGATTCCAAGGCTCCACCCAAGAGCCTGGAGAAGCAGCCAAACTCCACCTCCATGGAAATAATCCTGTGGTCCACTAATCAATGTCCATCTCAGCCTTCTTCCATGCAAGTCCACTCCCTACAGGGCACTACAGCAAGGCCTGACCTCCAGGCCAGCTTGTTCCGGGCTTAGGGATGTAGCTCACAGCTCTCTCTAACTCACCCAAATCACTGCAGCTTGTCAGCAACCAGGAGCAGAGAATGAATGGAATGTTCCCAGCCAGGAGGGGGTGGAAGGGGGTGAGGCGTGGGCGTGGGCGGAGCTACAGTCTCAGCACAGCTGAAACCTAACCAGTCACCCGCTTACGTGTGGTTGTGCCAGCCTCCGCCCCTGACTTCTCCTGGTATCTAAGCCCAAGGCTTGAACCTGGAGCTAACCAGTCAGGAGACCCCCTCTAAACGTCCACTGGACCCATAATGGCACCTTCTCCAACTGCCCTCCAGGGAGGGGCCTTCCTAGGAAATCTGCCAGGTGGGCTTCTCTCCATTTAATTTCTGGCAGGAGACTGGCCACCTCCTCCTGGAGCTTGAAGCTCACCCAGGGGTGTAGGATTCTAGGAGGGAAACTTTCCAGACATCTGGTCACCAGTAACTTGATTGAACTCCACGGGCTCACACACCTGAGGCTGGGGTGTAGCTCAGTGGCTTAATACTTGCCCGGCACATATAATACTTTGACTTCCATCTTCAAGCACTCCCACGTACCCAGATAACCACAGTGGGATAAAGACGCTCTGGTCCCAGTGTCTTCTGGGTGATAAAAGGGACCTGGGTCGTGCGCCGTAGGTGGCAGCTCCCTTCTACTTCCTGAACAAACAAGGCCTTGAGTGACCTGTTTGTCCAGGCTCAGGAGCAAAGAGCACCTGACCTCTGTGGTGCTCTGGCAGCGAGGGCTGGAGGCGCCAGGCACAGCCAGCTAAAGCTTCCTGCTGCTGATGTTCCTGGAATGGGAGGGCAAGTGGAGGAACTTCCTGTTTTGGACTAGGTCCAGGACCCCTGTTTGCCTGGCTGGTGGGGATTTCCTCAGGGGTACCAGTCAGCCTTATGCTGGCTCAAGTTTGGAGCTATACATCCAAGAAGCCACATAGGTAGTGTGGTACAGCCTCGGCGTCCCACTGTGATTTCCAGCACTTCCCGGCTTATCCCATGGACTCACCAAGGCTCCGATGGTCCCCCGTCTCTGTTTTAGGCTGGCATCAGGACTCGCTAGGAGACAAAAGAGAGACAGAGCACAGTCAGTCGTTTTGGGTGGCTGTCCTGATGCCACCTATCCCTATCTATCCTCTTACTCCTGATGAGGACCTTCCTTTAGACACTCCCAGGAGTCTAGCCCCAGCTTCTAAAGCAAGCACATTCACCCCAGAAACATAAGCAAGTCATGCTACTTTCTCATCTGCTCAGAAGTAGGCAGCTCTTTTCATTGAAAGTCTAAGGTACTATCTGCTCTTTAAAACTAGAAGTGTAGCTAAGTGGTGTGGCACAGCACACAGGAGGCAGAGGCTAGGGGATCTTAGTTCAAGGCCAACCTGATCTACAGATTGAGTTCCAGGCCAACCACAGAGAAACCCTTTCTGGAAAAACAACACACACACACACACACACACACACACACACTCCACTCTATGCGTAACTGCCTTCTGAAAACCATACAAATCCACAACAGGGCAACTCTACTTACTAGCTGTGTGACCTTGGGCAAGTTAATGTCTCTGTGGCTCATTTCCCCATCTGCAAAATGAACACAGTAACAGTAAATTAACACTCGGGTTTCTAAGGATGAACCGAACTCATTCATGAAAAGTCTGTTACACTGTAACACCTGGCAGATCTTCCTATAATATCCCTTCTCATTGAAGTGGTCCTTGGTAGGCTCAAGGGGAAGCAAAGAGGAACACTTTAGCAGGTTTGTTAAACTGACGCAACAATTTAGCAACTTACCCAGGTGAAAGCCAGAGAATACCCCAGGGGTGAGGGTGGGGGACCAGACTGCTTGGCAAAGGGTCTGTGGCAACCTACTAAGAACCCACCTCCCCCAGGTGGATCCTGGTTCTCAAAGCCCTCAACCCAACCTGAAAACTCTTGGAAGTTTGGGGGCAGGGAGTAAGGTACACAAAGCCATAGGACAGACACCACATCTTCCAGGCGCTGTCCACCTCTAACCTCTGCTTGTCTCTTTCTGCTGGCGTATTTCCTCAGAGAGCTGACCCACGCCTGGACCTATGGCGAATCCAAGTAGACTATCAGGCCCTGCACTGCAGTGTCTCCAGCCCCTACAAGAGGCTGCACGGAGCAGAGGGCATCTTTTTTGGCACCCCCACACACAGGTTTTGCTGATGTGACCCAACCGCAGAATGTTCTTCTTCAGACACAGCAGGCAAACCACAGGACAGTGTCAGCCCCCTGAGAATTCACTTGCAACCTCTCTGTGCCTGGGGGCTGCTCTAGCTTCCTCTGGGGCCCCAGCTTCCTCCAGCTCCAGACTTCTCAAAGCAGATCATCTAGGTCCCAGTTCCCTCTTAGGAGTCTCTTGAAGGGAAAGCCGAAGGAGGCTGGCCTCTTCTAGGCAACTTGCCATACACACTTCAGAAAGGTCTGATGAACCTTCCACTGACCAACCAGGGTCCACTGGCCAGCTGTTGTTTCCTCTATCAGGATCCTCTGGGCTAACACTTCTTAGATGTGAAACTAATGTCACCACCTTCTTGGGCTAATGTTCCCAACCAGCCATCTCTGTCTCCTAGGAGTGACTCCCCCTCCCCCAGCCCAGACAAAGAACTCGAAACAGAGTTCTTTGTCTTCAAGAACTCCCTACTAGTAAATTGACTTCAAGAGCACACTACTCTGGTTCAAATCCAGCCCTGCCTCTTTCTGGCAGAGTTACATGGGCCACTTACAAAGCTGCTCTGTGCGGATTTTCCCATATGCATGTTGGGTATGATAATAATACCCAACTTCAGAAGGCTGAGCAACTCTTTATCCTCAGCATCCTGACCACAGTAGCCCATCCTCTATGATCTTCTCTAGGGGGAACTCCTTGGTGGGACTCAGGGACGAGGCTGGGGGCGACCAAAGGGAAAGCAGCGTGAGGACTGAAGAGAGTCTGCGCCAGCAGCTCTTAGGTCTGAATCTTAACAGCCTCGCCTCAGCCAGAATTCTGAGGGTCAACGGGGGGGGGGGGGGGGTGAGTCCCTTGTACATCCTGGACTGGACTGTTCGGAAAGCAACAAAAGCCCCTGGTCAGCTGGATGCCCTGAGGCCTTCTTCTTTAGGTTCCTCTTGCGGCCCTAGGCTCGCTTGATGCCGATTCCGGGGTGAGGGGTGTGGGGGCTGGATGGGGGCTGGAGGGGTACGATGACACAGAGACAGCAGGCAGCCAGTTTGAGTTCCCCAACTCTAAAACAGCCTCACAGGTCAGGGTCAGATAGAGCCGGGGTTCCTTTCCTCTCAATATTCTTAGTACAAACGGCTTTTTAAGGCTCAGATCAAATCAACCCCGAGGCAGTGTGGTCCAACAGGAGAGCTGAGCTTCGGTCCCTCCAGGGACCAAGACAGCAAACCAGAGACACTAGGGATTGGCAGGGAGAAAAAGAAACGATTTCCACCAAAGCCGGAATTCTAACAAGTAGGGTGGGAACTGCACCACCCTCGGGACCGGACAGGGGCGCCTGAACAGCGGACCACACTCCGGGGCCCTGGGCCTCAGAGAAAGCGAAGCTACCCCTCCCCCGCCGCAGCTGGCAGCCATGAGGCGGGGCGTCCTCTCTCGGAAGGCTACGAAAATCTGCAATTAGCTGCGAGCGTTAAACAAATCAGAAGAGACAAAACAGGCCGCGGCGCCCGCAAATCCAAGCCTCCGCTGTTTTCAAAACAAGCCTGAGGGAGGGGCTGCGGCAAGGGTCTGTGCGGAGCCCGACGTCTCTCGGAGCACCGCAGCCACAGAGACCGGATCGTACGTGGAACCGACGCGGTGATCGCATAGAAGACCCCGAGGGGGACACGGCCTGTGCCCGCCGACCCAGCTCCACCCACCTGGCAACCTGGTCAGAGTACAGTTCAGGAGGCTGGGTCAGTCCCCGCACCCCGGAGCCAGCCCTGGCCTCTTTCCTCATAGACAGGGCCCTCCACCCCCCTCAGCGCCGTTTCCGCCAGACTCCTCCGGGATCGCAAGACGGTTACCTGGGAACTGCACCGGAGGCGGACCCCAGAGGTGGGCGAGGACGCGCGGTCGAAGCTCCCCTAGGGACCTGGCCACGCCCACGGTCCTGAAACCTAGGGATGCCCCCCTCCCCGCCCCCCGCGCTCTATTCAGGTCTGCTTCCACATTTTGGCCCTGCACCCCAGCGCACACCTAGAGGGAACACGTGGACTGAGCTTTTGGCGCGAGCCTCACCAGGTCAAGGAAGCTCACAAGGCGATGGGCAGGTGGGAGGGAGGCCAACCTCGGGTGACAATGACAGCAGAGGCAACTGTCATGAGTCAAGAGCCGTTTCCTAGCGGTGCTAACCTGGTATCAGAAACAGTCGAAAGCAGGACCGGCCATTACCTACCTAAGTCCTTCCAGCCAGGAAGGAAAGCAAGCGCGGCTCCGCCCCCACTGTATATAGCTCCGCCCCTGCCCAGGGTCAGTCCCAGGCCTTGGCCCCCCTTGGTCAGCAAAACAGGCACGACCTTGCCTTCAAGCAGCCTCGGGCTAGACCACGGGGATATCCGCCCAGACTCCTGGAGGGAAGACCCAGCCCTAAGGAAACTGCGCCACCTGACCTGGAGCAGGGGTGGGGCTCTAGAGAAAGGATGATGTGCTAACCTGAGTCAAGGTTCCGAACAAGGACACCTCCCAGGTGACTGCGGCCTTTCCCCAGCGGCCCCAACCCCCTAGATCACCCTGCCTATCCTACCCGCCATTCCAGGTTCTGGGTCAGCCCAGCGCAGATTGTCTGCTTGCGTTCCCTCTCCCCCTAGGGTGCATCCAAGCCACCTCTCCGTCGGAGGCTTGATCACCCAGAATCTCCATATCTGGCCCTGGCTCTGAGCTAACCTGTCAACACCGAAGGACTTTCCTAAGCCTTCTCTTCCCTCAGAACCAGCTGTGGCCTATGTGTATTGTAGGGAACTTAGGGTGAGTGCCCCATACTGTGAACCTTTGAGCTGGCAGGCCTCCCTGTCACCAATATTTCCCCATCCCTCTAAAGACCCAACTACCAGTGTCCTGCCTGGGGACCGCTGTACCCCACCCATTCTAGAATCTCCTCCCCTCTTTACATGTCTACACCGCCAGCCTCCAGATTCATCATTTTGCAACAAGTCACCCTCTGTCGACTTACTGTGCTCCTGGAGGGCCATCCCTTTGACCTCCACCCCCAAACCCAGCACACAAAGGGAAGGTACAAATGGGTCCTGTTACTATCATCACAGTCAGCTCACTGGGATGGGGAACGGTCAGACAGATGCCAGCCACAGGAAGGCTTCTATGGGGACTTGAGGACCCTGAGCTGCTGTTACCACATTTGCCTTCCTCGCCCACCTTTCTCCACTCCTGCCCCACCTACTACACCTCTTCTCTCCTTTTCCCAGCTCACCCAGGAACCGGCTAGATGCTGTTCATGGAGGCTGCAGCTTGCTCAGAACCAGTTCCACAGAGTCCCTACCCCAGGGATTCAGCAGCAGTGGGGGAAGGGGGTGCGATTCCGTGGCATGGGGGCGGATGGGTGAGGGCCCAAGTGAGCGAGGAGCCTACAAGGCCTGTAATCTCCCTGTCAGCTTGTCAGTGTCTCATCGGTCACCCCAGCCCCTCCTCCCCCATCACAGTTGAACCCTGCAATTAGCTTAGGGCACCTTGCCAAGCCCGGGTGCCAGCCACCACTCACACATGACCACACATGTACAGGCACACACATGTCCATGATGTTGCCAGATTCTTGCTGGCAGGAAGGTCTTGCCCCAACACCTAGAATCAATTCCCAAGCATGAGCTATCAGGGGCTTTGAAACGGTGAGTACACAAAGGTCCCAATACTGGGTCATCCCAGGATGTCCGAAGAGATCTGTTGGAGCTGGGAGGGCAGGGGCTGGCCTTGAGGGATGGCTCTTCATAGGTGAGTCTTCCATCCACATTAAGTACCTAGCAGGTGCATGGTGCTTTATGGAGTGCTGGGAAGAGTCTGAGTGCGACATGGTGAGCAGTGCCCGCCCGGCGTCCAAGTGACACACAAGGCAAACTTAGGAGGGAAGATAGCCGGGGGGTTTTCCAGTGAGGAAATGCCCAGCTCAGAGTGGAAGGTATGTATGGAGCCCCTAGACCCAGTTCTTTCCTGTTTGGTGAGAAGCGGGACACACCAGACTCCCCCTGGAGTCCCTCTAGAAGTCTACAGGATACACCAGGAAGAGGCGTGTTCCAGGGAGCAGCACTCCTTGGGCAAGGGAGGTGCCGCCTTGATCCTTCCCCAATCCTGACATAGGTTTGTGGCCCTGAGGCCTCCCAGGGTGATACTCCAAATCAGACCTGACATTAGGTGGAGGCAGGGAGGCTGGACCTCCCACTCCTGAGGCCAGCCTAGGGAACTATTTCTGAGGCCGGTAGAGTGAGCGGGTCAGTCTAGAGCCCCTTCTTTTCTGCCTGCCACCCCTCACTCCTGGCAGATTTCCCAGCTCAATTTAAAATAGTTTTTTCCTACTTGCTGGGCAGGTTCCCTGGTATCAAGTCCGTGATGATGGAGTGGAGTATGACCAAAAGCAGGTTCTACTCTGTGTCCCAAGGTGGCTGCTATCTATCAAGAGGGCAGAGAGCCCTCAGCTTCTGAACCGCACGAATGCCACCTGGTTCCTCCCAACACACACCCACACCCTGGGCTGGAGCTGTCCTAGGAGCCTGCCCAGGTTAAAGGTTATAGAGAGCCCTTGAGGATGAAGTGACAGTCCCAATGGGCCATGTGTCAATCCCAGAACACCCACTTAACCACAGTCACCCATGCTGCCTACAGAACCTTCTTCCATTGACCGAGGAACTCCAAAATGGCCCAAGGAAAACTTCCACACATGGGGTGGCACCAAAGGGAACAGAGGTGTTCTTCCTGAATAAATAGGTTCCTAGCAGGCGGTGGTGCACAACTCTGTGAGTTTGAGGCCAGCCTGGGCTACACAGAGAAATCCTGTCTCAAAAATCACAAAAGAAAAAAAAAAAAAAACTTAATAGGTTTCTAATGCATCCCCCAGACCTTTGGCGTGAACCCCTCAGTTCCACAGATGGACTGATGCAGTACCACACAGGTGGAATGCTGGTTCAGAGGCCACAGATAAGAGCAGCTCTGTGTTGAAAGAGCTCTAGCTAGCTGCGCACACAGGAGACCCTCTTACGCAGTCCCTGATGAGCTCCTTGAGCTGTCTTGATACAGGTAACTACCTGAAAGACCAACATCAAAGCTGTTTCCTTTCTTTTTCACCAAGGATTCTGCCTCAGGGGAACTACTGACCAGCTGTGCCAGAATAACACACACACACACACACACACACACACACACACACACACACACACACACATACCCCACCAATTAATTGCCTGATCCCTGTGTCCAGACAGGACACACCCCTGTGATCAGGCTGCTGAGCTGCAGGCAGAGCTGGAGTTAGCACTAAGGCTATGCCCCTGGGGCCTACCCCTTTCCCCTTTCCTGTCCTTAAGTCTTGGAGCCAGAACCCAGCTGGCATCAGAATGGGGAACTGCTGGGTTTCTCAAGTCCAGGGACCTGAGGGAGATGAGGAAGAAAGAGGGGATGGACACCAAGCCCAGCCCTGGCCCCAGGCACAGTGTCCCAATCCAGGTTGAGCCCCTTCTGTGTGTCCACTGGGACCCCCAGGCAGCTCAGGTGTGAACTCAGCCAGTCCTTGGGGACACCCCAGGGAAGGCTGCCAGCCTAGAGGAAGGCGAAGAGCCAGGCTGGGGGGAGGGGACGACACTGGGCTAGAGGCGGGACCAGAGAATGACAAAAGACAGGAAATAGTGCTACCAGCTCCAAGTCTGGGCCAGCTTTGGGCTCTTCCCTAAGACAAGATTGTCTCTGTGAGGTTGGATCAGACCTGCTCTAAAGAGAGTTCACCACCCTCGACTTCCTGGACTCTGTCTGGGAGTTAAGCCCAATCACTGTCATGGGTTCATGAATTTCAGGGGAAGGAAGACCCCTCTGGATTCGGGTACAGGAGAGCAGGGGCCCCCTCCTATCCTTTTAGATGCTCTAACAGCGTAGGAGGGTCACTGGGGTGTTCCAGAGGCAGTGCCTGTAGTCAGAGAGCTCAGAGGAGGGCAGAGTCCTTGCTATGTCAACAGAGGGTAGCGTTAGACTCACTCAGCTGGGGGGCAGGGAGAAGACGCTTGTATCAGGGGATGTGAAACCATGGAGAGGAAGAAAGAGGAGTCACATGAGGTCTGGGAAGAGGAGAGGAGCGGGGGCATTAGCTCCTTCTACTCTATTCCGACCTCCCCCCCCCCAACACACACACACACACACACACACACACACACTTCAGCCCTTCCCAGTCTATAATTAGTCAGAACCCAGCCCGGCCCCACCCACAGCCCCACCCTAAACACAAACAGCCATTAGTGTGCAGGGGGTTACCCAACTCTTACCCCCTATCTAATCACCCAATGGCTGGCTTGGCACATGCGGGTGGTGAAGCTAGTAGGGGCAGCCTCAGTCCTATCCACAAGCTAGCCAGAGCCCGGACTGCCAAGCCTTGGTTGGAGTTCCAATCAACTTTCCTCCTTGTCCTCACCAAGTCAATCCTTTTACAAGAGGCCCTCGACAGGGACAAAACACTTACCCCGGAATATCAAGAACAAGGCCAGACACAGGAAGCAACAAGAGGATTGGAGGGGATGTAAGGAGTGTCCAATGGCAGGGTGACAGTCCTCTATGACACAGAGATATGCACGTAGTGACAAGCAAGGGATAGTGCTAGAAGATCCTTCCACCGGTGACCCTTAGGCAAGGGTCCAGCATCCCTGAAGAGCCAGTAGTAGTAACCATCAGGAGAGGTACTGGGACGAAGACATAACATTGGGGATGTTCTAGAATAGCTACAGATCTGGTAGGGGGGACATGTGACATATGGACACCACTGTGGGCTGCCAGCCCAGCCCAGCTCAATCCCTTCCAATCCAATCTCTTCTGCTCCACTAGCAGGGGCCAGGGCCAAGTCCCTAGGCTTCCTGCTCTTGAGCATCAGCTGTGGGCTCTCTCTCCCAGTGTGCTCTCCATGCAGGCTCCGGGGTAAGCCATAAGCCCCTGGAGCCAACCCAGGAACAACCCAGCGGCTTCTCGTAGGGTCCTCTATCTGTCCACCTGTGGGATGTCCTGACCAGTATCGCATCCCAATGGGGGGGGGGGCAGCCCCTCAGTGAGACTCTGGTCGGTGAGAAGGCGAGAAGGTAGCCTGCGGTTCAGTCCCAGTAAGCCCTCGGGGATGTGCTTCCTTAGGGATCTCTGCCAGGAGTGTGACTCATCCAAGGTATCCTTAAACATAGTAGGAATGGCTTTGGGAAGTGAACCGAGTCGTCCAGATAGATCTAAAGTACTTCCTCCCCCACAAGCTTTCTCAGAGGAGCCTGGGCATATTCCAGGTTGGGCAGGGCCAACAAAGGAGCCGACCTTGAGGTCCTTCTCCAACCCAAGGTGACACATGCCCTCCTACACCGCTCCTGACTGGTCTGAGCAGCCAAGGGAGCGAGGTGGTGGAGCTGCCTGGACTTGCCAGCCCCGCCCTCCTGGAGTTCTCAACCCCGCCCTCCTGGGGTTCTCAACTCAGCCCGGAAGTGGGTCCCTCTCCCATGGCTGCTTCAGCCTCCCCTTCTGCTTCAGCCTGCTCTCAGGGTAGCTGGACTCGCTGGACTCGGCTGGATAATCCAAAATAATTCCTCCTTGGCAGGCAGCCCGTGGGGGAGGGGGAAACTCACATTCCAAACTCTTGTTTTTCTAAGTAACTTCCCTCAGTTCCTGGGGCTAGAAACCTCTGGCCAGTCGTCAGGCCTTCCCACTTTCATGGGAGGGTGTGAGCGACTAGGTGGCCGAGGCTCTGTAGTCTACCCGGTGATTAGTCTTCTCAAGCAATTTCCATACAACACAATAAGGTTTGGCACATTCCACAAAACAACTCACGCGTTGGCCCTACCTTCCTAGGAACCTCACCTCCTGACCAAAGAGCAAGGACTCATGCTAGTGACAGTCCAACTTTCTGATGACATTCCCTATGTACCAAGACAGCATCTGGGTGTGGGATCAAGCTGACAGCTCCCACCCCCTAGGTGTTTGTGAGCAGTTTGAGAAATTCAGCTTTAAAATCATTAATACAGATTAGAGAGAGACATTAGGGGGGGCACTCCCCAAGGCAAAAGAGGGCCCCCGGGGGCCTCCGTTCATCAGAACGTGGTGACACTGGCTTTGGGACCTGGCTTCAGCTACAGTTCTGACCACCACAACCATGGTGGCCACAACCCGACCTCCCTTCCTGCTTTCTCCAAGGAACTAGAAAAAGGAATTAAGTGACGTGGCCAGAAACTCTAGGATTCTTAGGCTCAGAAAACCCCAGATAGAAAGGACCCCCCCCACACACAAACCTGCCACACAGCAGGAAACAGAGGAAGCAATGAATCTCCCTGAAGAAGGTATATGGAAGTGAAGGACTGGACTGTGTAAAAGCACCCACAAGTTCTAAGCCCCCTAAAATCCTAAGTGTCTCTCCAAACACCACAACAACGAATTACACTAGAAACTTGCGGAGATCTTGCCGGGAGGCGTGGAGCCTCACCAGGTACTACTACTGAGTGTTGGTTCTCTCTGGCTCTTGTTCCCTGTCCCAGAAGGTGTGGGGACTGCTTTGGTTGGGCACCCCTGTAAAAAAAGCCCCAGCAGAGCCCGGCGTCTGAACAAGCTTAGCTTGAGAACTGGGGCCTGGAGGTCCAGCACGACAGAGAAGACTCGCTCTGGTCCATCGATTCGATAGGGACGCCGGCCGTGAAGGAGGGTTTGAAACTACACCGGGTCGGGTGCAACTCCACCGGGTCGTGGGAACCCTGACTGCCAGGCCAGTCTCCCAGCATCCCGGCCAACCTGTGAGGCAGGAGCAGCCAGGCCCAGCCGATTGGAAAGACAGACAGACACCGGGCAAAGACGCAGGCCCGCGTCGCCCTCCGCGCAGCGGCGCTGCCCTAAGACCCCCGCGTCCGGGGGCGCAGGCCGAGGCCGAGTGGCGGAGACCGCGAAGCCTGGGCCTGCGCGACGCCCCCATAGTTCCCGTCCCCGAGTGCCGTACCTGCTCCTCCGCAGCAGTCGTTCGATGGCGCCGGGGCCGCGCTCTGCGTTGCGCTTCGGCCCGCGCGGCTGCCATGGAGACGGGCCTTTGTGTGGCCGAGGAGGGGCCGGAGCGCGCGGGAGCCGTCGGCCCCGCCCCCGCCAGGGGAGAAGGAGGGCGGGGAGGACGGGGCGGGCGAGAGGGAGGGACGAGACTAAGGGGTAGAGGGTGGGAAGGAGGGGCGGCTGGCGTCCCTAGCGTACCCCGCGTTTCCCTAGGCTCAGAGCCACTTATGCACACCGCTTTGCTTGGAGATTCGCGCCCAGTAGCAATCCGCGCTCCCTGCCTGCTGCAGTCCGGTCTCCCGGCTCCAGTTTCCCCCGCACCTCCCACTGCCCCGTCATCAGTGGAGTTCTCTCAGGCTGGGCACCACCCCGGGAGTGCCCCAGGCCGAACTGAATGGCGCACGCGGCCCGGCACTAGTGGGTGGCTTCGCCTGGGCCAGATCGAGGCCTCAAGTGTCTTCATGGAGATGGGCGGGACCCAAGAAACCGCATCACTACATTGGCAACAGGCAGACCACGCGCTCATCCCGTTCCCGAGGGTGAGGGCTGCAGAACCTTGATTCTTTCTTCCGAATCCTAGCTGCTCGGTCCTCCTTATGGAATGTTCTCAGAGGTGGAACCCTGCCTCACTACTCTCCTTCCCGGTCTCCTGGCCTTACCGACCCCCAAAATGTCTATAGCGTAGGCCAGTACCCTATGGTTCCTACTTCTGGCCTTCAAGTTGCCCATACTGTGCTCCCTTGCATTTGTAACATGGTGGTAATCTGTCTCCGGACAAGGTTTGGGACTAGTCCCCAAACACCAGCTCATTCATGTCTACCCTGGAATAACTAATAGTTATCTCTTCCACCCGGATTTGCTCTCCTTTTTTTTTTTTTTTTAACTAAAGATTTGTTTATTCATTTTATGTATGTGAGTACACACTAGCTGTGAGCCTTCATGTGGTTGTTAGGAATTGAATTTTTAGGATCTCTGCTCGCTCCAGCCGGAAGATTGATTTATTATACATAAGCACACTGTATTGGTCTTCTGACACACCACAAGAGGGCGTCAGATCTCACTACGGGTGGTTTTGAGTCACCATGTGGTTGGTGGGATTTGAACTCAGGACCTGCAGAAGAGCAGTCTCTTACCCTCTGAGCCATCTCGCCGGTCCCCAGATTTGCCCTCTTTGAATACTGCCTACTTCCTCCTATTTCCTCTGGCATCTCTGTGAAGAGCCTTTTGGGGTGCCGTGACTGACTGAGCAGGCTTGGTCACATCTCCCCAGCTTTGGAGATCTGCCTCAATTCTTATGCCTTCCCCAATCTGAAAACTTCACAAATCTGAGGACTTCACTGTTTCTTTAAGGAAGTTGAACTTGCCCCATCTCAAGCATCTAGGCTTGATTGAATCACCTTCTCCCCTACACCAGCAACCCCGCCCCCCTCCCACCACATACAAGGGACTCCAAAATATTCAGTGATTTCAACACTACGCCCCCCCAACACACACACACACACACACACAACTCCAAAATATCCAGTGAGTAACACAGCTGCAAACTTTGTATCAAAAATATTAAAAGACAAGTATTGTATAACAAAAAAGATATTTTAATAACAAAGTTGTGGGAAGGCCAGTATTCTGAACTGAGTAGGGCTCAAAATAGAAAAGGCAGGAAGCTGGAGGGTAAAAGAGTCCTCCTGTCCTTCCGGTCTGTCCCTGGGGCTGGCTGCCTCATGACCTCCACCCAACCCTCTTAGATCCCCTGAATGCTGGCTCACAGTGCTCTCCCAACTGGCCACACAAGGGAGCTCTGGGAATCACAGTCTCCAGGATTAGCTTTTCACTATCCAGGGTAAAGGACCGCTGGGTTGGGGGGAGGGGAGCACCTCTTTGGAGCCATCTGTCTCGACATCCCTCCAGGCTCTGCCCTTGGCATGGATGGAAAGAGATGGGCTTGAGCCTACTTTGGACAGAAGCTCCACTAACTCAGCTGATCCCATCCTGGGAGAGAAAGAGTCAGAGTTGGAGAGGATGCGGCTGGTAGGAAGCCCCAGGCGGTGTACTCTACCGAGTAACCAGGACAAGTCCCTGGAACTTTCCTCATTCCTGTGTGTCAGCCTTGGGTTTGTGCCCTAAGCAGCACTGTTGTGTCTACAGCCTTCTACCTCCCCACCAGCCCCTCCTCTAAATCTGTCTGCTGATTCCCACAAAGAGTCCTAGGCTGATGGTGGCTGAGGTCCTTGGGTTGGGGTGGGGCACCCTGAAGCTTATTGTGTGAAAGGCAAGTGAAAACTACCACGAGAAACACATTGCAGTCATATTTGAGATGTGCATTTTACGGTGGAGTCATTAAGACCGAGGAGGCTTAGACCTGTCACTTGGATAGGAGGCTGGCACATAGAAGGCACAGTTTTGCAGACTCCAAATGGTTAGTCCCCACAGCTGGGGAGCTCCAGCTGTCACAGAGGATGATGCCATGGTTCTGAAGATCCCTTAGAGACCAGGCTCTTGGTGGTGATGCTGGCACCACTGTTACAGGGGGTGCCAACACCATTCTTCCTAATGACAAGGTCTCCACCTCAACCTGCCTTTGCTCAATTTTCTAACAGGTCATATCCTTGGATACTGCATTAGTCTGACCTAGATCACTATGTAAATTCACCCATCTAGCTTGTCTGTCTGCTCACCTGTAGAGTGGACAGTGTGACAAGCTGTCATAGGCTAAGGTCAAGGTTAAACAGCTGAGCACATGCAAAGATCTAGGCACAGTGCTGACACCTGTTAACACTGGGATAGCAACGCTGTGTCTGGCTTAGCCAGGGTCAGTGGGGAAGGGCGAGGCAGTACACACCTGAGGTTTGCTTAAGGAGTCCAAAGAACCCAGAACAGGTCATGGCCATGTTACTCGGGAGCTCTCTAAGAAAGCAAAAGCTCACCATGCAGCTCTAAACTAACTTTGCTAGCAGCCCCTGGCCCAGTCAGTCCCTCAGAGGAGCAGTCTTAAGTGGTTTCTGATACTCAGCTGGGGGTTGGCTGCTGCTCTGGGTCCTCACTTCAGTCTGGACCACCCCAAGGGCCAGGTTGTGGTGCTAGGTTGTAACATTGTCACACGCGGTTAGCAGGTTAGCAGTACTGCACAATAGCATCAATCCAGGAACAGGTGAGACGGGGCTAGCACAGAATCCTCCAACATTCAGGGACCAGGCTGTATTTCCCATGTCATTCTTACTGCCAGGACAAAAGTGGTTCTTGGGGGGAGGGGATGTCTGAAGCCAAGCTAGAGCCTTGAAAGGAGAGGGAAGCTTGGCAGACTTAGGCCCCTGGGACCATTTTAGCCCTTTAGGAAGAGCACAGAACAGCACCTCCAAGAGATACCTCTGTCTATGGGTTCAATTGTACCCTAAGGCCAAGACAGCAGAGACCATAGCATCAGGCTACAGCTCAAAGCTTCTCATGCAAGCTGCAGGAGGAGGGGCAGACACGGGGGGGGGGGCGGAGCTGGAGTAGCCCTTGGCAGCCTGGGTGAAATGCATGGAGCAGGTGTTCAGGGGGTGTTCCAAGAAAGGGAACAAGGACTGTGGCAAGGACCTCCAAGAACAGCCTGAGCTTGCTTTTGCATCCCTCATTCTCTCCTGACCAATCACAGCAAGAAGGAGATTTAGATCCTCACAGGTCAAAGAGCTTCTGCCTGTTCAAGTAGCTGCCAGGGCCAAGTACCCCTCCCTCACTCCCTCCGTCCCTCCCTCCATCCTTCAGTCCCTCTGTCCCTCCATCCCTCTGCAGAGCAAGTGGGGTGTAAAGGAAAGGGGCTGGCCCTGGCAGCTGCCTCCCTCTTCTCTGGGCGGGGAAGCCTGCTGGGCTAAAGGACCCCCAACACAAGGCACCCTGGAGTGCGGGCAGATGGAGCCAGGAGGCAGCAGGTGGTGAAGCCACCTACATCAGTGAGGGCTACCAGGCCACTCCCACCTCCAGCTGTGGAGGACAGGTGGGGCCCAGGAAGAAGCGAGGCAGTGCCAGCACAGAATCCTCCAATAGTCAGGGACCAGACTGTCATTCCAAATGTCATTTTACTGCTGGGACAAGGGTGGTTCTGGGAGGGGGCTGAAGCCGAGGTAGGAGCCTAAGGCTGGGAGCCCCAGCTTGGAGGCCTGCCTTTCAAGGGAGAGGGAACTTGGCAGACAGCCCCACCCCCACCCCCAGGACCACACAGGTTGGCCCTGTCCTAGGGAGGGCACAGGACTGCTTGCAGGTCCTTGGGCAGGGAGCCAATAACTGTATCAATGTACAGCTGAGCCCGCTGCAGTGTCACCTCCTTCACAGGGAGCTGGTGGCCCTGTGCCCGCACCTGGAGAGACAATGGTGGTGAGGGGTGGACAAACTTCTGGCCTGGCAAGTGGAGGGGGGGGGACAATACAAGTCAGCTTCTCACCAGCTTCTCCCGAAGTTTCAGGACCAGGTCGACCACTTCTACTTCAGACTTGTCCTTCATCCAAGCCTCGATGTTCTGTTAAGAACGTTGCCATCTGGTTCTTCTCACCAAGCCTCCCACCTACCCTGGGCCTGTACCTGTCCCCGGCCCTCCCCCCTCCGCCTTCCCTCACCGCCTCACAGATAGCTTCCAGGTGCAGAGCCTCCAGCTTCTGGGCCATCTCTTTGTGTCGTTGCCGATACCAGCCATCAAAATGGGGGGACTTGAAAAACCGCCTGTGATGGCGAGAGGCAGCTGAGGAGCTGAGCTAGCGGACTTGGGGGCACCCACAGCAGCCTCTTCTCCCACCTGTAGAGGCCCAGCCAGTCACCCTTGAGGATGCAGGTGAGCTGGGGTCCCGCGTGCTCCAGGCTTCGCAGGAAATCTTCCTGGCGGAAGGGGCAGATCTGCGGAGGGCTCTAAGACAAAGGTCATATAAGCTGGCTGCTACTAAGCCATGAGCACAGGTCCTCTTTTTTTTTTTTTTGCTGTCCTGGAACTCACTTTGTAGACCAGGCTGGCCTCGAACTCAGAAATCCGCCTGCCTCTGCCTCCCGAGTGCTGGGATTAAAGGCGTGTGCCACCACGCCCGGCGCACAGGTCCTCCTTTTCAGCAGGATGGGACCCTCCCTCGAGAACATAGCTAAAGATCTTCACCCCACCCTGCTTGGGACAGATCCCTGGACAACCAACCCTTCAGGGATTCTGTCGGTGCCCCTCCTTGCAATCCTAATTTCGCTGCCCCGTGGGGGACACCTGACAGGCACAGAGTCAACTTTGTGCCCTCGTGGCTCTGTATCTCAGCCACCCTCTCTGTTACATGTGGACACCTGCCTCAGGCCTTCCCTTCTTGGTATGGGGACTAAATTGACCCTCCCCAGAAGTCCCTGGACCCACCTTCCAGGGTGTGATGTTCTTCTGGAGTGGCATGAGGCTGGCCATGTAGTGCTCCTGGAGGGTTAAGAGACAGGCAATGAATGGGAGCCACAAGCCCTGTCACTGGCTCTACAGTCACTAACCCCTACTGGTCTCCCTCATGCCCACTGCTGGCACACCCCTGCCTGTCTCACCAGAGGTATGATGAAGCTCTGTGTGAGCTCTAGAAGGTGCCGCCTGAGCAGGGCACTCTGCACATCCCATGGCCGCTTCTTCTGTATGCCCTGCAAGAGGAAGCAAGGGACGGCACTCTCAGCTTCGACTGGTACCCTGCATCCTTCACACCACACCAAGTCCCCTACCCAGTAGGCTGTACCTTGAGCAGTCGTTTAAACAGCGCTTTATCCCGGTGGAGGTGGGCAGTATAGGAGGTGTAGAGGCCTGACAGGAGGTCAGAGCTGTGGCTGTCCATTCACCCTCCCTTCCATAACCCCACAGCTCTACCGATGATGAAGACGGTGGTCTGATATGCCTACAGCCTCATTCCCTTGACGGAACTTGCACATATCTCACCCCATCCGTCCTGAGACTCAAGGGACCTGCTAAAGAGGGCAATGCCCCCCCACCCCCACCATCATGGGGCCTCAATAGAAAGATTAAGAGTCAGGAGGCCTGGCCATCCCTCCCACTGGGGGAATCTACCAAGTGCAGGACAGGCCTTACCGCAGTAGATGGGACTGCAGCCCAAAGGGGAGGCACAGACCTGGCTTGGTGTCGAGGGTCTTCAGCCGGGAGGGTTTTTTAAGCTTGACCTGCTTTGGTAGGTCCCCTGGGAAACACACCCAGCAGCCAAGGCTCAGTAACCACAGCTCTGCCTAGGTAGGCTCGGAAGTGTTGGGAACAGAACCCCACCTTAGGTCCTAAGCTGGTGAGGCTCATAGCCCCAGCACCTCTCACCTGACATCTTAGGTTCCCCAATTCGAAGGACATGAGGCCAGTGCTGGAGTGTTTTGATAAAGAAAGGGTTTGTGACTCCCAGGACCACGTTTGGTCTAGAGAGAGAGAGAGAGAGAAGAGGCAGAAGAGGCAGAGACAGGCCTAGGGCAGGCAGTGTGTGAGCAAGGTGCAAGGACATGTACTTACGGAGCCTGGGTTCGAGTTGTGAGCTCCTTGAACTCACTGTCGTGAATGGTGAAGTAGGGGCGGAAGTCACAGCAGAACTTCAGAGGCTGGAGGCAGCTGTCGGGAAGTTGGGGGCAGGGGGTGGAAGAGGCACTAAGGACTGTGTAAGGCTAGGGTAACCAGGCACAGGCATGACAGTCTACTGAGTAAAGTTTGTACCTGGTTAGGGCTAGTACCAGCTCTGAAGACACGTCGGGAGAGGGTGCCAGGACCACTAGGGGCTCCCCAAGAAGCATGAGCTCCCACAGGGTCTGCACGTGGGTTAGCACTGGCCGGAAGCACCTGGTGCAGTGAGACAACCTTGTTACAGAGGTGCTGTTGTGAGCATAGCACAACCCCCCCTCCCACAGACAGTAGGAAGGATGGTCACAGTGTAAGTCACCAGAGTTACCAGTGTAACTCTGGCTCAGGTCACCAGAGTTACCACCTATGTTCTGACAGAACACCTGAGCAACCCTCGACCCAGGGACTGTGACCTGGACCCTGCTTGTGAGGGCCTGGAAATCCTGTTGCAGATCCAAAGCCCCAGGAGGGCTTGCCAGTCTAGGGCCCTGCTACTACTATTGCCTCTTTAAGAATTATTTATTTCATGTATGTGAGTAGACTGTAGCTGTCTTCAGGCACACCAGAAGAGAGCATCAGATCCCATTACAGATGGTTGTGAGCCACCATGTTGTTGCTGGGAATTGAACTCAGGACCTCTGGAAGAACAGCCAATGCTCTTAACCTCTGAGCCATCTCTCCAGCCCCTACTATTGCCTCTTATGCCTCCAAACTAAAGCCCTGGCTCCTGTCAGGCCCAAATGGAACAAGATAATCTCAAAGTCCAGGCTCCTTTGAAGACACTTAGAAATGCACAAGCGGGCAGCCTCAGAGAGCAATGTCTCCCTGGCAACTTCTCTAGGCACAGAACCTTCCTTCCCCGATTTCCCCTAAGTCAGACACTTGGGGGCAGGTTTCTTCTTGTATGCAAGCGTCTCAAGGGTCACGCAGACAGGCAGCCTCTCTTGGCAAGTTGTGCCCTGCATGACAACAGTGTGTGACTGTGGTACCCTCCAGGGCTCACCTAAACAGATCCAGTTCATGGACACTAGTGAGGACGACTGGAGCTGGCAGCAGGTTCTGAGAAGGGAAGGGGAGGTAGGTCAGGCCTGGAGGAAGGCTCTGTCTGACAGCAACTCTGCAGCTCCTTCCCTCTGCCGTTCCCCTCCCCCCCAGCACAGGCTCCACATTGAAACATGCCAGCCACCACCATGGTACTGCCTAGGTTTGGGTACCCACAAAGTAAGCTGGCGAGGTAGAGGAGACAACCATCCAGCCCAGGGACAGAGCTCAGGTAAGGCCCACCCCCTACACACCCGCCTCTACCCCATTTCCCACCTCTTGATCACACTGCTTTGGAGGAGTGGATTCTAGCTTGTCCACCCTGGATGGGATGCGCACCTGGGGAGGAAGGAAGGAAGCAGCTGCCGGGAAGGAGGGAGAGCCTCTCCACCCACCCACACCAGCATGGCTCACTCGTCAGGGAGCCCTCACCTGAATGACGACTCCCATGATAGGTAGGTTCAGGGTCTGCCCAGGCACCGGCGCTGGCCATTGGTCAATCTCATTACAAACTGTGGACACAGGTGGCCAATGTCAGGAGCCCTCCCAAAAGGCTGAGATGAGACTATGTTGGCCACATCTGATGACCACTCACCTGCTTCCAGGCAGGGTGCAAGCTTCTCAAAGTATTCAGGGGCAATCAGGCTTAGGAGTGACTGAAACAGCCGGACGAACGGCAGGCGGGACACCAGCACTAAAGACTGTGATGTGGCAGGGCCAATCAGAGGGCATTCGGCTACAGATATCACTCCTATAATTCAGGAGCCCATGGCAACCCCGAAGCCATGCTTACCCACAGCTGGCTGGGGCAGCACATCCCTGCCACCCCATTGAACAGCTGCCACAGAATAGCCCTAACTCATGTATCAGGACTGGATAAGAAAAAGCCTGATGCCCTTGCCCCGGACAACAACAGGATTAGAACTGGACCCGGAGCCTTCAGAGGAAAATGTGGGCTGGCTAAGTTCCTTACCCCGGCAGTGTGATGACACCAGCAAGACTTGAGGAGGTGAGATATTCTGGACCCAAGGACAGAAAGGTCTCAAGTGCCATACTAGGCAAGGAAGGGCTTCAGGAAGTCCTGGGCCCCATGGTGACTCCTCCTTGGTTCTGCTACCCAGGCGGGCTGCAGATGGACAGGGACCCAGGGAGGCTCAGGACTCCCCACTTGCTGCTCTCTGGTTGTCTACCATTTGCTACCTATCCACAATAGTACTCCACGGCGGCAGGTAGCTCACCTTCTGGAAGTAGCCCCTCTTCACAGAGCTGTCCTTCACCTGTCTGAAGTACACATAGCCCAGGTAGTGTGCTGGCTCCCTCTGTAAGGAGTGCGGTGTTAGTCACACATACCTAGGGCATTAGCTAGATCCAGGGTGACATAAGCAAAGGTCATTGAGGAGGAAACCTAAGGCTGGGCATGGTGGCACACGCCTTTAATCCCAGGACTCAGAGTTAGGGTTAGAAGGCAAAGGCAGATGGATCTCTGAATTCAAGACCAGCCTGGTCTACATAGTGAGTTCCAGAACAGCCAAGGCTATGTAGGAGACCCTGCCTTTAAAGAAAGGGTCTAAGTGTGGGTCTAAGAATCTAGGAGACCCTAGGAGGCACTTGCTCCTGAGACGAGGGCCTGCCCTCTGCTTAGCACAATGGGACTTAGGATTCCCTAGTTCTGAAAGTGGGCTGATCCAGCCTAGGGGACATCTGCTGATACAGAAAGAATTTAGCCAATCTGAGAGTGCTCCAAGACCCCTAGAAGGCCGCACAGAATCAACTTCAGTGATCCTGGTGAACCCCATAAGAGCTGGCCTAGGTGAAGACCCCCAAGACAGAACCAGCAGGACCTGCAACTGTCATTGATCTCACAGGATGAGCCTGGCCAGCACTTCCATCACACACAGCCCAGGGGCCTTAAGAGGAAGTTCACAGCCAGGAGCCCCCCACAAAGGGAGAGAAGACACAGACCAGAGAGACACCCCACTACTTACCTGCAATGCCAAGGGGGCCTTGTTGTTATACAACCGATCATCCACCTGCCAGAGGCTCCTTTGTCCCCCACACTGACGCATACGGAAACTGAACTGAGTGTCTCCCAGGCACCCTGGAAAGAGGCAGTCCCACCATTCAAATCACAGTGGGAAATCTCCTCCCATTGTCAGGAGTGAGGGCTGTGGTACAAGGGTGCACCAGCCAGGCCGGGCTGGCCTCTGTCAGCACAAATATCCAATCAGGGGCAAACAGATTTGAGGATCTGTTTCCCAACAGTCTCCAAGCCTAATCCTGCACACAGCACAAGGGCCTTGGATGAATCAACACAGAGAATCACTTTCAGTTTCCTTGAAGGAGCCTGACTCAGTCTGCCTGGGACAGGAGAATACACTACGCAGTGCTCACCGGGCAGCTGCTGTGATGGCGTCAAGGAGAGCAGATCAAGAAGATATGTGGCTAGCCGTGGGTTTTAAAGAACCTGGCTACCTTACTGCTGCTTGGGCTCTGGTGAGGGTCCATCCTGATAGAACCTTGTACACTGCTGGTAG
Source organism: Mus pahari (assembly GCF_900095145.1). Classification (NCBI taxonomy): domain Eukaryota; kingdom Metazoa; phylum Chordata; class Mammalia; order Rodentia; family Muridae; genus Mus; species Mus pahari. The sequence continues at coordinate 54,162,547 of NC_034606.1, forward strand.
CCTAGATACCACGAGCCTAGGCCCTGACATCCACTCTTCCCCATTACCTCCCAGTTCCGGAGTGAGCGTCTGGGGTGTGGGATGTCGCCTACCTGAGTGCGAGTCTGGGAAGGCCAGGTAGCAGATGCTGCTTTTCTGAAACAAGTAGAACCCTGTGAGGGCTGACTCACCCCCGGGGCCATCCATTCCCAAGAGACCCAGAACCTACCTCCTTGTCTGTGAGCCGGAAATCACTTGGGTAGACTAGCTGCCGGGGAAGACAGAGAGCGCTCGGTGATCCTGTGTCTGCCTTAGTGATACCGTCCACTAAGACAGCTCAGCAGGGCCACAGGCATGTTTTTGCTAGGGCAGGCGATCCTTCTGGCCTCCCGGTGACCTTTTCCTCCTCCACACGCTGTCTTACACCAGACCCTCTTCTCCACGGCCTTCACCCCTAGTATATACGTTTGCGTCAACTTGACACTAACTAGCTAGTCCATCGGGAAGAGTGACCCTCAACTGAGAAGTCTGACCAGTAGGCAAGTCTATAGTGCATTCTCTGAATTAGTGAATGATGTGGGAAAGCCCAACCAGTACTGGATGCTGCTACCCCTCAACTGGTGATCCTAGGTGATGCAAGAAACCAAGCTGAGAACAGGAATGGTGGCTTAAGTCTTCAATATTAGTACTTAGAGGTAGAGGCCATGAAACTGAAGAAGGTTCTGTGTCAGGTGACTCCCCTCCCTCAAAAAGCCTCACTTATAATAATGAAAGCAAAGGCGACCTGGTCTACACAGTGAGTTTTAGCACAGCTGGGGCTACAAAGTAAAACCCTGTCTCAAAAAAAAAAAAATAAAATAAAATAAAACAAAACAAAACCCCAAACAAACAAACAAACAAAATGTGCACATATGGGAGCCTTCGAGAGTTTGTGTGTATTGCAGGGTCCTGTAGAGGTTGGGAAAGAACTTTAGAGCCCCTGGAAATGGAGATCCCAGGTCTCCCTGCCTCCCCCTCTTTCTCCTCTCAACCTCCCATCACTATCTCTGCCTTTTGAGTGCTGGGATCGAAGGTGTGGGCCACTATGCCTGGCCTTATCCACACATTTAAAAACAAATGGTGGGGGCTGGAGAACGGCTCAGTGGTTAAGAGCACCGACTGCTCTTCTAGAGGTCCTGAGTTCAATTCCCAGCAACCACATGGGATCTGATGCCCTCTTCTGGTGTGTCTGAAGAGAGCAATGGCGTACTCATATACATAAAATAAATAAAAATCTTAAAAAAAAAAATGGCAGTGGTGGTGCACACCTTTAATCCCAGCACTTGGGAGGCAGAGGCAGGCGGATTTGATTTCAAGGCCAGCCTGGTCTATAGAGCAAGTTCCAGGACAACCAGAGCTACATAGAGAAAGTCTCAAACAAAACAAAACAAAATAGACAAACAAACAAAAAGAAAACACAACAAACTGACTGACGGTATAAGCCTTTAATCCCAGAATTCTAGAGGCAGAAGCAGGTGGGTCTCTGTGTGTTCAAGGGCGGCCTGACCTGTACAGCGAGTACCAGGACAGGCAGGGCTTCAAAGTGTGACCATCCTTCCCCATTCCCCCACTGCCCCCTCCCCCCTAAACAAAATAAAAGAAAGAAATTATTGGGCAGTGACGGCCCACACCTTTTAATTCCAGCACTGGAGAAGCAGGCTGATCTCTGAGTTCAAGGCCAGCCTGGTCTACATAGCAAGTTACGGGACAACTGGGGCCACACAGAGAAACCCTGTCTAGGGGTGGGGGGAAGCACTGCCACTACCAAAACCTGTAAAGGGGGCTCTGAGATGGTGAGAGCTACCTCCTGGAAGGCTGTAGACACCACGGGAAAGGATTTCTTTGGACGTACTGGCCAGACGACACCCCAGATGGACTGAGATGGTAGAGTCAGGCCCTTGCTTCAGCTGGCCTACAGGTACCCCAACACATGGCTCCCCTGATCCTCTCCATTACCCTGTAAAGCTAGATACCCTGTCTTGCACGTAGGTTATGGGACACCCATCTGCTGAGGGTTGCCCTGTGTTGTGGGAGTTCTGTGAGTACTACAGCCCCCAAGCTACTTACCCTGTGTTTCTAGCAAAGGTTAACTCCTGCAGGGCAAGAGGCTACATTTGCTTTTGCTTTTATGAACCATGAGCTGAGCATAGACACAGCAGGACCTGTCTGGTGGTGGCTGCTCAGAACTTGATTGGTTGATGAATGAATGCATCAATGGGCCACTTTTTGCCTTCAATAAGGAAGGGTCACCTGAAACAGAAATGTCTTCAGTCTCACTGCCTGCTTCCCATCCTTACTTAGCTGAGCCTGGGTGAATCTCCTGGAGGCGGACTGTCTGTCTTCCACATACCCACACCACAATCAATCCTGGGCTTCATACAACTCAGTCAGGCTGAGCTGTGAAGGAGCACAGGGCAAACAGCTCTTCGGAAGGCTGTAGGACCCTGAGGTGTCTAGGGTGAAGAGGAAAGTCAGGAGGCAAACATGATGAGGGTGACAAGCGTGACCCACCCCACAGATTTACTGCTGGGCTTCTCCATACAGTCAAGAGATTCATGAGTCAAAGACTCATGTCACTACCGTGGGACATTTCGGGCGTGGCTGTGGGTGTCTCATACTCAGCGAGCTGCAGTCCAGCACCTACTGTCCAGCAAAGACTCAGGAGTTCAAGTCCACATAGCCTTTAAGATTACCTTCAGGCCAGGCGTGATCATGCACGCCTGCGTGCCCAGCATGTGAAAGGCAGACAGAAGAACACTGCTACAAGTTCAAAGCCAGCCTAGCCTAAAGAGTGAATTCCAAGAGGCCAAGTCTATACAGCAAAACGCTGTCTCAAAAAAAATCAAACCAAACCAAACCAAACCAAAACCCAAATCAGCCTGGGGCATAGCTATCAGTGCACTTGCCTGGCCTGCACAAAACCCTAAGTCCCACCCCAGCACCCCACAGGCTCAGGTGTGGTAGCACATGACTGTCACCCCAGCATTATAAGGTAGAGACAGCAGGACCTGGTCATCCTTGAAGACAAAATGAATACAACGTTAGTCTGGATTACAGGATACCCTGTATAAAACAACTTTGCATCCTTTCTCCAAAGGGATCTTTGGGACTTGCTTAGAATTAAGTTTCTAAATGGTTATCTTTTAGAGAACAAGATACGAGAATGCATGGCGGGGGTGGAGGTGTGTGTGTTCTTTATTGGAGACATGGTCTCTTTACATAGTCCTGGCTGTCCTAGAACTTCCTATGTAGATCAGGCTGGCTTCAAACTCACAGAAATAAGCCTGCCTCTGCCTCCTGAATGTTGGGATTAAAGGTGTGCACCACCACATCAGGTTTCCTTTCTTTCTTCCCCCTCCCCCCTTTTGGTTAAAGGAAAAGTCTTTCAACTTCTGTTGTGACTCTACAGGAAAGAATTTACACTGCAGAAAGTGGGGCTTTTAAACCAAGGGTAAGTCACCTCACCCTCTGTCAAGTGGTGCCATTTACAACAGCCAACAGTGTCTGTGGTGAGAGTGAATGTGCAGGAGGCTGAGGTCTCCCAGGAGCCTCAGTCCCTCCTAAAGACTAAAGCCCCTCCTCTGTTTAGGAGGTTTTAGACCCCTCACCTCTCAGAGATCACGTGGGCCACAGCGTTTGCCAACCACAAAGGTATATGCTGTCCCAGCTGTCTCACGGGTCACTCAGCGACATTCACAACCGCTCAGGCTCTCCCGGGTCCCTCTGAGGGTGTGCTCAGCCTCTGACACACCTCCATCTACATGGACCTGGTGTGGACAGTCAGCCCCTGCTTTGGGTCAAGGGCCTTTAGAACATAGTCATTATCTTGACTGGACCTGCCAACAAGGCTTCACTGAGCCTGTACCATTTTCTTCCTCCTCCTATCTTCCTGGTGGTTTTGTGGGTTTTGTTTTTTGTTGTTTTCATTTCCTGTTTTGGTTTTTCGAGACAGGGTTTCTCTGTGTAGCCCTGGCTGTCCTGGAACTCACTCTGTAGACCAGGCCTGCCTCTGCCTTCCAAGTGCTGGGATTAAAGGCGTGCGCCACCATGCCCGGCTCCTTTTTTTTTTTTTAAAGATTTATTTATTTATTATTATAAGTACACTGTAGCTGTCTTCAGATGCACCAGAAGAGGGTGTCAGGTCTCATTACGGATGGTTGTGAGCCACCATGTGGTTGCTGAGATTTGAACTCAGGACCTTTGGAAGAGCAGTCAGTGCGCTGAGCCATCCCTCCTGCCCCCCCCCCCTTTTTAAGACAAAGTCTCACTGTGTAGCCTTGGCTTGCCTGCTCCAGGCTGGCCTTGAACACATAGAGATCAGTATGCTTTTGCCTCCAGAGTACTAGATTAAATATGTACCACAATGCCTTTCACTCTCTTTTTTCTTTCTTTCTTTCTTTCTTTCTTTCTTTCTTTCTTTCTTTCTTTCTTTCTTTCTTTCTTTCTTTCTTTTCTTCAAGGTCTGATTCTATAGCTCAGGCTCCTCTGGGACTCTATCAATCCAGACTAGCCTCAAACTAATCATCCTGCCTCCCATCCCCACCCACCCAGCCAGCCCCCGAAATGCTGGGTTTGCACGAACTACCATGCCTGGCTGATATTTTCATCTTATCTAGTAGAAGACAAGCTGCCTTTCTTTGTAGGTTGGGTAAGGGGGGGGGGGGTGTGGAGGCCTGCAGACCACAGAAAGACCACATCAAAAGCCTAAGGCCCTGCCCAGCTGCTCACAGCTGGTGACCAGATGCCAAAGGTTGAGAAGAGCTCAAGACACAGGAACCAAGCAGGGCCTCACAGGGTCTGGATCTGATTCTAATTGAAAGACAAATGCCAGAAGTGAACTACTGAAGACTGCAGCAGACCCCGTGTGAGACCTGGGGGGCGGGGGCGGGGGCAGGGGCGGGGGCGGGCGGGGGGGGGGAACCCTAGGACTCTGGCTTGAGCAACCAAGGGGCTGGAGATATGTTTGCCTCTTCGGAGAAAGGTCCACGTTAGATGCTGCGTAGGACAGGCAGTCAGGCTTTAGAGATCTTTCCTTCCTTGGCCTGGTAAGGAAGGGTTCCTAGAGCTCTGAGGAAGAAGCTCCTCTTGGAGAGGTGACAGGCAATAGGAAAGAAGAGGTCTCTAAGCTAGTCACTAGTCGAAGGAAGTGGGGGAAAGGTCAGCCTGAGGGTGCAAAGTATTCCGAGAGGCTCCTAAGAAGACCAAGCAGGAAGGCCACAGGCGAAAAGTCCTGCTTCCTGGAGGGTGGGCGCCCCGGGTAGAGAAACCGCGCGGCGGCGTAGAGGAATGGGAGGAAAAGAAGCAGGGGTGCAGGCGAGAGAAGGGAGGAGCGTGAGGGGGAGGGGCATCGGGAGAGGAGGGACGTCCGGAGAGGAGGGGCCTCTGGAGAGGTTCAGGCCGCCGAAGGAGAGGCACTGAGACAGTTCTGGGGGGTCAGCCAGCCCATCAGCTCACCTCTAGCGCCTGGCCCAGCTCCAGATCGAAGGTGACCACGCACACGCACTCCAGCCAGGCAGAGAAGCGCGCCCAGGGCATCTCCGCCGTCCGCGCCGCGCGGCCGGAGGACGTGGATCTTGTCGCGCCTAGTCCTCCGCCAGCTTGCCGAGGTCCGGGACCCACCACCGGCACCTCCATGATAGCAGCTCCCCCAGTACCCGGCTCGTTGCGGAGAAACGCAGGGGTTCACCTGGGCCGCCTCGGAGCAGTCGAGCTGCCGCCGCAGGCCAGAAGGGCCCCGGAGCAGCCGCGCGCCCCCTGGCGCTAGAGGAGCGTCCGCCCTGGGGTGTCGCCTAACGTACCAGCGAGAAAGGCCCCAGCCGGTTAGAGGGGTCTAGAGATGGAGGCGCTTCCCGATAATGGAGATTGCGTGACCCCGGTCGGCCAGTAGGGGGCTAGTGCGGCCCTGCATCTGGCAGGAGAGAAAGGGCGGTTCCTGATGTCATCCCTGCCAGGCTTCTGAGGGACTCTGGGCGTGTAGTGGTGTCTACCAGGGGTGTCTGGGCCACATAGAATTGTGCTGGGCATTCCCCCCCACCAGGGGTATCCAACCCGGCCGAGGGTTGTGAGCCTAATGTTTATTTTGTGTGTCATCGCTTGTCGCGGACAGCTTTCAGGCTGGACAATCGGCCAAGCTAGTTACAGACAAACCTCAGAATGCTTTAAAAGTGTGAAAACCACGGGTGGTTTGTGGTGGTGCACGCCTTTAGTTCCAGCACTCTGGAGGCAAAGGCAGGCGAATCTCTGAAATCTAAACTCGCCTAGCCTACAGAGCAAGTTTCCAGGACAGTTCGGGGGTGGGGGGGACACACAGAAACCCTGGCACGGGAAAATGAAGACAAATAAACAAACAGAAAGCGTGAAAAATGTTTGGGGCTAAGAGGTGGCTCAGCGAGTAAAAACACGGACTGCACTTCCAGAGAATGAGGTTTCTTTTTCCAGCAGCCACATGACCGTCCACAAATGTAACTGCACTTCCAGAAGATTTGACGCCAGCCTCCGAGAGCGCCAGGCACGCACATGGTACCCAGGCAGACACACTGAAAATGAATCTTAGTGCCTCAATGTTTTAAGTTTACACATTTTGAGTCTGTACTACTTTGGGCATCTTCACGCACCCACCCACCCATCTTTAATGAAGGCCATTCTACCTGAGTTGACGGGTCCACCCAGACCTTTTCCTACTCCAGGCCAGGGTGCCTACTTTGGCTAGCAAAGGGGCAGCCTGGTCAACGAATGCTGCTGCCTCTGGGATTACGGTAGTTTGCAGACCCGAGTTCTGAGGATGAGGATTATAAAGGAGTGAATTTAGAATGAAGAGGTAATGAGGCAGGCTAGAAAGACAGGAACATTTGGGGGAACACAAGAAGGGGGATGGTGATCTTTCTCCTTCCTGCCCCAAGCACAAGTAACAACTAAGGCTCTTCTCCCTTCCCCACTGTAAACTTGCAATTTCCCATTAGAATCCCTGGTTTACAGGGAAAGGACATACACCAGATCTCTTGGGTAACCCTAGTAGCTTCTGGGTTTACTTTATTAAAGATTGCCATCCGAGGCATTCCAAAGAGCTACCTCACCCATCCTTCTCAGCAAAACGGGGAGGCGTTGTTAGTAATCTTTTGAGATACGACCTGAGAGCCATCAAGATGGGAGAGATGACCAATGGTAAACAATTATAACTCTCCCTTACAGAGCCCAGACCTGGGGATCTGTTGTATTGGGTCCTCAAGAAGCCTACACCTATGCTCTTGGGTGTGTCTTACTTTCTTCTGAGTGCCCCAACAAACACCCTTGTTTGAGACAGGGTCTCTCTATGTAGTTCTGGCTGGTGTGGAACATGATATGTAGACCAGGCCTCACCTTGAACTCCTGAAACTCTGTCTGCCTCTGCTAAGACTAGAGGTAGCCATCATCAGCCATACAAAGTGTGCTTGCTCTCTCTCTCTCTCTCTCTCTCTCTCTCTCTCTCTCTCTCTCCCCTCTGTATGTATGTCTCTGTCTCTGTCTCTCTCTGTCTCTGTATGTCTGTGTGTGTGTGTGTGTGTGTGTGTGTGTGTGTGTGTGTGTCTGTTTTTGTTTTTGTGAGGCAGGGTTTCTCTGTGTAGCCCTGGCTGTCCTGGAACTCACTTTATAGACCAGGCTGGCCGCGAACTCAGAAATCTGCCTGCCTCTGCCTCCCAAATGCTGGGATTAAAGGCATGCACCACCACGCCCTGCTCTCATTTTCTCTCTTAACCCTTGTGTTTAAGCCCGTATTAAAATGTTTTTATTAAGCCCCAGCTCTCATTCTGTCAGAAGGCAGATCACGGTGCTGACGAAAGTAATGAGGGTGAGACGTACTTAGCCCGACTGTGTTGCAGTTCTACACATCACTGTCTTAGGGCCATCTCTTTATTGACCTGGAAGTGCTGTGATAATCCTAAACTATAAAAAAAGATATTTGCATTAAAAAACCAACCAACCAACCGAACTCTGCTTTATAAAATGGATTGTCTTGAAATTCTTTTCTATGTCAAAGCCACAAATCCGAGTCTGGTTTGAGGATCCCTAAAGGTCTAGAACTCTGGCTACTGAGGATGGTAGAATAGCCATCCTATCCAGCATATTATGTGATTTGGTGTTTTCATTTTTTTAAGTCCTCTCCTACAGTGACTTAGAGCAGGTTTCAGCAACAATCTCCAGGTCTTTTGTTTTGTTTGTCTTTGTTTTTTCCAGACAGGGTTTTTCTGTGTAACAGCCCTGGCTGTCCTGGAACTTGTTCTACAGACCAGACTGGCCTTGAACTCAGACATCCACCAGTCTTTGCCTTCCTAACACTGGGATTAAAGGCGGACACCACTACACCCAAGTTCAATTTCCAAGTCTCAAGGTTGGTTTTTGTTTGTTTGTTTTTGTTTTTTTTTTTTTAAATTCATGTGGACTTAAGGGAATGTCAAGTTGACCTCGGGGACACTCAGCATCAAAGCAGAAAAGACTGTAAAGCCCCATCAACCCCTTTTTTTGTTATTATTGTTCACTTGACTTCTAATTGCTTAGAAAAGAAGAGCTTGCAGCCCATCTGCCAAAAGTAAGCTTGAGTTTCCAAGCAGGGATGAGAGCTTCTGGTTGTTTATGAGCCGCAAAATCATTATCTTCTTAATTACCACATTTTGCTGAATTTAAGACAACTATCATTTTATAAATAAGAAAACTGCTAACAACTGCACAGTCACAAGTGGACCGAGCCCATTACGTCCACCTGCAGCATGCCAGTCACTGACAGGATTGTTTGGCAAGATTGTTCACAAGGCAGTCAAATGTGGAGATGAGAGTCGGTGTCAAGTCTGTATTCCCCAGGTAGGAGTCCTTATTGACTGGAATCGGGAAAGACAGAAGTGGCATGATCCACGCATGTGCAGTTAGCTAAACATCAAGTGACCATCATGATTCATAAGTCAGGACTATTATCTGAAGCTTTGAAGTTGGTGATCATTTAAGTTTCAAAAAACATTATTTTATATGTATGAGTGGTGTGTGTGTGTGTGTGTGTGTGTGTGTGTGTGTGTGTGTGTACCACGTATGCACTGGTGCTTGCAGAGGCAAAAGGAGGGTATCAGATCTATATCTGGAGTTACAGATGGTTGTAGGTCACCACATCAGCCTACAACTGAACCCATGGCCTCTGTGGAAGAATAGTAAGTGCTCTTAACCACAGAGGCATCTCTCCAATCCCTCCAACTTAAAGAAATTTTTTGTAGCCCTGGCTATCCCAGAACTCATTTTGTAGACCAAGCTCACAGAGGTCTTTGTGCTTCTGCCTCTGCCTCTGGAGTGCCAGGATTAAAGGTACCTGCTGCCCCCCCCCCACCATGTATTTATTTGTATTTTTTGAGATAAGGTTTTGCTACATAGTCCAAGCTGACCTCGGTCTTGCAATTCTACTGTCTGAATCCGAGTATGGAAATCACAGACATATACCATCATGCCTGGAGATCCATTTAGATCAATCTAAAAGAGAGTTAAAGATATGGGCACATTATTATTATTATTATTATTATTATTATTATTATTATTATTATTATTATTATTTTGAGACAGGGTTTCTCTGTGTAGCCCTGGCTGTCCTGGAACTCATAGTCCAGGCTGGCCTCGAACTCAGAAATCTACCTGTCTCTGCCTCCCCAGTGCTGGGATTAAAGGCTTGTGCCACCACGCCCGGCTTGTGACACCATTTCTAAAAACCAATAACAAAACAAACTGCAGTGAACATGGGTTCGTCCTTAACTACTCTTTGTTTCCAGGATATGTTTTTCTTTGTAAGCAAATCGTATATATATCAAAAATGCACGAATCTTCAATGTATGCTGACAAATGAACAAACTGATGTAACCCAAGCATTAGGAAGATATAAAAAGTTGCCATCACCCCCGAAAGCTCATGACTCTGTCTCCAAGCCCAGGTTCCAATATTCTGATTTTTTTGCACCATACTTATTTGTTTATTCAGGGTAGGGTGCACATGCATGCCATGTAACTCACACGCGGAGGTCGGAGGACAAGTTTCAGGAATGTTCTCTCTTTCCACCATGTAGGTTCCAGGCATTGAACACGGCCTTACCTGCTGAGCTATTCCAGGGTTATGTTTTTCTTTTTTTACATTTTTAACTTATTTTAGTGGGGAGGGATGCACCTATTAGGGTGTGCATGCGATGGTCAGAGGACAACTTTTGGGAGTTGATTTTCTCCCTCTGTGTGGGTTCCAGGGATCAAATTCAGGTGTGCAAGGTCAGTGGGCAGTGCCCTTACTCACTGAGCCATCAAGATGGCTTTCACCATAGATGATGTTACATTGCACTAGAATTTAACAACAACAAAAAAGAAACTACAGAGGGTGCTGAATAGATGATTCAGTAGTTAAGAGCACCTGCTACTCTTGCAGAAAACCTAGCTTCAGTTCCCAGAACCCACAGGGCAGCTCCAATCAGCAATACTTCAGTTTCAGGACTTCTGACGGCCTCCTCTGGCCTCGTGCACACACGTGAAACACATATGTATCTATATCTATCCAAATATGCAGTGTCTTAGCTAGGGTTTTACTGCTGTGGAGAGACCAGGGCAATGCTATAAGGACAACAGTTAATTGGGGCTGGCTTACAGGTTCAGAACTCCAGTCCATTTTTATCATGGTGGGAAGCACGGCAGCATCCAGGCTTTGGAGATGGAGCCGAGAGGTCTACGTCTTGATCTGACCAGGCCGGCAGAAGGCAGTCAGGAGGTTCTAATTCCACACTGGGTGAAGCTTCAGCACAGAGGGCCTCAAAGTCCACCCCTATTTGTGACACACTTCCTCCAAGGCCACACCTGCTCCAATAAGGCCATCCGTTGTCCTAATAGTGGCACTCCCCATGGGTGAGTAAGTAGTACTGTGGCGTTCCAACTAAGTGAAGCAATGAGTTCCTCGGGCTTACAGAAGGATGGTGCTCCCGGGGCAGCTGAAAAATTCCACCCCATCCCAGAATGTGACCTGGAATCTTTGTATCCGGAGTTCCCTGCTTCAGTTAACCTTTCCCATCCTATATACTTAAGCACAGTGGTTCTCAACCTGTGGGTCGAGACCCCTTTGGGGCTGAGCAACCCTTTCACAGGGTCGAACATCAGGTACTATTACTCGTAACAGTGGCAAAATTACACTTATGAAGTACAATGAAATAATGTTGTGGTTGGGGGGGGGGTCACCACAGCATGAAGACCTGTACTAAAGGGTCGCAGTGTCAGGAAGGCTGAGAACCACCACTGCTCTACAACCTCTACAGACCAAATGCACCTTGGAAGAATTTCATACGGGCTGGTGAGATGGCTCAGTTGGTAAGAGCACCCGACTGCTCTTCAGAAGGTCCAGAGTTCAAATCCCAGCAACCACATGGTGGCTCACAACCATCCGTAACAAGATCTGACACCCTCTTCTGGAGTGTCTGAAGACAGCTACAGTGTACTTACATATAATAAATAAATAAATCTTTAAAAAAAAAAAAAGAATTTCATACAAATGAGTGTAGGGGCTTACAGGGAAGTGAAGAGGCACCATGACCAAGGCAACTCTTATAAGGATAACATTTAATTGGGTCTGGTTTACCGGTTCAGAGGTTCAGTCCATTATCATCCTGGTAGGAAGCATGGCAGCGTGCAGGCAGTCATGGTGTTGGAGATGCCAAGAGTTCTGCACCTTGATCTGAAGGCAGCCAGTAGGAGACTAGAATTCCACACTGGGCAGAGCTGGAGCTTATACATGAGACCTTAAAGCTCACCTCCACAGTGACATACTTCCTCCATCAAGGCCACACCTCCTAATAGTGCCACTCCCTATGACCAAGCATTCAAGCATGTGAATCAATGGGGCATAAACCTACTCAAACCACTATGTCATCTCTCCAGCCCCATAGAACTTTTTTATGAGGGGATTTGTTTGTTTGTTTGTTTTTAATGTACTTAACAGGGTTTCATACAGTAGCTCAGAGTGACCTCAACTGGTGATCAGTCTGCCATATCTTCCTGAGTCCTGGGATGACACATATGCTCCACCACACCCAGCCTGGCTTCTTCCTTTCTAATTTGTATACATTAAAAAAAAAAAAAAAAGGCAGGTAGGATGGCATGTGTATATCTATGCCTTTAATCCCAGCACTCAAAAGGCAGAGGCAGACAGGTCTATATGAGTTCGAGGCCAGCCTATTCTATAGAGTGAGTTCCAGGACAGCCATGGCTACATAGAGAGACTCTATTTCAGAAGGAACAAACTAACATGTATATGGGAGGATATGGAGAGATAGCTTAGTCAGAAAATGGTTACTTTGTAAATGTTAGGACCTGATGGCTCAGAAGTTCAAAGCACTGTCCTGACTTTAATTCTCAGCACCCAACATGGTGGCTCACAACCATCTATAAATGGATCTCATACTCTCTTCCGGCATGCAGGTGTACATCCAGCAGAACACTCATACATAAAATAAATAGTACACACACACACACACACACACACACACACACATACACACACACAGATCTCCAAAACAAAAGAACCCCAAAAAGTCATTGGGGGCAGGGAAGGAGAGGAGATGGGGCAGTGGAGAGGTGGCTCAGTGGTTAAGAATACTTGCAGGGGGGGGGCTGGTGAGATGGCTCAGTTGGTAAGAGCACCCGA
>NC_034606.1:54175841-54182696 GCF_900095145.1 Mus pahari
GAGGGAGGGAGGGAGGGAGGGAGGGAGGGAGGGAGGAAGGAAGAGAAAACAAAAAGAGTACTTGCAAAGGACCCAGGTTCAGTTCCTAGGATTCACATCATATAACCAGCTAGCTTGCAACTGTCTGTAACTCCAGCTCCAGGGAATCTGAGACCTTCTGGCCTCCAAGGTCATCCGGAGGAGCTTGTGCATGCAAACATAAGTACATAGAAATAAATCTTTTATACACTACTGAATCTTGCTCTGGAGCACTTCATTTCTTTCTTCGGGGTTAGATGACCTCTAGTTTAGCCACTACTGTAGCTCTGCTATAATGCAGTTTTTATTGACACATATTAATTGTACAAAGTAATGATTTCCTCTTCCTGATGCAGGGTGTCTTGTTGCTAAGGCTGGCCTTTGTCTTGCTATGTAGATGAAACTGACCTTCAGGTCCTCATCCTGCTGCCTGTATTTACCAACTGTTGAGATTATAGGTGTGCACCGTTTCAGTGTAATTTTAATGGCCTCACTATCATATATATGGCATATGTAATACATGTGATACATGTGATATATATGATACATATGATATATATATGATAGATGACATACATGATATATAGATCATGTTAGGGTCATTCCTACACTCCTTCTGTTTTCCCCTGGCATCCTTCCCAGTCTAATAGTGTCTTCTGCATTCTGATCATCATTTTTTAAAAATTTCTACTAGGAAAGAACGCATATAGCAAGACACATATCTTTAATCCCAGCTCTTAGGGGCAGAGGCAGGAGGATCTCCAGGTTCAAGTTCATCCTGACCTACATTGTGAGTTCCAGAACAACCAGGGCTACACAGGAGAAACTTGCTAAGTTTTAACCCCAGACAAATGGCTGAGGGGCTAAGCCGGGCAGTGGTGGGTGGCGCACGCCTTTAATCCCAGCACTTGGNAGGCAGAGGCAGGTGAATTTCTGAGTTCAAGGCCAGCCTGGTCTACAGAGTAAGTTCCAGGACAGCCAGGGCTACACAGCTATACAGAGAAACCCCGTCTCGACCCCCCCCCCCCAAAAAAAAAACAAACCAAAACCAAAACAAAACAACAAATGGCTGAGGGGCCTATTTAATATATCAAAGAGGACCTGGCTTCCAGCATCCCCCAGTCTCCACTGTTACAGGGTGCATCTGGCATACCCAAGCCTCTACCCTGAGCTCACCAGCATAGGGGCCGGGCTGCCCTTCCCCCAGGGGCTCTGCAGCCATTTTGGTTATTTGCCCCTTTCTGTACCTTTGGCCTTCTGGCTGCTGCACCTGGCTGGCTCCTTTCACTTTCCTCTCGCTCCCCCACCCCACCCCCAAGGGCTCAGTCAGCTCAGCTCTGTCTGGTGTTGTCAGCTCTGACTCTCCCAGATGTCCCTGCCTCTGGCTATGTTCTCCTTTTTATCTCCAACAAACTTTCTCCTCCATCATACGAATAGTCATGTCCGCTCTTTCCTTTTTCTTTTTTTCTTTTTTCTTTTTAAACCAAACAAACAAATAAACAAATTGTTTAGGTGTGAGGAGAGGCCAGCAGTAGACCTTGAAACTGGAATTAGAGGTGATTGTAGGTTGACACGTGGTTGCTGGAAATCAAATCCAGGTTCTCTGGAAGAGTAGCTAGTGCTATTAATTGCTAAGTTAATTTCCCCAATCTCTAGACCTGGCCTGTCTTTTTTTTTTTTTTTTTTTTTTGGTTTATCGAGACAGGGTCTCTCTGTGTAGCCCTGGCTGTCCTGGAACTCACTCTGCAGACCAGGCTGTCTTCGAACCCACAGAGCTCAGCCTACCTCTGCTATAGAGTTTCTTCACTAACAGGTTTTAGTTTTCCTTCGCACTCTATAATTTTTATCACTTCTGTGGTCTTGTATGAGTCCTTAGCTATAAACTTGATGGCTGCTTCTGCTTAATGTTGGTGAGTCATTTTTTTTTTTCTTGATACTTTTATGATTTTTCTGTCTTTGCCCCACAGCAATTTGATTACGTGTATGCAAGTGTAGCTCTGCCTGCATTCATCCTTTCTGGAGACTTGGTGCCTGAGTCTGTCTCAGAATAGAAACCCAGGGTCTCTTGAGGGAAGGACAACTCAGGCCACTACTAGGCCTGTTCTGACAGTGCTCTAAGGTGGCACTAATTTTTTTTTTTTTGAGACAGGGTTTCTCTGTATAGCCCAGGCTGTCCTGGAACTCAGAAACCTGCCTGCCCCTTGCCTCCCAAGTGCTGGGATTAAAGGCATGTGCCACCACGCCTGGCTGGCACTAATTTTGTGTGACAGCTTTGCTGTCTCCATTTTATTGGTGAACAACTTTTTGCTCCATGTTCTTAGCAAACAGTTCACTCTTTGGTCCTTATTAAAGGACCAAAGGACTTACCTTTGTCCTAGGTGTATTGTGTACATCATAAATGATTAAAGATAACACATGCCGATGATGGATGATGTATCATTAGTATTATCACTAATCACAGAAGCAAGGAATGTAGTTGCTTTGTATATCCTTCATTATTTGTTATGTATTTATGCATACTCTTTATCCCCCCCTTAAAAAGTATAAGCCATTGGATGACGGTGTTGCCACTTAATGCTAGCATAAGAAACTTTTTGAGCCAGGCAGTGGTGGCGCATGCCTTTAATCCCAGCACTTGGGAGGCAGAGGCAGGCAGGTTTCTGAGTTGGAGGCCAGCCTGGTCTACAAAGTGAGTTCCAGGACAGCCAGGGCTATACAGAGAAACCCTGTCTTGAAAAACAACAACAACAACAAAAACCAACCAACCAACCAACCAAACAAACAAAAACAAGAAAAGAAACTTTTTGGTAGGATAGCAACTATACTTGGGGGGGTTAATCAAAGTAATCAGTGACCAAAATAACCCTGGAACTGTACATAACCTCATTTTTAGGAAAATTGTAGGGATTACATTACAGAACAAAAGTTCAAAGTTCCTTTTCTTCGTGTGTGTGTGTGTGTGTGTGTGTGTGTGTGTGTGTATTTGCCGGCCACTGTGTTTCTGTGGAAGTCAGAGGACAATCTGTGGCAGTGTGGCAGTCACTTCTCTCTACCATGTGGGTCCCATGGGTCAAATTCAGACTGAGGTGTGGCAGTGATTGACTCTGCCCATGGAGCCATCCTGTCTGCCCCAAGAGCAATATCGTTCTGTTGTTACATCGAAGGACGTCCACAGAGTTGACAGTCTAGCTCCCCACTTACACACCAAGCCCAAATCCACTCCCACCCACTATATTAAGTTCCAACAGGACAGAGGAGACCCCTGGCTTTCCCCATGCATTCTCCACCTTGGCTTCTGTTGTGTAGTTGCCAGTGGTAGGGGACGGGCATGAGTTCTTCTCATTCTCATCAGGTATTGGTGCTTCCCACTGACTGCCATCCCTAATGGTCATGCCCAGTGATGCTTACTGGCGCCCCAGTGGCTGGTTAGTGGTCATCCTTGCTTCCTCTTTGGAAGATGCATTTCTCTTTCTTTCTTTCTTTCTTTCTTTCTTTCTTTCTTTCTTTCTTTGTTCCTTTCTTTCTTTGTTCCTTTCTTTCTTTCTCTCTTTCTTTTTTGATTTTTTTTTTTTAAAGATTTATTTATTATATGTAAGTACACTGTAGCTGTCTTCAGACACTCCAGAAGAGGGTGTCAGATCTTGTTACGGATGGTTATGAGCCACCATGTGGTTGCTGGGATTTGAACTCCGGACCTGTGGAAGAGCAGTCGGGTGCTCTTACCCACTGAGCCATCTCACCAGCCCCCTCTTTTTTGATTTTTTGAAACAGGATTTCTCTATATTGCCCTGGGCCCTGGCTGTCCTGGAACTTACTCAGTAGACCAGGCTGGCCTCGAACTCAGAAATCCACCTGCCTCTGCCTTCCAAGTGCTGGGATTAAAGGCATGTGCCACCACTGCCCAGCGGAAGATGTATTTCTTTATAAGCTCCATTCTATAGTGCATGGCTGTTCTACCCAGAATGACTCAGGACAGCCCAGGGAATGTCTCTGCCTTCAGCTAGGATGCAGTCAAACTTCTCCAAGAAAGAATGAACTCCCGTTGGGAGAAGAAACTGCCTTCCTAGATTTTTTTTTCCCTCTCTTGAATATCATTTTAGTTCTTCAGAATATTCTTATAATTGATAATTTTCATATCAAACTCTCGCCATTGAAATCATTGTGTAGTTTCAGGTCTCCTTTCTGGGTTGTGATACCACTGGGAAGGAGCAAAGACCAAATGAGAGACAAGACTATAAAACTGGTATGATGTAAGCCTGAGGCTTGGAATAGAGCAGTCAGGGAAGCCCTCAGTGGAGGGGGAGGAAGGAGGGGAGGAGGGGGGAGGAGGCGGCAATGAATAAGTGTCTATGGGACAAGTTAGCAAGCAAAGCAATAAAAGGGGAGATGCCTGAAAAGATACAGAGGCCACTTGAACAGCTGACCTGGGGCAGGAGGTTATCAGGACTTAAGTGAAATAATATGAGCAGATAAAATGAAATCACATCACAAACAACTTTGTGGGCAGCAGCAAGGATTCTTGCTTTCATCTTGGGTGAGACAGCAAGCCCCCAGGTCAGAGATGTGATCTGACTTATTTTAATTGGATCCCTTTGAACACCTTGCTGAAGGGCCTGCAGCAAGTTCTCCAGGATAGAAGTAGGGGGCCAGTCTACATTGTTTACAGCCACGGGAGAGAAACTGGTTTTACAAGTTAGATACAGACAAGATTTGCTGATGAACTCAGTGTGGGTGTGAAAAGACTAGGGCAAGGCCACAAGTTCAAGGCCAGCTTGCACAACTTATCAAAATCTTATGCCCTCAAAACAGACAAACAAAAGGTCTTTATTTATTTATTTATTTATTTATTTATTTGGTTTTTCGAGACAGGGTTTCTCTGTGTAGCCCTGGCTGTCCTGGAACTCACTTTGTAGACCAGGCTGGCCTCGAACTCAGAAATCCNCCTGCCTCTGCCTCCCGAGTGCTGGGATTAAAGGCATGCGCCACCACGCCCGGCTCGGTCTTTTTTAAAAAAAAAAAAAAAAGATTTATTCATTTATTATATGTAAGTACACTGTAGCTGTCTTTAGACACACTAGAAGAGGGCATCAGATCTCATTACGGATGCTTGTGAACCACCATGTAGTTACTGGGATTTGAACTCAGGACCTTCAGAAGAGCAGTCAGGACTCTTATCCACTGAGCCATCTCTCCAACCTACAAAAGGTCTTTTAAGACAGGTCTCAGTAGCCCAGGCTGCCCTTGAACTCAGTATGAGGCCAAAGCTGATCTTAAACTACCAATTCTCCTGCCTCAATCTTCCAAATGTTGGGACTAAATGCACAGCTCAAAATTAAAAAAAAAAAAAAAAAAAAAAAAAAAAAAAAAAAGTGGGGTGAGCTAAAGGGCTGGAGATATAGCTCATCGGTTCTGTTTCCTCAGTTTATATTTGTCCACAAAAATTGGTGGTGGTGGTGGTGGTGTGTGTGTGTGTGTGTGTGTGTGTGTGTGTGTATGTCTGGGAAGAGGGAGAGGGTGCCTGGAGCTGCTTCTGATACACAAACTCTGGCCTGGACATAAAAATAGTGTAAAGGTCAGGGACAGGCTTGCAGCTGCTTGCTGCTGTGGCAATGGGACCAGTGGGTCATCTCCTGTATTTGGTATCCCAGCACAAGTTCCGGTTCTGTATTCAGGGTAAATCTTACCCAGAATCACTTTCAGTCAGGATGGCCTGGGGAAAGTGCTGCAAGAGACCACACCGTGAACCGGGCGCCTCCAATTTGCTTTCCAAACCAGGGAAGAAAACCAAACCAAACCAAACCAAACCCGCGTTCCTTTCCCTCCAACAGTGTCTCTTTCGCGCCCTCTGCTGACAAAAAGGGGAAAACACAGCCGCACCACTTCAAAGGAAAAAATACTTGGAAGGACCCAGAAATGTCTCCCCCCTCAGACATTTTTGCACTCTGTAGTCCTAGCTGACCCGGAACTCGCTGAGTAGACTAGGCGAGTCTCGAACTGGCAGAGATTCCCCCCCTGCCTCTGGAGTGCTGGTATTAAAGATGTGAGCCAGTATGTTTTGCTTGCCTGGGACTCGTTATCCTCCTACTTTGGTCTCCCAAGTGCAACCACCCACGCCAGGTTTATATTTTCGCACAGCGGTAGTGAACTTTCCACTGAAAGGGAGTGAGTTCGTAACTAGCATGTGTTGACACATTCCTTACATGTTTCATATCTATTTTTTGATATTTTCCCACAGCTCACACTGCCACCGGAAATCAGTCTCATTTTAGAGATTAATTTAATTTGAACTCATTTCAACTCATGTTAGATGGACACGTATGTGATGTACACAAGCCCTGGACAACAAGGATCGGTATCCAGGAACAGAAAAAAAACAAAACAACAAAACAAAACAAAACGGCAGGGCGGGTCGTGATGTCACACGGCTTTAATCTCAACACAGAGGAAGAGACTGGAGAATCTCTGTGAGTTCGAGGCCAGCCTGGTATACAAAGCGAGTCCAGGACAGCCAGGGCTCTGTTACACAGAGAAACCCTGTCGTCTTCAAAAACCAAAAAGGGGGCTGGCGAGATGGCTCAGCGGGTAAGCGCTGCTCTTCCAAAGGTCCTGAGTTCAATTCCCAGCAACCACATGGTGGCTCACCAACCACCCATGAGATCTGACGCCCTCTTCTGGTGCGTCTGAAACAGGGTTCTTATGTATAATAAAATACATCTTTAAAAAAAGAAAGAAAAGAAAGACCAAAAAAAAAAAAAAAAAAAAAAAAAAAAGGGCTGGCTCAGCGGATTGCTCTTCCGAAGGTCCTGAGTTCAAATCCCAGCCACCACATGATGGCAA
>NC_034606.1:54182982-54196506 GCF_900095145.1 Mus pahari
GAGCCGGTCCCGAGCGGGTCCCGAGCCTCCCCGCCGGCCGGCTGCGCCCGAGTCCGAAGGCGCCGCGCCGCGGGGCCGGGCCCATGTGCGAGCCGCCCGCTCCAGGCCGTCCGCACGTCACCTCTGCGAGCGTCCTGGCCTCCCTCGGGCCTCCCTCGGAGGAGGAGGAGTCGCCGCGACCCCCAGCCTGCGGGGCAGGTGAGTGCGGCCGCGCGCCCGCTGCTTCCTGCGGCCCGGGGACAGGAGGGACACCCCCCACCTCCCTCCGTCCGTCCGTCCGTCCGTCAGCGTCCTGCTGTCACTCAGCTTGTGCAGTCAGCGCCCGGTCCGTAGAACAGCGCCTTTGTCACCCTGCGCTTCGTCAGGGGGGTCAGCGCCTCCATCAGTCTGCTCCCCTGTCAGCCACTCTCCACTGCCGCCATTCATTCATTCATTCATTCCTTCCCTCAGCGCTCACCCTTCTTGACAGTCAACATCCCTTTTAGCTACTATCCCAGCTCATGCCTGTCAGTGGTCCGTTTTCCCCACTCACAGAATTAGTCCCAGCCTCTGAGTGGCCACCTGATCCTCTCCCTCCCAGTTGTCCACCTCTGCTCCTATCAAGGTCCCTCACCTCTGTCGGTGGCTGCAAAGGTGGGGCGGACCTTGGATACAGGGCCTGGGGAGTTGTCAGTGTTCCCTGTCTCGTCTTTGGTTTTTTTTTTTTTTTTTTTTTTTTGCCACCTTCCTCATCAGGGGCCCGCTGGTGGTGACCTTTCCACCTATCAAGTGTTCCCTCCCTGCTCCTCCTCTCCTATCATTGCCCACTGCCAAGCCCTGGCTTTGTTATTGTCTTTTATTTCCATCCCATACCTCTTCCGGGTCGTTCCCCAGTTGTCATCATCACCCACTGCCTTTCTCCCACTCCTCCCCCCCCAACATCTTTGCTTCTCCCTTGCCCCTCTCCGGTCTGGACCGTCTTCACCTGCTACTTTGTATCCTTGCAGCTGATACTCACTTAGTGAAGGCTGTTTCCAATCTATTACTCAGATCTTGCTGTTCGCTCCCAGCTCTCAGCCCCCCCCCCTTTCCCCAATTCTTGCTTTGTGCTGTAACCCCTCCCCTCAATGTGTCACCATCCTCAACCATGTCCCCGGGCCTTTTTCTAGACAGACTTTCACTGACACCTTTATCTGTGTCCTACCTGACTATACTGCTTGCTGGCTTCTTACCATCTCATTCCCTAGTCTCCCCCCCCTCCCCCAGACTGGGTTTCTCTGTGTAGCCATAGATGTCTGGCCTTGAACTCCATAGAGATCCGCCTGCCTCTGCCTCCCTAGCGCTGGTATCAAAGGCGAGGGCTATTATTATCCAGCTTCAGTCCTCATTTTTTTTTTTTTTTCAGCCCTCATTCTTATCTCTTGATGTCTCTCCCTTTCTGTTTTTCGGAGACCGTGTCTTGCTATGGAGTCTTGGCTATCTATGTAAAGCAAGCTGGACTGAAACTCAGAGATTTGCCTACCTTTGCCTGGGATAAAAGTCTTCCCAACCAAGTCTGATGTGTTCATCTCTTGATGTTCTTATGTTCTGGGTCATCCCTTTGGCCTCTCTAATTCTCATGTGAGCTAAATATGCTCTTGGAGGCCAAAAAGAGCCTACCTTTTGTTTAGTTTTTCTAGACAGGGTTTCTTTGCATAGCCCTGGCTATCCTAGAACTAGCTCTGTAGACCAGGCTGGCCTCTGCCTCCCAGCTGCTGGGATTAAAGTGTGCTACCATTGCCCAGTAAGAAATTCGCTTTAAGGAGGAGGGTGGGAGAGCAGGCCAGGGTCTTTCAACACAGACATCGGGAGGAGATGGGAAGGGCGCAGATCTTTTGCAGGAACTAGATAATATTGGTGTGTCTCCGTTGGCTGAGAATGTTTGTCTTCTAGTCAGCCTTACAGCTTGGGGGGGGGGCTTCTAGACTGGAGACTGAGTTGTGGGCGTTATGATTATATGAATTTTGGTACATGGATAGGAGGGAGTGTTGTGGTTCAAACCTCAGTTAGTTAATTTAGGGAGGTATTTTGGAGGAAAAGCTGTTGAAATTTCTTAGAGAAGTAAGTAACAATTGAAGAGGGGTATGAGGGAATGAGAGAGTTCAGAGAGAGTTCCAGAGAGTTCCAGGATTCTTGGTGGAACAAATGGTTGGATAGTAGCCTCGTTGAGGTAAATGGAGAAGCTGGGTTGAGGCAGTGATAGATATGAGGGAATTGTTACATGTTAGAGAGAGCAAGCAAGGTTTTCTTTCGGCTGAGAGTGGTGGGAGACTTCTGAGAAGCCCGGGGTCATTAGGGAGAATGTGTCTAACTGACAGATGTGAAACGGGAGAGGTAAGGCTGAGCATACAATTTTGAGAAGGGAAATAATATTTAAAGCTTTGGGAATAGCTATTTACTTAGTGCACATGATAATGTGTTCATTATTTCTTGTATGCCATTGCATTTACTATTGATTTATTTATTTATTTATTTGGAGACAAGGTTTCTCTATGTAGCCCCAGCTGTTCTGGAACTTGCTATATAGACCAGACTCGCCTAGATCTAGCAGAGATCTACCTCCTCCTGCCCCACAAGTGCTAGGATTAAAGGCATGCACCACCATGCTCAGCTCTGTATTTAATTTATGTGGGAATTTCTCATCTAATCTTTAAGGTAACCGTAGACTATAGGAGCTGTAATTTCCTCGTTTGGGAGGTAGAGACTGATGTAAGAGAGCCAGAATTTGTACTTAAGTCAGTTTGGCTCTGCATCCCTCCTCTCTCTTTCTCCTTATGGAAAGGGTGATGTTTAAAATATTTAAACTAATAACAATAATGACCGGTTCCAGTTCTACCATGCTTGGCAGGCCCAAACACTTTTTAAGTGTGTTACCCGTATCATCTTGTGTAATCTTCACAATGATGTAGTCATGAAATTGCTCTTCTTTCAACTCTTTACTTTTTTATTTTTTTGAGAAGGATCTAATTTTACCCAGTCTGATCTCAAATATTGCTTTATAGATTGAGGGTTACTGTAAACTTCTGTTCCCCTTCCTCTAATTCCCAAGTGCCTGGATTACAGGGTGTACCGCCATGACAAATTTATATAATGTTTGGGATTAAACCCAGGCCTTCATGCATGCTATTAAGCATTCTACTAACTGAGCTACATCTCAGTCCCTCTTTTTTTTTTTTTTTTAACAGGATCTCATGTAGTGTAGGCTGACCTGGAACTTGGCTAGGTAACTAAGGCCTTGAAATCCTTCTGCTTCACACCTGTACTAAGATTGCAGGCATATGCTGCCATCCCTGGCTAGTAGTTACTCTTAACATTTCTATTAGTATCATATGAGGGCTAGAGAGATGACTCAGCGGGTACTTGCTACAAAAGTAAGAGAGCCGAGTTCAAATCCTCAGCATCCACATAGAAGCCGGGCATAGCTCTGTGTGCCTGTGTAATATTTATCCTTTCAAATTCAATTAATATTTATACCAATAAAGACACGGGAGGGGTAAACTGAGGTAAAAACTTGATAGCTCAGTGAGGTAACTTTATTTTCTGGACTATATACAAAATATCTATTTACTAGTCTGATCCTACAACTAAACTGCTAGCTCTTTAGAGATCTCTTTGTGTCTGTGTCATTCTACCAAGCTAGCCTACCTTTCCCTGGAGCTCCTCCAAAGTCAAGGGCTCCTTAGCTCTCTTCCCTCCCTAGAACAGTGTTTTACCCATGTCCTGCCAGCTGCTTCTGTGTGGCTCCTTCAAGCCCCATTTCCTACCCAGAGTTCCTTCTATGGAGTTCTTCCAAGCCAAGACAGTCAGAGAACTAGACAGTCCTCTCAAAGGTCCAGTTGCTACAAAAGAAGTCTCTAGCTCCTCCCCTACACCCTTGGCAGGCTGAGCCTTGTCACTGTCATGGGGGTGCTCCAAGCCAAGTCACTAGGGGCGGAACCATTTCACCTTTACCGTGGGGCAGCTCAAGGCCAGCCAGCTGACTTTGCCTCTGGTCATAGAGCAAAGACCACAGTATTTCTCCCAAGCAACTTGCCTTAAACTAGGTAAGAACTTTCCATTCTTTAGCATTCTTATCTTTGGAGGCTTTTAGGGGTACACCCTAACAACATCTCTTCAAGACACACCTAACTGCATCTGACAAACTAAGCTTTTTTATGTTTTGCCAGCAAGTAGGTTTTCTCTGTACAGTAATCACATATCTTATAAAATGCCTGTAACCCAAGGGCTACAGGGTGGAGGCAGGTGGATATCAGGGGTCCTCTGACCAGCTAGTCTCTTCAGAACTGGAACCAAAACCAAGACCAATGTTAAAATCCAGTGGTAAGCTTCTGGCCTAGTGAGATAGCCTATCTTAAAAAAAAAAAAAAAAAAAAAAGGAGAATGATTGAAGACCCTGAGCATCTTCTGCATACACAGGTGCACGCCCCGAGCCACCCCTCCCCCATACATGCCACAATCAAAGTAATCATATGAGAACACTGAGATACAAACAGAGTATAGTATTTGAGGTCAAAACAAACCAGAGAGTTGAGGTTTGTCCAGATTCCAGAGCCTGTGCCTTTCACAGCTGCATTTCATAGGTGGCTTATACAGATGGATGATCCAACCTCTCAGGGTGCTTAAAATCCGCTTCCAAGGCAATTGATATTGCTATTTTCTTTTGTGTCATTCTAAAGATAGTTTCTAACTAATAATTCTGTGTATAAATATATTTGAGAGAAAGAGGTATACATTTTATGGAAACGAATTGTGTAACCAGGGGTGACACACTTAATCCTGGCAGAGGGATGATGACTAAGGAGCATGGTCTACATAGCAAGTTCCAGGACAGCCATGTGGTACAGACTGAGACTGTTTGAATTACTTTCCATTGCTGTGACAAAGCACCCATGACCAAAGCAACAAAAGAAAACATATAATTTGGGACTCATAGTTTTGGTGGGTTTAAGCAGGCAGGCATGGTGCTGGAGGCAGAGCTGAGAGCTTACATCCTGATCCACAGACGTGAGTCAGAGAGAACTGACTGGGAATGGTGTGTGGTCTTTGAAACCTCAAAGCCCACCAGTGACACACCTCCTCCAGCAAGGCCACGCCTCCTAATCCTTCCCAAACAGTTCTACCAACTGGGGTCCAAGTATTCAAATATATAAGTCCATCATATATGTGTGTGTGTCCCCTCATTTAAACCACCAGAGATCCTCTCCCAAAAAAAAGTATCCATAAAGCAGACTTCACACATTGTTCTGTATCTTTTCATTATTATTTTAAATTTGCACAATTAGTGTGTATATTTGTGTGGAGGTCAGTGGACAACTTGCTGAAGTTGGTTCTCCTTTTCCATCATTTGGGTTTCTGCGGTCAAACTCAGATCCTGAGCCACATTGCTGGCCCCTCTATGTCTTGTTTTTTAAAATTATTTTGGAAATGATGTTGTATTCATATATAGCTAGCAGCTTTCATCCTTTTAGCTAAACTACAGTCTTTTGTTTTTATTTTGTTTACAGTATTATATTTAAAATTATTCAAGTATATTTCATACCCAGGGAAATCTTATCTGTTTTAATTTAATAAGTTTTAAAAAGTATGAATATTAATGTTGCCAGTTGAGGTGGCTCATACTTTTAATTCGGGCAATAACGAGTCAAACGCAGGCAGATCTCTTTGAGTTCAAGGCCAGTCTAATCTTTATAATGACTACTGGGCCAGCCAGGGCTACCTAGTGAGATCCTGTCTCAAAAACAATCATTACTATGGACATCTCTCATGTCAATATAAAGAACATTTCTTTTTCCTTTTTTTTTTTGTTTTTTTTTTTTTTGTTTTTTTGAGACAGGGTTTCTCTGTATAGCCCTGACTGTCCTGGAACTCATTTTATAGACCAGGATGGCCTCGAACTCAGAAATACGCCTGCCTCTGCCTCCCGAGTGCTGGGATTAAAGGCATGCGCCACTACCGCCCGGTATGTAGAACATTTCTAACACTCTTGCAAATTTCCTGTGTTCTTTCAGTCATTTACAACCATCTTCTCAATCTTCAAGTAGTTGATGTTCTTATTCTGTCTTTAGACTTTAAATGGAATTATAAAATACATGCACCTGTGTGGAATGACACACACCTGTGATTTCAGCAGTCTCGAATTTGCTGAATAAAAGGAGAATCATGAAGCCACCCTGGGATGGATGAAAAAAAATATATTATATATATATATATATATTTATATATATAAATATATATATATATATAATGTATATTATATATATAAAACAAACTTTTTGTTTGTTTGTTTGTTTGAGACAGGATTTCTCTGTATAACCCTGGCTGTCCTGGGACTCACTCTGTAGACCAGGCTGATCTCAAACTCAGAAATCTGCCTCCCTCTGCCTCCCAAGAGCTGGGATTAAAGGCTTGTGCCACCATTGCCCACCCAAAACAAATTTCTTTAACCCAATTTGTCCTGCTAGTTTTAGAATAAGCTTTTAAATGTGTATGATTAATTTTGCTATAAGTTGGAATGGTATTATATAGAATCTATAGATCAAATTCAGAGTTAAATTAGTGGATCTTTTATGTATGCATTTAATTTGATTTCTTCATTTATTTAGATTTTTAAAAATATTTATTTATTTATATGTATATGAGTGTTCTATCTGCATGCACATCTATGTCCCAGAATAGGGCATCAGATTCTAGTATAAATGCTTGTGAACCACCATGTGGTTACTGGGAATTGAACTCAGGACCTCTGAAAGAGCAGACAGTGCTCTTGATCACTGAGCCATCTCTCCAGCCCTAGATTTTTTTCTTAGCATTATTTTATGTTTTCACTGTAAGAATACTTTTTTCATTTGAATTATTTTGAGCTATTTTGTCCTCCTGGTGGTATCATGAATGTTTTTATATTATTTTTAATTGTTGTACAAAGATCTATTTGCTATTATATTCTGCAACATTGTATAACTTATTAGTTTCCATACTATATCCCTTTGGATTTGCATAATTATATCTGCAAATAAAGATAGTTTTATTTTTCCTTCTCAATTGGTATGCCTTTTGTTTTACTTTTTTTTTTTTTTTTAATTGCATTGAGTAAAAGCCTCCAAACAGTGTTAAATAAAAATGATAATACTGGGCCTTTAATGGCTGAGAAAGTTGCCTTTGTTTCCATTTTGTGGAATTAATTATTTATTATTACTGTGTGTGTAGTATGTGAGTATGTGTGTGCCATGGTTGCATGTGTTAATTACTGTGTGTGTATGACTTGTGATTATCTGTGTGCTATGGTTGCATGTGTTATTACTGTGTGTGTATGACTTGTGATTATCTGTGAGTCATGGTTGCATGTGTTATGACTGGGTGTGTAGAATGTGAGTATGTGTGCCATGGTTGCATGTGTTGTGACTGTGTGTGTAGTATGTGAGTATGTGTGTCATGGTTGCATGTGTTAGGTTGCATGTGTTATATGACTGTGTGTGTGTAGTAAGTGAGTATGTGAGCCATGGTGTGCATATGGAAATGACAGGACAAGTTCATGAGGTCAGCTTTCTCCTTCCTCCTTTATATTTTATTTTATTTTATTTATTTATATATTTTTTTGAGGCAGGGTTTCTCTGTATAGCCCTGGCTGTCCTGAAACTCACTCTGTAGACCAGGCTGGCCTCGAACTCAGAAATTCGCCTGCCTCTGCCTCCCAAGTGCTGGGATTAAAGGCGTGTGCCACCATGCCTTCCTCCTTTAAATGGGTTCTGGAGAATCAGGTCACCTGGCTTGTGTAGCAAGTGACTTACCTGCTAAGTGGTCTCACTGGTCCCTGGAATGTTATTATAATGAAAGTGTTGTTGGATCTTGTCAAATGCTTTTTCTGCATCAATTCAAATGGTTATTTTGTTTTCATTGATCTGTGGTATGTTATATTGATTGGTTTTTCAGATGTTAAAAATAACTGCATTCTTAGAATAAATTCTGAGTGAAGTACAATGAACATTCATGTGTGTGATTTGGTTTTGTTGAGGATCTTGCAAATTTATGAAGAGCTATTTATAACAGCCAAGTTTTCCTCTTTTCTCCCTTTCTTTTCTTTCTCTTCTTTCCTCTTTTCTCTCCTTCTTTCCTTCTTTCCTTTTCTTCATTTCTGTTCTAGGGTCAAATCTTGTGTATGCTTGACACTTCTGTCTTGGTTTTGGTGTTTTTTGAGACAGGCTATCAATCACTCTGTAGTTCAGGCTGGCCTGAAACTCAGTTGTCCTCTTGTCTCAGCGTTCAAGTACTGGGATTAAAAGACTTGAGCCATCACTTTAGGCAAAATACCATATAAATATCTATACGGTCTATATTGGAAATTGAAGCCAGGTCCTTTTGTGTGCTAGTCAGGTGCTCACAATGCATTGAGCTTCATTCTCAACCAGGTTTTTCCCTTGGAGACAGGGTCTCATTCTATGGCCCTGGCTGGCCCGAAGTCACAAGGAACCTTGTTTTTCGAGACAGAAATCCGCCTGCCTTTGCCTCCCAAGTGCTGGAATTAAAGGCCTGTGCCACCATGCCCGGCTTAGTTGCTTTCTTTTCTTTTCTTTTCTTTTCTTTTCTTTTCTTTTCTTTTCTTTTCTTTCTTTCTTTCTTTCTTTCTTTCTTTCTTTTGTTGCTTTCTTTCTTTCTTTTTTTTTTAAAGATTTATTTATTTATTATATGTAAGTACACTGTAGCTGTCTTCAGACACTTGTTGCTTCCTTTCAATGGTTGTCTAATTATCCTCATTTTTGTATGTTCAGTGCCTTCAGATATCTGTTTTTAATATTTTGTTCAGAACTTACAATTGTTATCTACAGGAAACGTACTTTAGTCTGATACAAAGTTGTTCTATCCTTTCTGAATCAGAGCTCTGCCCCCCCACTCTGTGTGTGTGTGTGTGTGTGTGTGTGTGTGTGTGTGTGTACTAGAGTTGGCGGAGAGACTAGAGATACTGATGGAAAGATCTCAGATGGAGCAGTTTGGGAAGACATAGAGATGGAGTGGCTGGTCTTGGATGGGAGCAGGGCTCTTTGTGACAGAAGGAAGCTTAGGGAACGTGATGGATCTGATAGAGTTGACGGAGAGGAGAGGAGGTATTGACACTAGAGACCTTTTGCTGTGAGTTAAGGGAATAAGGATATTAGATAGATAAGGAAAGACCAAAAGGGTTAAGGTGGTTTATGATTTATGTCACTGTGTGACAACCCACCCTAATGACTAGTGGCTTAAAACAAGATTATTTTTCGGTTATGAGTCCAGGTTGGTTGGTTGGTAGTGTGGGCCATGCGCAGCAGGATTCTCTTCTTGCTTCTCCATGTTGCCATCTTGGTTTACTTGTAGACCTGGATCAGCTGGATGTTTATGCCTCTCTCCAGGGTTTTGCCATCATTAGGGAGGCCTGCAGAAGCTTCTTCACATTTAGTCAATGAACTCAAAGGCATTGAGTGAAACTGCGAAGCCTCTTGGGGATCAGGCTCTGGCACTGGTCTTGGTAACTTTGTTGCTTATAGTGGGTTCTAAGAGCTGCTGAGGGGGAAGGGAAAGCTAAGAAACTTTGACTATTTTTAGATAGGGTCTGACTAGCCCCTGCTAATGTTAGAATTGCTATATTGCCCAGGCTATCTCAAATCTGTGGCAGTCCTCCTGCCTAGTCTCTGGGGTGTTATAATTACAAGTGTGAGGGTATGAGCCAGTATTCCTGGCTTAGACTTCACCTCTAGAGGCAAGAGCTGGCTGTGTTTAAGCTTACCGCCATTATTATAAGAGAGGGAAACCAGCTTCCTAAAGAGAGAATAAGAATCCAGGCTACATTAAATGTTTACTTGAGGTTTGTGATTATTAATTTAGAATGAGTAAGGGCCGAGCTAGATTATTCACGGAAGCCTTCTCTGACCAGTGCTTCCGCTATCAGCCTTCCCCACCCATGCATGACTAAAGACAGTTACTGACGTTTATTATGGGTTTACAGTGCTGGGCATTTTATATAAATTATATATTTTGGTTTGTTTTTGGAGTATGTGTGTTTTTCAGACTCAATTTTACTCCAAACCTAGGCTGGCCTGTAATGCAGTGTGTAACTCAGGCTGGCCTTGAAATCATGCTAACTCTCCTGCACTCTCTTAGCACTCTCTTTGAGTGCTAAGATTTCAGGCATGAGTAATCACACTTGGCTCCAGGTTTCTTTATGATGTATATACTATCATGTTCTAAATCATGTATTAGAGGGCACAAACACAAAATTGAGGATTTGAAGAACCTAGAAATGGTTCATGGCACAATCCATGTTTTCTCAAGAAGGAAGTCATATTCTAGTACATTTAATAAAAGGAAAAGAAGTCTTCAAAGGAAGTGTAAAAGAAACGACCAAGATGGCGACCTTCTGCTTTTGACCTGTGAATGGAAGTTGCAGCAGACAGCACTGAGTTGTGCTGAGCTTTGTGTGACGAGGTTTTGTAGTGACAGCTCACTTTGTAGACCAGGCTGGCCTCGAACTCAGAAATCCACCTGCCTCTGCCTCCCAAGTGATTAATCCCAAGGGATTAAAGGGTGCACCACCACTGTCCAGCTACTGGCAGAAAAGTTATGCATACTGACCCTGTTGGCAGCAGAATGCATCCTGCATAATATTGGCTTGGACAGGGTTAAAAGTTAAAGTAGTTATACAAATGAAGGTTTTGAGCTAGATGTGGTGGCTCATACCTGTAATCCCAGCAGGATTAGAAAAATTGCATTGCAGGGTTTTTGTATGTACTGGTCAATTGTTTGTAAACAGAGGAACTTGGACCAGAAGGCAGCTTTGCCTGTCTTAGCTGACCCAGGGGAAGGCTTCTCCAACCTCCCATGAATCCCAGGCCTTGGTCCCTGACATGGCAGGCTCATGCCAAACAATCGCTCAGAGCTGTTCTGGGTTTCCTCTGTTGCCTACACTGCCCCGTGCTAAAAGGGCTCTGTGTTGCAGTCCTTGCTTTAGGAAGTGACAGGAGGATCAACCATTGGGTGGCTGCATTTTTTATTGCCATAGTGAGAAAGGTTTTCATTACAGAGGTCTAGAATTGTGGGATGTTCACTTTTGACTGAAGCTGGTATCCCCCTTTTCCCTTTCTCTTTTTCGTGTCTGGAGTTAGTCTAGACTGTGCTGTGCTTGCCCCTGGACAAGCACTCAGACAAGTTTGTTCCTCAGGCAGTTCTCCATATGCTTTATAGGGATTTTAAGTTTTAATTAATTTATTTGTGGAGATAGGTCTGCACTTTGTAGACCTATGCCTCTGCCTCCCAAGTGTTGGGATTAAAGCTGAGCATCACCATTCCTGGCTAGATTTTAGTTTAATTTTAATTTTAATTATGTGTGTGTCTGCACATGAATGATAATGTTCTTGGAGGCCAGAAGCATCAAATCCTCTGGAATTGGACTTATAGGTTGTTGTGAGTCACTTGGCATCACTCAGTGTACATACTGTCAACTCAACTCGAGTCTTTTGTAAAATCACTCCAGAAGAGGGCGTCAGATCTTGTTACGGATGGTTATGAGCCACCATGTGGTTGCTGGGATTTGAACTCCAGACCTTTGGAAGAGCAGTCGGGTGCTCTTACCCACTGAGCCATCTCACCAGCCCGACTGGCAAGTCTTTAACAAACAAATAAAAAAAAAAAAAATTAGCACAAGGCTTCTAATTTAAAATTCTGGGCTAGAGAGATGGCTCAATGGGTAAGAGCACTGACTGCTCTTCCAGAGGTCCTGAGTTCAATTCCCAGCAACCACATGGTGGCGTACAACTATTTATGAGGGCATCCGATGCCCTTTTCTGGCATGCAGGTATACATGCAGCAGAGCACTCACTCATTAGATAGACAGACAGATAGATAGATTGAAAGAAATAAAATAGAATATTGGACTGGGCATGTGCCTTAATGTCAGCATTTGGGAAGCAGATGCAGGAAGTTCTCTGTGAGTTCAGGACAGTTAGTACTATATATAGAGAAAGACCCCATCTCAATAAACATACATAAATAAACAAAATAAAATCTCTTAGCTGGGCCTGGTGGCGCAGGCCTTTAATCCCAGCACTCAGGAGGCAGAGGCAGGTGGATTTCTGAGTTCGAGGCCAGCCTGGTCTACCAAGTGAGTTCCAGGACAGTCAGAGCTATACAGAGAAACCCTGTCTCGAAAAACCAAAAACCAAACAAACAAACAAAATCTCTTAAAAATTTTTATCTATCATGTATGTGCATGTAAAATGTATGTGTGGGGTGGGTTGTGGGGGAGTGTTTGCATGACATTCATACATTTGGATAACGTTTTGGAGTTGCTTTTTTTTTTTTTAAGATTTTATTTATTTAATGCATATGAGTACACTGCAGCTGTCTTCAGATACACCAGAATCTGTTACAGATAGTTGCAAGCCACCATGTGGTTGCTGGGAATTGAACTCAGGACCTCTGGAAGAGCAGTCAGTGCTCTTAACCACTGAGCCATCTCTCCAGCCTCCTGGAGTTGTTATTTTTTTTCCATCTACTTTTTTTTTCTTTCTTTTTTTAAAGATGGGCTTACCGTGTGTCTCTGGATATGTAGTCTGGAATTTGTTCTGTAGATCAGGCTGGCCTCAAATTCACAGCGATCCCACCCTGCTCCCTGACTGCTGCTTCCTAAGTGCTGGACTAAAGACACATCCCCATGCCCAGCCTCTGACCATCTGCCTTTCTGTGGCTTCTGGGGACTGAACTCAGGTTGCCAGGCTTGACAGTGAATACCTTCTACCCACTGAGCTGTTCTGCTGGTCCTACTACATTCAAATTCTAGAGCTACTTAACCCTTAGTTATGTTTGTAAGTAATAAAATAAAAGTTAATGGCATGTATTTAAAGACCTAAAGTGTTTACATTATTATTATTACTATTATAATTATTAATGTTATTTTTTGAGACAGGGTAGCCCTGGCTATCTATCCTGGAACTTGCTGAACCAGACTGCCCTTGAACTCACAGATACCCACCAGCCTCTGCCTCACCCTCCCCAACACTGAGTTTAGGTTAGTGATGGATTAGTGATCCTCCTATTGCAGCCTCCCAAGTAGCTGGGCTACCAATTTCAACTAATTTTCACTTAGCTGTAATAAAATATATGTAATATGAAACCTACCACTGTAGCAGTCTGTACTATATGTCAACCCCAGAACTGAAAAAACAAAACAAAACATTTTTTACAGAACTTTTTTTCCTCTTTATTTTTTTTTACCCCTTGAAGTAGAATAAGGTAGGACAGACCAGTTATCACACATTGATTTGTTGTTGTATTTAGTGATTCACTCAGAGCACTGCTCATACTGCCTTTTGCCAAGCATGACTTCATTTGCTACATGGAACAGCTGAGACAGTGGATCCCGAGAGCCTGGCCAGTCTTGCTCACTTGCCCCACCTTATGGTTTTAGAATATAAAATGAGAAGGCATATCTGGGCTTTGGGCCACTGGCGAACACATCTCCTCCTCCTCCTCCTCCTCCTCCTCCTC
>NC_034606.1:54196550-54197765 GCF_900095145.1 Mus pahari
CCCCCCCCCCATTCTCTCATTGGTGTTGGAGTGCTTGTTCCAGAGAGATTCCAGAGCACCTGCGATGCTGGAACTTGAACCCAGGAACTACCACATGCCAGGCAGCCCGGACACAGAATATACAAGCCAGCCCCATGTGTGGAATTGAAGCCTTGTGCCCATTGTGTAGTGGCTGACGACTCACCCCCCTTCAGCCCCTGGGCAGCGCTGCTGACCTGTCTTTGACACTAAGTGCTTTAATTTGCTCACGTGATTGGAACTGTGTGGTATTTGGGTTTTAATTTAGAGACAAGGTTTCTCTGTGTAGCACTGGCTGTCCTGGAACTTGCTCTATAGCCAGGGTTGGCCTGGAACTCACAGAGATCCACCTGCCTTTGAATTTCCTGTTCAGTACTGAGCACTGTTCCACCCTTCCTTTATGCACATGTTCTTTGGTGTTGGGGTTGTATGCATGCTGTATCCATGCTAAGCTACACCCCTCAGTGCCTGTGTCTTATTTTATCTATTCATTCAGCTGTTGATGCACACTGCAGTTGTTTCTGCTTTTTGTCTTTTGTCTTTCAGTCAGTTTTTTTTTCTTTTTTTGAGACAGGATCATTCCACTTTTTTTATCATTAATTTTTTAGTTGACACACAGGACAATTTTACCTTGTTTATATTCATGCTCCATTACTTTCCCTCGACCTCCTTCCTGCTGGTCTCCTTCCTTCCATATAGTATCCTCTTTTACTCTCGTACCTTTATGTGTGTGCTTGTGTGTATTAAATACATAAATGTCTAGATTCTATGAGGAAACATGCCAGGAAGATCACCCGTGGAAATATCTTGCTTATATCTTGTATTCAATTCAAGAAAAAAATAGAAAAACATTGTTCTATTTTGTTTTAGTCTTTTTCTTTTCTTTTCTCTTTCTTTCTTTCTCCCTCTCTCTCTTTCTTTCTCCTTTCTCTTTCTCTTTCTTTCTCTTTCTTTCTCTTTCTTTCTTTCTTTCTTTCTTTCTCTCTTTCTCTCTCTTTCTTTTCTTTCTCTTTCTTCTTTCTTTCTCTTTCTCTCTCTCTTTCTTTCCTTCCTTCCTCCCTCCCTCCCCCACTCCCTCTCCCTCTTTCTCTCTTTCTTTCTCTCTCTTTCTTTCTTTCTTTCTTTCTTTCTTTCTTTCTTTCTTTCTTTCTTTCTTTCTTTCTTTCTTTGGTTTTTCGAGACAGGGTTTCTCTGTGT
>NC_034606.1:54197850-54277850 GCF_900095145.1 Mus pahari
GAGTGAGTTCCAGGACAGCCAGAGCTATACAGAGAAACCCTGTCTCGAAAAACCAAAAAAAAAAAAAAAAAAAAAACAAAAACAAAAAAAAAAAAAACAAAAAACAAAACAAAACAAAAACTTGTAGATGTTCTCTTGCTTGGCTAGATGGTTTAGTGCATAAAGGCACTTGCTGCTAAATCTGACAACTGAGTTTGATTCCAGGGACCCACATACAAGCTGAAAGGAGAGAACTGACAAGCACAAGTTGTCTTCACCTCCCCATGTATGCCATGGCATGCACACACACACACACACACACACACACACACACACACACACACATACGGTCCTGAACAGTCTTGTCACCCCTATGGCCTTGCTGGTTATAATCACTGTCCTTTTCTCTTGGGCTGCTCTGTTCACTTCCTGTAATTTTCCCAGCACACATTCCATGTTTGTGACAATTCTGACTCTCTGACTTCTGGAATTATTTCTTTTATTTTTAATTATGTACATAGGAAGGAGGTATATGTATATGAGTGCAGGTCTTCATAAAGGCCAGAGACATCAGATACCCCTGGAGTTACAGGTCGTTGTGGGTTGCTAGATGTAGGTGCTGGGAATTGAACTCTTGTCTTCTATAAGTGTAGTGTGTGCTCTTAACTGTTAAGTCATCTCTCTAGCCTTATTTATTTATTTATTTATTTACTTACTTACTTATTTACTGTGTAATCCATGCTGGCCTCAAACTCCCTGTAATCCTCCTGCCTCAGTCTTGCCAGTGCTGGGAGTACATATGAGACGGCACATTTGGCCCTGGAGTCCCTATTGAATCCTGGCCCTACCTTTACAGTGCTAAGCATCTCTCTCTCCAGGGCCTTCCTCTGGGACCCAGGCCCTACTACACATTGCCTGGCCTCCCAGTCTTTTCTTTGAAACCAGAGTGGAAGCCTCAGTAATTTTATGCCTTAGAGTTTCAATAGCTATGATAGAACACTGTGACCAAACACAATATGGGGAGGAAAGGTTTTATTTTTTTTTTATACTTCTAGTTTAAACTATACTTATAGTTTATCACTGAACACAGGGCAAGAACCTGGAGGCGGGAGCTGATGATAAAGTCATGGAGTGGGGCTGCTTCCTGGCTTGCTTGGCCTGTTTTTTTTTTTTTTTTTTTTTAATAGCACTCAGGCTCCCAGCCCTGAGCATCATATGGGCAGTGCCCAGTCTGCTACCAGCTCGGTCAGCAGCTGGAACCCCTTGGAACATGGGTGCAGTGTCCTCTGAGCACTTAGATTGCTGAATGTGTGGAAACACTTTCCTAAGTGCCTGAGCATGAGGGGTGCACCAGAGCTGTCTTTCAAAAGACGTAGAAGCCTCAGCTAAAGTGAGAGCGGCCGGTTCCTGTTGCCCTGACGCCAGTACTTGGCTTCTTTCTAAGTTCCTCTGTCTTTCCAGCAGCCACACTTCCCCGGCCCCCACTCTCCATGTGGTGCTTTGCCGAGCAAGCAGAAAGCTCTCAGGCCTTTCTTCTGCCATGCGTCTGCTCACACTCATGCTGTGAGCTTCTCTAGATGCAGCCGCCAATATCCATGCTCCAGCCTGAACGCCAGCATGCTGTGAATTTCCTGTGCTAGATAATTATCTAATTCATCACGTTTCTAAGGTCATCGTTTGCCCTCTTCAGGTTCTTTTCTGATCCTACTCACCCAACTTAATGGTTTTGTTTTGTCTCTTTCCAAAGAAACTAACAAGAAACAAAAACAAACAAAATCAAGAAATACAGCTCCTCCTACAAAACAAAGATAAAAAATAAACAAGCAAAAGAACAATAAGACAAAAAAATACTCAAAGCAAAATGAAGCAATAAGTCCACAGTGAAGAGCTAGGGAAGCTGGGATCTGCACCAAGAGACAGACTTCCCAGTGGAGATAGGGCAGGAGGAGGGAGCTCCTGCAGGTAGACTGCTACAGGACTGAGACCCCCCCACACACACCCCTGAGAGATCAGCAGGAAGGATAGTGAAAATTGCCTTTCGTTGTACCAGCCCAGCATGCCACTGGGAATCCCTGGTAAAAAGAGTTTTTGAGGACTGCTGGCTGACACAAAGGCCAGAAGGGAAAGCTGGATCTGAGCCAAGAGGCAGAGTCCTCAGGAAATAGATAGGGTGGAGGGGCCTCTGGCGAGAGGCTGTGGTAGTATAAAAAAGTCTGGAGAGACAGGAATGAAAGGGCTAGGGACTGCACCAGGAGCTAGTTGTTCACCTTTAACTTAGCCTTCAAGGTGCTAGGGGATTGCTCAGTGGTTAGGAATTCTGGCTTTTCATCCAGAGGACCCAGATTCAACTCACAGCACCTACCTGGTGGCTCACAGCCATTTATAACTCCAGTTCCAGGGCATACAATTCCCAGACACACATGCAGGCAAAACACCCATGCATACTATAAACAAACAAACAAACGCAGCCTCCACACAGTCTCAGGGCACTGACAGAATATAGACGAATCCCCCCCCCCAATGTATTATAAGTGGCCTCTAATCTAGTTCCTAATATAGATGTTGCTTCTATATGGAACTGCTCTTTCCTTCCCACACCCCTGTCAGTAGTCTGATCTTCTGAGATCCCAGCAGAATTACCTAGAAATCTCAACTTGTAGCATCCTAAAGTCTTTCTAATGTGTTTCTCCAAGCTGTTCCAAATACCTCCAACAATCACACGAGCTCTGGAGGCTTAAGCACTTCATTGTGAGACCCTGTCTCAAAACCAAACAAAATAACAATAAAACCCTCCACTGTGAATCTGGATATGGTGGGGCATGCCTTTAATTCAGCACTAGGGAGGGAGGCAGAGACAGAACTTTCTGTAAGGCTGGCTTGGTCTACGTAGTCAAGGCCTGCCAGGGCTACATAAACTGTCTTTAAAAAAATACAAAAGCCTCAAAATACAAAGAACCCTATTGTTAAGTTTAGTCCTGACAGTGCCTACTCCCCCCAAATCATTTTAATTTTAATGAGTACTTTGCTTATATGTGTATGTCTGTATGTGTGCATGTTGGATGACTGTGGTGACCAGAAGAGGTCATCCGATTCCCTAGAGCTGGAGTTATGGATGTGGGAATTAAACCTAGATCCTCTGGAAGAGAATCCAGTGCTTATAACAGCAGAACCATAGTTCCAGCTCCTGCTGGTGTGTTGGTTTTACATTTCTGTGACAAAATACCCATATAAACCGCTTAAGAGAAGATTTATTTTGTTTCATAGTTTGAGTAGTGTCACTGTGTCATAGTGGGGAGACCATGGCAGAGCAGAACAGCTCACGTCATGGGAACAAGAAAGGATAGAAAAGAATGAGGGGAAGGAGGGAAGGAAAGAAAAAGACAGAAAAAGATAGAAAGCTCTTAGCTAGCCTCTCCTTTTTTCTGTTATTCCTTTTTCAGGCCCTCAGTGTATTAAATGGTTTCAATAATCCATTCAAGGCAGATCTTCATGCCGTAATCAGTCATCTCTCGGATGTCCTCAGACACATCCAGAGGTGCTTTATAGCTCTCTTAGGTGCTTCTCAGTCCCATCAAGATGACAGTCACAATAACAGCTCTTGACTTCTTTTCTTTTCTTTTTTTGGTCTGACTTTTTCCTTAGTGTCATAACATTAATTGTCAGCTACTTGACAGAATCTAGAATCCCTTGGGAAATGGTTATGTCTGCAGGAGACTATTCTGATTGCAGTGACTGAGGTGGGAAGGCCTACCCACTGTGGGTGGTGCAAAACCTTAGGCTGTATGAGGGAGTGAGAGGAGACGGTGGACTGAGTACAGGTGTTTTCTGACTGCTCGCCTCAAGTTCCTTCTGTACCATGAAGGGCCTGGACCTGAGAGCTAATCCAGCCCTTCCTTAAGCTGCTCTTGCATTTTATCACAGAATCAGGAAAAGAAACTAAGATGCAAAAATTAACTCTATAAAAGAAAATTAAATACTTTTTCTTTTATTTTCAGGTAAACCAGCCAAAACTATTCCCTGAATGAAAACACCTTTTTTTAAAGTAGCATATATACAAAAGAAAAAACCCAAATGCTTTTTATCTTGCCTGAATACAAGATTTAAACAAGGTATTGCCATAGAAGGTAAGGTAATCTTTTCATTTAAATTACAGTTTATTGTACAGGTTACTCAAATATATTTTATAGATGGACATTTGTAGGTTAGATGATAGGTTCTCACTATCAAGCCAAAACTGGTTGGTTGTTTTTGGTTTTAAGATAGGGTTTCACAGTGTTGCCTGTTGTGGAACTAGCTCTTTAGACCAGACAGGCCTTGAACTCACTGAGTTATACCTGCCTCTTGTCTCCCAAGTGCTGGGATTAAAGGTACACACCCCTGCCCCCAGCTGCTACAACTGACCTTAAACTTAGGCTTCTCCTGCCTCTGTGTCCTGAATGCTGAGATTACAGCTAACATCACAACCCCTGGTAAATGTAATTTCTTGCCAGCATTTTGTTGTATTAGACGTTAAGATAACACCCAAAGGGTGAGAGAGAAGAGAGGACACTGAGCGTTGTGACAGGACGGCTCTGTTCTGCTCTGTACTGAAGAGCAGAGCGTGCTCTGGGCAGTGCTTCCTTTTCTGTCGCTGTCGCTGTGATAAAAAAGCTCCACTTTTCAAAAACAAAGACCCAAGTCCACAGATTTAAGAAGCATATTTTATCCCAACTGATAGGAATTGAAAGGAAAAAGGGCTGGCAGTGTGGCTCAATGGGTAGTAGTACTTACTCCAGGAGCCGGATGACCTCAGTTGGATCCCTGGAACCCAAGTTGGAGGGAGAGAATTGATCCCCAAAAGTTGGTTTTGGTCTCTAGATATGTGCCACGGCACGTATGCGCCTGTACTGACGCACATTACATGCACACAATAATGATAAATAAAGCTTATTTGTTTATTCTTTAAATTGAGGCATATAGCCCTGGCTGTTCTAGAACTCATTGTAGACCATGCTGGCCTTGAATTCACAGTTACCTGCCTCTGTATGGGCCACCACCCCACTTGTAATTGATAAATTTTAAAAAGTTAAAAACAAAAACAAAACAAAACAAAAAAAGTTAAAATACAAAAATGTAAGAGCTGATTTGTGGCTGGATCCATGATCAGTTGCAGTTTAGATTCTAATTCTCTCTTGGCAACAGTCTCTACCACAGAGCGTTCTGTTGGGCTCTTTGATGGAACTCTAGGATCATATGGGCGACCCTTGTGTGCGGACCCTCCTATCCTCTGTCTTCCGATTCTGTCACCCCGGGAAATAAAGAAGCAGAACCTGAGGCTCCTTTCGCCCATTCGCTGCTGGGTAAGCAGGTAGGAGGTTGGGCCGTATCTTGTTGTGCTTTAGTCTGGAAGGAAGCTCAGGGATAGTAGTCACAGTGGGAAGATCATCCTGCTGTGTGGACATATAAGTCCAAAGCTGGTTTATGGACAAGGATGATCTCAGTGGTAACCAGCCAGTCATCTATGGATAGTCAAGCATCTCTACAGAAGACAGGGTATAGAGACCAGGCAAAGTGTTTGGCACCTGTAATCCCAGGATTTGAAAATCTGAGGTAAGATGATCACCATAAGTTCAAGACCAGCTTGTACCACTTAGACTCTACTTCTATTAAAACAAAACAAGGGCTGGTGAGATGGCTCAGCGGGTAAGAGCACCCGACTGCTCTTCCAAAGGTGTAGAGTTCAAATCCCAGCAACCACATGGTGGCTGACAACCATCCTTAACGAGATCTGACTCCCTCTTCTGGAGTGTCTGAAGACAGCTACAGTGTACTTACATATAATAAATAAATAAATCTTTAAAAAAAGGGGGGGGGCTGGTGAGATGGCTCAGCAGGTAAGAGCACCCGACTGTTCTTCCAAAGGTCCAGAGTTCAAATCCCAGCAACCACATGGTGGCTCACAATCATCCTTAAGATCTGACTCCCTCTTCTGGAGTGTCTGAAGACAGCTACAGTGTACTTACATATAATAAATAAATAAATCTTTAAAAAAAAAACCAAAACAAAACAATAAGGTTTGAAAAAGAAATATTCAACAATATTGATGGGCCTACACGATGGCTCATCAGCTAAAGGCACTAGCGAATTTAAACAGATTAAACATATTTAAGACAGAATTAGTGAATTTAATATGTATTTGAAAAATTATTCAGAAGTTGAACTGAGAGATGGGAAATAGAAGTTGAGATTAAGTAAAAATAGAGGTTACAATAAAAGGACTGTGAGTGGATAATGAGAATTCCACTGTAAAAATTGAGAAGATGGAGCATTATAAATTTTAACCTTTTCAAAAACTTGTCAGACTTAAGTCTGTATAGATTTAAGAAGTGTGCTGCACGCATCCGCTGGGCGGCGGTGGTGGTGTGTTCACAGCTAATGAGGAGGAGAGCAGTGCATAAATCCCTGTGAAGAGAGAGCTGCCTCCCTCCTCCTTGGGAGGTCCGGAACCCAGGGACTAGCTACCCAGTCAGTCTTTGGGTGTATCTTCCCACTTACCTAAAGATCCTCTCAAAGTATGCCGGGGCTTGTCTCCTAGGTCATTCTAGATCCTGTTAGTTAACAGAATTAATCACCACACTGTCCTCCCACTTCTAAGTTTTAAAAAAGTTGTATTTATTTTCTGTGTATGAATGTTTTACCTGCATATATGTCTGTACCATTTGTATTCCTGATGCCTTCAGATGTCAGGAGAGGACAAGGATATAAGATGCCCCAGAGCTAGAGTTGCAGATTCTTGTGAGCCACCATGTGGGTGCTAGAACCCACACCCAGGTCCTGTGCGAGAACAGCTAGTACTCTCTTAGCCACTGAGCCATCTCTTCAGCTTCTGTTTTTAGAACTTTGACCTTGTTTGTTCTTTGGAGATAGGGTCTTTCTAAGCAGCTCTGGCTGTCCTGGAACTTGCTTGCTATATAGACCAGGCTGACCTTGAACTCACAGAGAGCCACCTGCCTCTGCCTTCCAAATGCTGTGAATAAAGTTATGCCATTTCTAGAATTTTATCATCTAAAATGTTATACTGGAGCTAGGCGTGGTAGTGTACTCTTAACCTTTCAAGAGGCTGATGTGGGAGAATTGTTTGAGCCCAAGAGGTTTAAGAACAGTCGGGCACCGTAGTGAGACTATGCCTTAAACAGATAAAACAAGCAAAACAAACCCCACCGCATTGTTAATGGGATCCTAGAATGCAACCTTTTGGAAATGATCTACTTTGCCCAGTAATAATTTTCTAGACACTTATCAGTTGTTTTCACTCAGTATTCCCTCTGTGGAGCTGGGAATATAACTCAGTCTGCAGAGTGCTTGCCTGCCGTGAATGTGAGCCCACTCAGCAGCAGGAGGCAGAGGCAGAGAGACTAGGAGGTCACCGTGACTCTCAGCTGCGGAGCAAGTTTGCAGTTATTCTGGCAAACAGGACACTCTGGCTCAAAGACAAATCATAAAACACTTATTCACTTACATGAACTTAACACATAGGGTCTTGACAATGGTGCTTGGAGTTGTACATACAATTTTCATATGACATAAAACAGGTTATTTCCTTGTTAACTGTTTCTATACCATATGCATGTTAGGCAAGAAAATAAGGACCTTGCATAGGGCCATGTTAGTCTAGCTTAGTATATGTATTACCAAAGTGAACATAGATAGGCCTTTTTTTTTTTTTTTTTTTTTTTTTTTTTTTGGTTTTTCAAGACAGGGTTTCTCTGTGTAGCCCTGGCTGTCCTGGAACTGACTTTGTAGACCAGGCTGGCCTTGAACTCAGAAATCCACCTGCCTCTGCCTTCCGAGTGCTGGGATTAAAAGTGTGCGCCACCATGCCCGGCGATAGGCCTTTTTATTACCCCATTTTCCTTACTATGTTGGAACTACGTGTTGTGCTATAGCTTACATTTTGAAGGCTGTCCAAGTAGATTCCAGCCTTCCCCACCCCCCTTTTTGGTTAGCATACAAAGAAATTAATTTTATTATGTCATTCTAACTTTGTTGTTTTTGTGGTTTTGTTTTATTTGATACAGGGTCTCACTATGTAGTACTGGCTGTCCTAGAACTCACTATGTAGACCAAGCTAGTGTCAAGCTCAGAGAGCTCTGCTTGGCTCTGTCTCCTGAGTCCCGAGATTAACCGTGTGCCCTGATGCTGTTCTAGCTTCTGACTGTTACAAATTAAACTGCTGTCAACACTTGTGTAAAGGGTTTTGTGTGAATTTCAGTTTTTGTTTCCCTAGGATCAATGTCCAGGGCCAAGGCAGTTTTATTTGTATGGATTTCTGTTTACTGCTGCGTTATAGAGGTTGCAGGATCCCTTAAGGTTTGTATGGTTATCATGCTTGGATCTTTTCTTTCTTATCTGTTTAAAACAGTGCCTCTTATTCTGTTTTTTTGTTGTAAAGTTATTTATCAAATATTAACGTTGAATCTCAGCTTTTGGTTTATATTTGCCCACTGTGTGTTTCAGTTGTCGTATTTCTGCCTCTCTCAGTTTTTTTTTTGTTTGTTTGTTTTTGTTTTTTGTTTTTTTTGAGACAGGGTTTCTCTGTATAGCCCTGGCTGTCCTGGAACTCACTCTGTAGACCAGGCTGGCCTCGAACTCAGAAATCCGCCTGCCTCTGCCTCCCAAGTGCTGGGATTAAAGTCATGTGCCATGACACCTGGCTAAAGTATATTGTTTACAGTAAACATTGTTGGAATTTTTATATCCAGTCCAAGAGACTTTTACATTGGTAAGTTTATCCCATGT
Organism: Mus pahari; assembly: GCF_900095145.1. Lineage (NCBI taxonomy): Eukaryota > Metazoa > Chordata > Mammalia > Rodentia > Muridae > Mus > Mus pahari. The sequence goes on from NC_034606.1 coordinate 54,206,608, forward strand.
GTGGTCGTTGATGTTATTAGTGCTAGTTCCTGTCATTTTAGTTAATGTTTTCTACTTACTGATTCTTTAGTTTTGTTTTCATTTCTTCTTTCCTATTTTTGTTGACAAGATTATGGGAGGTGTTTTATTTTGGCCTTTGCTTTTGTTTGTTTTATTGCTATTTTCTTTGTTATGTATTCCCTTTGTCATGGATATTAAGAGATTTAGTAATAGGTGTAATCCCAGTTACGTGGCTTTTATCTGTTCTCTTTCCCCAATAACATAGCCCCTTTTCCTTGCCATATCAACAGGAAGAGAAATGCCTACTAAACATAATTCTGGCCACATGGATGGCTATATCCAAAGGAATGAATGTTTAGTTGATAGAGTAATGAATTGCTATTGGGTATGGTAGAATGCATCTGAAATCCTAGACTTCTGTGGATGTTGAAGCAGAAGAATTTTGGGTTTGAGACCAATGTAGCTATACTATATAAACCAATCTTTAAAAAAAAAGGAGACCAAAACCCAACAAAATATAGATGACTTGAGATGAACTTGACGGGCCAGGTGTTGCAGTTTTGAAGCCGTGTGGATTGTGTGGTCATGTTTCTTCCCCTCTGTCTCTCTCTGAGACAAGCTCTCTGTATGTAGCCTTGTTTGGGCTAGAACCAGCCATGAGGATTAGGCTAGTCTTGGACTAACAGAAGCCTGCCTGCCTGTAGTCCTGGCTGTCCTGCAACGCACTATAGAGACCAGGCTGACCTGAAACTCAGAGACCCTCCTGCCTCTGCCTCCCAAGTACTAGGATTAAAGGCGTGCAGCACCATTGCCAAGCTCAGGCCCATAGTTAGTTTTATGTCACCTAAGCTAGAGGCATTTGGGAAGAGGGAGCCTCAATTGAGAAAATGCCTCCACCAGAGTGGCCTGTGGGGCATTTTTTTGATTGATATTGGAGGACCCAGCTCATCGTGGGCTGGTAGTCCTGGATGCAATAAGAAAACAGGTTGAGCAAGCCACCAGGAGCATGCTACTAAAGGGTGTTCCAGCAAAAGCTTCATCTTCAGTTCCTGCCTTGAGTTCTTGCCCTACCTTCCTTCAGTGATAGAGTATGATGTGGAAGTATAATGGAAGCAAACCCTTTTCACTCTAATTTGTGTATGGTCATGGTGTTTTGTCACAGCAGTAGAAATCCTAACTAAGATGGATTGGTACCCGGCATGGGGTATTGCAATGACAGTCCTGACCATGTGTTTTTGAGAGATTCATGGCTGTGAACTTTAGGCTGTGTACTGGATGGTTTTGTATGTCAACTTGAAACAAGTTAGAGTCATTAGAAGGAAAGGAACCTCAACTGAGAAAATGCTTCTATGAGACCGGGCAGTGGTGGTGCACGCCTTTAATCCTAGCACTTGGGAGGCAGAGGCAGGTGGATTTCTGAGTTCGAGGCCAGCCTGGTCTACAGAGTGAGTTCCAGGACAGCCAGGACTGCACAGAGAAACCCTGTCTCGAAAAACNAAAAACNAAAAAAAAAAAAAAAAAAAAAAAAAATCCTCTATGAGATCCAGTTGTAAGGCATTTTCTTAACTAGTAATCAACAGGGAAGGGCCCAGCATATGGTGGGTGGTTTCCCGAGTTCTATAAGAAAGCAGACTGAGCAAGCCATGGGAAACAGGCCAGTAAGCAGGATCCCTCCATGGCTTCTGCACTAGCTGCCTCCTCTAGGTTCTAACTTCCTCCAGTGAGGATTATGATCTGGACATGTAAGACAAACCCTGTCCTCTTCAACTCACTTGTTGGTCATGGTGTTTCGTCACAGCAGTGGGAACCCTAAGACAGGCTGGAAACGCCATCGAGTGCTCAGTACTCCATGGGCTGTTCTCAAAAGATAATGCTGAGAGCTCTGCTGGCTAGATGGCATACACTTTTAATTCCAGCACTTGGGAATAAGAGGCAGGTGAATCTGTGAGTTCAAGTTCAGCCTGATCTACACAAGTTTCAGGACAGCCAAGGCTACACAGAGAAACCCTGTCTCAAACAACCAAAGAGAGAAAGAAGGAAGAGACTGGTGGCATTAAGAATTGCAAATCCGAGCCGGGCGTGGTGGCGCACGCCTTTAATCCCAGCACTCGGGAGGCAGAGGCAGGCGGATTTCTGAGTTCGAGGCCAGCCTGGTCTACTGAGTAAGTTCCAGGACAGCCAGGGCTATACAGAGAAACCCTGTCTCAAAAAAAGACAAAAAAAACCCAAACAAACAAAGAATTGTAAATCTGGGCTTTCCCTGAGGGTCCTCACTCAGATGCTCTGTATAGAGGGAGCTGAGGCTGCACCTGGGCACACAAGAAAGCAAACCAGGGTGAAGTGAGCCAGTGAGCAGGGTTTCTCTGTGGCCTCTGCATCAGTTCCCACCTTGACTGTGACGTGGAAGTGTAATCTGAAAAAGACCCTTTCCTTCCAAAGTTACGTAGGGTGCTTTACCCAGCAGTAGAAACCCTAAGACCCAGGTAAACTGTGACCACAGTCAGGACCTGACTCTAATCCTGGTCTTTATGTTACCCCACGTCCCCATCACAGCGTGCTATTCTGTGCCGTATCCCTGGCCCTGAGCAGCCTCCGCTCTCCTTTTCTCACGTCTGTTTTACTCTTTGTGAATTCCATATGAACGGAGCCATCGGCCTCCTTGCTCTGTCACTCCTTGTGCTGTGCTTGTTGTACTCAGGGAGGAAGGGTCCGTTCTATGGGGAGGTAACTCACCTGCTGACAGGCATTCGAGCTGCTCCCTGTGTGGAGCTGCTGTACATCAGGTGCTGCCAACCTTCTCTCAAGTTTGTATAAACATAGGATTGAATTTTTCTTACGTTGGCCCTGAGAGTAAGCTTTATAGCTTTTTATAACTTTTAGCTGTCAGATTCTTTTCAAAGTGCCTGTACCACATTGGTGTTCCCTTCCTGGAAGTGGATAGGAGTCAGTTGTTGAGTATTCTCCTCAGCTCCTGGGCGGCTTTTTTTTTTTTTTTTTTTAAAGATTTATTTATTTATTATATGTAAGTACACTGTAGCTGTCTTCAAACACTCCAGAAGGGGGCATCAGATCTTGTTACGAGTGGTTGTGAGCCACCATGTGGTTGCTGGGATTTGAACTCCAGACCTTCGGAAGAGCAGTCGGGAGCTCTTACCTACTGAGCCATCTCACCAGCCCTGGCGTGTCGTTTTGAGACAAGATCTTACTGTGTTGCCAAGGATGGCTCCAAATTCATGGTCATCCTGCCTCAGCACCCCAAATCTCCATTTTGTTTGTTTTTGGAGACAGGGTGTCTCTGTGTAACTGTCTTGGCTGTCCTGGAACTCGATCTGTAGACCAGGCTGGCCTTGAACTCACAGAACTCTCCCTGTCTCTGACTCCCAAGTGCTTGACTTAAAGATGTGCTTCACCACTGCCCGGCTGTAAGCAGTGGTTAGTGTGTTTATGAACGTCCAAGCTTTGGTTTGTTTCTTTAAACACTTTGTCATATTATCTTTTGTTACTAACCTGAGATAGTCTCTGCATGGCTGTCTGCAACTCCTCATGCAGACCAGGCTGGCCTTGAACTCACAGCCTCTGCCTCCCGAGTGCTGGGATTAAAGACATGCACTACTCTGTCTGGAGAACATTACATTTATTTATGTCTCTCTCTCTCTCTCTCTCTCTCTCTCTCTCTCTCTCTCTCTCTCTCTCTCTCTCAGTATGTGTGTGTGCATTCAAATGCTTGCTTTGATTTGCATGTGGCTATCAGAGGACAGCTTATGGGAATGGCCCTCTCCTTTTACCATGCGAGGTCCAGGGATTAAACTCACGTTGTCTTGTGTGGTGACAAGTGCCTTTAGTCACTCAGTCATCTTGCTCTGGCCTTTCCTTTGTATCCTCCTTCCTGCCTCTGTGGTGCTGGGAAACAAACCTAAAGACCCTTTATATGGCCTTACCACTGTGCTGTGCTCCGAGCCTCCAAACACTGTCCTCTAGAATTTAAAGTTGTAGATTTTTGATTAAACCTGTGATGTATATCATGTTAATTTGGGGTCTGGAGTGAAGTCAGTATTAAGCTTCAGGGTTTTTTATGTATATTTTATTTTCTGGCATAATATGTTGAAAAAGACTACACACACACATACTTTTCTCCATTTATTTGATTTTGCACATTTATTGAAGATCAACTGAATATATATTGGTGTCAGAGGCTGCTGTGTCAGAGCTTCATCGGTAGCTCAGATTCACAAACAAACAAATGTAAGGGCTGCAGCCAGTCGGACTGGAGAGATGATGGCTCAGTGGTTAAGAGCACTGGCTGCTCTTCTAGAGGTCCTGAGTTCAACTCCCAGCAACCATGTGGTGGCTCACAACCATCTGTAATAGGATACGATGCCCTCTTCTGGTGTGTCTGAAGACAGCTACAGTGCACTTATATAAGTAAAACAAACAAAAAAGAACTGCAGCCAGTCATAGTTTTTTTCATTTAGGGTTTATTTTAGCACCAGGTGTGGTGGCACGAATCTTTATTCTCAGCATTTGGGAGGAAGAGGCAGGTGTCTCTCTGTGAGTTTGAGGTCAGTCTGGTCTACATAATGAGTTCCAGGCCAGCTAGAACCACACAGTAAAATTCTGTCTCAAAGAATTATTTTATATATAGTTGTGGGGTTTTTTTGTTTGTTTGTTTTTTGCCTGTATTCATGTCTGTATACCATATGTGTGCAGTGGCCACACAGGTCAGAAAATGGCATTATATCCCCTGGGACTGGAGTTGCAGACTGTTGTGAGTGATAGTTTGGGTGCTAGAAACTGACCCTCAGCTCCTCTGGATCAAGAGCCAGGACCCTTAGCTACTGAGGCATCTCTGAGGCCACAGTCTTTTAGATTTTTTAAAGTAAAAATACTAAGTAAGATAAGCCCCTCAGATTTCATCATAGAATTTTAAATAACTTCCTGTGACATTAAAAAGATTGGTAATTTAGACCAGTGAGACAGCTTGCTGGGTTAGGGCCGTGGGACCCACGTGATGGAAAGTAAGAACTCACTCCCCCCAAGTTGTCCTCTGACCTCTACATATGTGTGCTTTACTGGGTGAGTGTGTGCATGTATGTACACATACACATAAATAAATACATATAAAAATAATTTTAAAAGATCTGTTACTTGAAGATAAGCTTTAGCTTTGTTGAAGATGAAGCTTCATGCTTTCTTTTTGTTATCAGACAGTAAAACCTGTTAGCTAAGCTGCTGCGGCCTGCACACTAACAGTGAGCCCCCCTGGGACAGCCAGCCTCATCTGGGCGTGACAGCTCAAGCTGGAAGGAGGGCTGGGGAGGCAGAGAAGGGCCGGGCTAGTGGCGATCTTCCCATTGCTGTGGCAAGACGTCGTGCACAGTTTGTATGCGTGCAAAGGAGATGGTTGTCTCCTGGGTAACCCTTGATGGTATTCAGTAGGATTGCCACAGTAAACTGAGGGGCTAGGTGGCAGAGGACCACAGCAAATGGCAGGATCCAGCAAAGCGTGCTGTCTTTTGTTTGGCTTGCTACATGCAGGCTCTGAGACTGTTCCAGGAATACACTCCAGTGTTCATTCAGGAGGGATTAGACACTGGGAGGATGGCTTGCAATCCTTTTCAGGGTGGAGAGACATTCCTGGTGCTGGTACTTGGGAGACAGATGTGTGGGCCTCACAGAGCCATGAGCAAAAGGAGAGCCCCTAGGGACTCAAGCACTGGAGTAGGGAGAAGGTGGGTCAGATGAGGGGAACAGAGAGTCTGTGGGTCACAGAGGAGAGGGGGGAGAAGGTGGGTCAGATGTGGGGAACAGAGGAGAGGGACCCCAGGGTTGCTTGTGGAGAAGGTGGGTCAGATGTGGGGAACAGAGAGTCTGTGGGTCACAGAGGAGAGGGACTCCAGGGTTGCTTGTGTGTATGTTAGGGATGAGCCTCTTGGACTTTGGTATAGCATGGCTGAGAATGGGACGAATGAGCTTCTTTTGTCCTTGTTTGCAGCTCTGCGACTGCCATCATGTTCTGGAAATTTGACTTGAACACCACGTCCCATGTTGACAAGCTCCTCGACAAAGAACATGTGACCCTGCAGGAGTTAATGGATGAAGATGACATCTTGCAGGAGTGTAAGGCCCAGAACCAGAAGCTCCTGGGCTTCCTGTGCAGGCAGCAGTGCATGGAGGAGCTGGTGAACCTCATCACACAGGACCCACCCCAGGACATGGAAGAGAAGGTCCGATTCAAGTATGTACTGAGACTGTTAGGGAGGTGTGGTTAGTGCCTCAGGACAGCGGAGCCAGGGCATCACCTCATGAGAAGTGAGGAGGAGGTGGCTGCTGTACAGTTTGTTGGCTGGTTGTGAGCTGTAAGAGTTCTGAATCTCCTGTATGAGTGAATTCTCATTCCGAGTTGTAAATGAGTTGATATTAAGTCGGCCTGTGTTGGGGCAATTGAGAGACACTGCTGAAAGGCCCCATGATCAATAGATAAATAGGTTCCTGAGACTGCATAGCTGTGCCACATTATTAGAGTTGGCAGGTTCTTTAGAGGTTTGATGTCTGACTTCTGAGCCCCAGGAAATGTTTCCTTTTAGGGTGTTTAGTTAAGAGGAGGATGTCATTATCATTAGTGGCACTAAACCTTTAGACATTTTTCCTAGGATATTTTACTTCCAGTTTGAGCAGGATGTTGGGAGGTGACAAAAGGGAAGGGACAGTGTCATCACAGAATGGTTGGAGCTTTGAGGAAGTACAGTTTGAAGTGGGAGGGCAGCAAAAAGTCAGGCCACACCTTTGGCTTCCTGAATAGGCTGCATGGTCCGTAGTGTTTCTGGGGACAGTTAAGGACATCTAACACGGCAGACAGATGAGGATGCTTATGAGGAAGGCCACTGTACACAGGTATGGTAAGAAGGTCTTAAAGTAGGATCATTAAGTCATGATGTATGGTTGTCAGTCCTTCCAGCTCCCCAGCCTATGACACAAAGACTCACTGTGTTCACATACTGGTCCGACTTTCACAGCCTCCCAAGTGCTAGGATCTCTGGCAGCTTCAACATTTTTAAATGTTTGAACAATTAAGAGAGAGGACTTTGTTACACATGCTCAGGGCTTTTGGGTGTCATTGGCATGCCACACTAATCCATATACAGTCAGAGTTCAGTCACAAAAGAGACTCACAAAAATATCTTTACTGGCCCTTCACAACAAATCTTTGCTGACATTTGTCCTTTGGAAGAAGGGCAGGGCTGGATTTTGAGGCAGCCTGTGGGGGGCTGTCAGTACTTCCTCCAGGGTAGTCAGTCTGTCTCTTGACGGGGGAAATCACATGATAGGAAGAGCAGAGGCCTGCTGTCAGATGAGCCATGGCTTCATGGAGAGGGTAACCACAGCTGGAGGCTGTCACGGTCTCAGTATCAACTATTCACAGCCTACCTGCATCTTACTTCCATGTGTCTCCCAGTTTAGATGACACATCAGAACAAAGTGACAGGGGAGGGGATAGTTAAGGGGCCAAGACAGATTCTCAGAATAACAGCACTAAGGACTCAGGAGCCTTGCAGAGTCAGTCAGAGATTACCAATGCATGAGTGCTAAGCTGAGGCAGAGAAGGCAGAGAAACGCATGGCCCTTGGGAGTCCCATACATGGTCAGCAGGTGGATGGGCGGCTGTGTGCCCATCACAATGTACGTATGTATATGGTGCTTGGCCTGCATGCATGACTGGAGCCCTCTGGAGCTGTCTGTGTAACTTAAACCCTTACTTCCACTGCTCCGTGAGCACCTGACGTTCTGCTTGGTCTACTCCAGTGTGTTTCCCTCTTCTTTCCTTCTTCCCATCCATGCCTGGTATGTGGTCCTGTGACTTACTTCAGGGATCCTGCATGCCAGACACTAGAAGGGCACTCGGCTACAATGGTTTCTGCAACCAGATGCTCTTCTGACCTTTTTAGCTCAGCATACTTGAATAGGAGCCAAATAGGACCAGGCTAGCCTGGTCTACATAGTAAGTTCCAGACAGCCAGGGCTTTGTAGAGAGATCCTGTTCTCTGTGTAGACAAGAGGACTTCCTGGGCTCTGAAAATGGTTCAAAATGCTGTCTGTACTTCGATTCATCGCCTCCTAGGATTTGAGTTCCTGTGCTGCCCCCGTGGGTTGTGTCTTGTTGGGTCCTGTGGGACATCACTGTGGCTTCACTGCAGCTGACTTGGCCCTGTAATCACAGAACTTGGGAGGTAAAGGTAGGAGGGGGAGGGGGAGGAGGAGGAGGAGGCCTCAGGTCAGCCTTGGGACATAATGAACTTATGGCCAGTCCAGACTATGGGAAATTCTGCTTGTTTGTTTGTTTGTTTTAAAAATAGTGTTATTTACAGAACGGAAGTAGAATCAGAAAAAAATGTAGAATATCAGAGTATAGGAATTATGGAGCCCATAAAAGATGGATCACAATCTTTGAAGTTCCAGTTGTGTCGTGCCATGTTCACTCTGTTCTGAGGTCTGTTCATAATTTGTTCTTTTCACGTGGGTCTGCTTCCTCTTCCTTTGAAAAATGTGTTTATTTTGGATTATGGGTGCACGTGTGTCTATATGAGAGTGTACCATTCTTGTGGATGCCTGGAAACGAGACGTGAGAGCCCCTCAAGGATGTAGGTGGTTCAGCCACCCGACATGGACACTGGGGCCTGAACTTAGGTCCTCAGGAAGAGCAGTACACGCTCTTAAGCACGGAGATTCCACTCCAGCCCTGCCACGTGTCTGCTCCTAAGCATCAGGTTACTTGAACAGTTTCCTGAGAGTTGGAGAAGTCTAATTTCACATCCAGTACTTGGACTGTGCCCTTTTAGATATCCAAACACAGCCTGTGAGCTTCTGACTTGTGATGTGCCACAGATCAGCGACAGACTAGGCGAGGATGAGAGTCTGCTGAACCTTCTCTATGACTTCCTGGACCAAGAGCCGCCACTCAACCCTCTGCTTGCCAGTTTTTTCAGCAAGACCATTGGCAATCTTATTGCAAGGAAAACTGAACAGGTAATGATGTGTGAAGCGAAATGTATTGGACAACCACTGTTGATACAATGCAGCTGTTACCAGGCTCCTGGGACAGCACTTTGTTAGTTTAACAGAACACAGATGAACAGTATGGGTGGCTGATATGTGAACTGTAGTGTAAGTCGAGTGGCTTTCTACAGATGTTTCTGGTAACCAGCTCTGGAGTAAGCAGCACTTCTTGCCCTCCCTGGGTGCTTTGCAAGCCCCAGAACAGGCATGAACATGAGGTCCTATGACATGCCCTCACTGTGGAAGGATCTGGGACATCTACATTTTGGAGTCCAGATTGCTTTAAAGCGAACAAAGAGAATGTTAGAATCGGGCTTTTGTGGGTAAAGAAACTCGTATTTCTCATGTACCACTGTCCTTCTCCGGTTTTGTTTAACCTTGTGTGAGTGTGGCTGTGCGTAGGGAGTGAAATGGCAGTCCGTGCCTCCTGCAGGGATCAGTGTCTGTCTCATCACCTCACTTACCAGTCCCCAGTGGATAATTTTAGCACACAGCTTAGTTGTCTTGTTTAATGTTGTAGTATGTGTTTAAATTATGAGGACTTTTTCTTTTTAATATTGATAGGTATTATTATATTCCTAAAATACTGACTGTAATTTTTTGGTCCCATCCAAACAAACCTATATTTTGTCTATGTCTTGAATCCTGGGACTGCAGAGGACCGTCTCATCTCACCTTTGTTTTGAAACAACAGAGATGAAGAGTGGTAGTGCCGTGTATATCTGTGTATGTATGTGTATGAGTGTCTATGTGTCTGTGTGCATGTGTGTGTGTGTGTATGTGTGTGCATATACCTTTCTCACTTGTGTGTGCAGTGTTGGGGCATTATTGCCCTAGGAGAAAAAAGGTGCTGTGGAGTCTTCAGTGTGAGTTTCAGAGACCTCATGTGTCTAGATCTTGCAGCCCAACAACTGGGTGTGTGAATCTCCTCATTTACTGTACATTGATCATATTCTTTTGCCACTTTCAGATTTTCTTTACAACTTTACTATTTCATATATCCCCCTTTCTTCCTTTATCTAGTGCCTTCTGCATAAGAGTAATAGGAAATGAACTCCTTAAAACATTTCGTTGCCAGGTGGTGGTGGTGGGTGCAGCAGCACACACCTTAGCCCCAGTACTCAGGAGGCAGAGGCAAGTAGATGTGTGAGTTCGAGGCCAGCTTGCTCTACAGAGTGAGTTCTAGTACAGCCAGGGATGACACAGTGAAACAAAAAGAAAAAAAAATTATTGTGCAGATAAACATATCACATTTATGTGGAATTCAAGTAAGACTGAAACATGTAGGCTCTGTACTCCCTCAGTAGCCTTTTCAGTAGAGAGCAGATAAATGGTTGTGAGTTCTCACATAACAGTACCATTCTGAGTACTACAAGTTGCTTTTCTTTTTCTTTTTTTTTTTTAAAAAAGATTTACTTATTTATTATATGTAAGTACACTGTAGTTATCTTCAGACACTCAAGAAAGGGCATCAGATCTCATTACGGATGGTTGTGAGCCACCATGTGGGTGCTGGGATTTGAACTTAGGACCTATGGAAGAGCAGCCGGTGCTCTTAACCACTGAGCCATCTCACCAGCCCACAAGTTGCTTTTCTAATATACACATAAACCTTGTGTGTCTTATAGAAATACCTGCTTCATTTTGATAGTTCCTTGTATTGCTCTACCAAAATTGCTCTATGGAAAATTTGGTCGTCAGTCACAGGAGATGGCCTATTCCTAGGGTTGGCTGTGGTAGGCGGGCCAGAAGAGAGCACCAGATCTCATTACAGATGGTTGTGAGCCACCATGTGGTTGCTGGGAATTGAACTCAGGACCTCTGGAAGAACAGTCAGTGCTCTTAACCTCTGAGCCATCTCTCTACCCTGGGAGGACAACTTTTAAGACAGGATCCCTCTGTGCAGTTCTAGAACAATGATTCTCATCTCCCAGCAGTTCTTTCTATGCCTTTGCCTTTGCTGGGCAAACCTAAGCTAGCACGTGTCCAGTGGTGACTTTGCAGTAACTCACACTGTTGTCCAGTTAGCAGCACTGCTGCTCTGTGCTTGCCTGTCTGGGGAGGGATTTTTTTCACATAGCCTTTACTTGTTCTTTCTATCATTTCTTCTCAGTATACTTGAAAGTTAATGATCTTTCTGATGTGAGCTCTTAAAGGAGTGTCCCTACCTGTCAGGAGTCAGCCCTGTTTATTTCTCAGGAGTGTTTGATTTCAGGTGATTGTGTTCTTGAAGAAGAAGGACAAGTTCATCAGTCTGATCCTGAAGCACATAGGCACCTCAGCTCTCATGGACCTGCTGCTGCGCCTGGTCAGCTGTGTGGAGCCAGTTGGTCTCCGGCAGGAGGTCCTACATGTGAGTGCCAGGGCGTGAGTGTCAATGTGTGGGAAGGTGTACCAGGCCAGGCTCCCTGGGTTAGGAGCACCAGATGCCCAGCCTGGGGCTCTTCACCCAGTCCCTCAGCACCACTTGCTTATGTCTGTGCTTTTAGTCTGCTTCAGGCCACTTAGAAGCAAAGGCAGAGGTTCCTTCTCCCCAACATATGGCCCCTTGCTTGCTGCAGAAACAAAAGTGCTCTTTCCTGCCCTTTCCCTCACCCAGGCCTTAGAGCCAGTGCGTACTGAGCTATGTGCTCCAAACCTAGGTGTTGCCTGGAGGTCAGGATGGGTCCATCTGTCAGGCTGGAGTGTGGGTAGCTGTGCTGCTAGGAAGGATGTTGTAGCAGCCCCTGGGAAGAAGAACAGGATGCCCAGCCTGGAGGGTGAGGTTTTGCTGCTATGCAAGGTTTTGCTTGTTCCCCATTTTGAAGTAAAACAAAATAAACAGTTAGACCTTTGTCCATTTTCTCCCTTTGAGAAGCAAGAGTCATTTAAATGGCTGTTCTCAGTGGGCATGGTGATTGAAGCCGGTGGTAACCCCAACAACTGGGAGGCAGAGGTAGGACTGTGAGCTCCAGCTACCAAGGGCTACGAAGTGAAACCTTGTCTCAAAAGTAAAGAAAAGATGTGATAATGGTTTTTGTTTTATTATAGTTTATGTTATATCTTGTTATATCTTAGAAACCTGTTCTTTTCTAACAGAGACCAAAGGAAGTGGATCCAGTTGTGAGGGGAGGGGGAGGAGCTGGGGGGAAACAAAAGAAAGGGAAATTGTAATCAGGATATATTGTATTAAGAAAGAACCTGTTTGCCGGGCGGTGGTGGCGCACGCCTTTAATCCCAGCACTCGGGAGGCAGAGGCAGGCGGATTTCGGAGTTCGAGGCCAGCCAGGGCTACACAGAGAAACCCTGTCTCGAAAAACCAAAAAAAAAAAAAAAAAAAAAAAAAGAAAGAACCTGTTTTTTGGTGAAAGAGGAAAATAAATAAAAGATAAAATAAAGTGGTAGTTGTTCTCACTCTTAGGTTCATAACTTTCCTATGGCATTATAGAGAGGATGCAGAATGCGCCTTAGCTATCAATAAGTGTTTGTTGAAAGCTAATTTCCTTACTTTTCTATTGTTGGTTTAAAACACTTTATTAGTCAGTGGTTACTAGAGTAACAGAACTTACAATATGTATATATGGGATTTATTAGAGTGATTTACAGGCTGTAGTCCAGCTAATCCAATAACAGCTGCCTATGAATGGAAGGTCCAAGAGCCCAGTAGCAGTTCAGTCCACAAGGCTGGAAGTCTCAGCTGGTCTTCAGTAGACACTGGGGGCCTGAAGAAGTGGCTCTAATGGCAGGAAATGGGAGTTGACTTGCTAGTAAGGAGAGAGCAAGCAGGCAAAGCAAGAGAGCTCCCTTCTTCCATATTCTTTATATAAGCTTCCAGCAGGAGGTGTGGATTAAAAGACTAAATAAAGGTGGATCTTCCTACCTCAAAAGCTCTGGATTAAATGTGTGTCTTCTCATCTCAAAGATCCACATTAGAAATAGATCTTCCCACTTCAAATTAAGTTTAAAAAAAAAATCTCACAGGTGTGGTCCATTTTTGGGGGGATTACATTGTCAACTAAGAATAATCATTACAAATACCATGACCAAGGCAATTTCTTTTCTTTCCTTTCCTTTCCTTTCCTTTCCTTTCCTTTCCTTTCCTTTCCTTTCCTTTCCTTTCCTTTCCTTTCCTTTCCTTTCCTTTCAACTTCTCTTCTCTTCTATTTAGTTTTTTGAGACAGCGTTTCTCTGTGTGTAGTCCTGGCTGTCCTAGAACTTGCTCTGTAGACCAGACAAGGACCCACCTATCTCTGCCTCCTGTGTGCTGGGATTAAAGGCATGTGGCACCATGCCTGACATGACCATGGCAGTTTAAAAGAAATTTAAAATTTAAAATTGGGATTTTGGTTCTAGAGGGTTAGAGTCTATGGTGTTAGAACAAAGGCATGGTGGTGGGGCCAGCTGAGGGCACACATCTTGAACCACAAGTAGGAGCATGCTGGGATGGCAAGAGTATTTCAAAACCTTGAACCCACTTCCAATAATACATCTTCTCCAAAAGGCCATACCTCCTAATCCTTTCCAAACCGTTCCATCAACTGAGGACCAAGTATTCAAACATAAAATTCTGTGGAGGCCATTCTCATTGAAACCTCCATAGAAGACCACATAGCCTTTGCCTTTCACCTCTCACCCGCAGTACTCACATTGTAAAGCATCCCTGCAGGGCTAGCATCTCCTCTTTGCATGAGGAGTCTGAGGTGCAGAGTACAGGGGCACTAGTAGAACCAACCTGCAGGGGATGCTGTGGCCTGACATCATCTCACTGAGTCTTCCTTGCTTTGACCCTGAAAAGTGTCAGCGTCAGCCGTTAGTGTTCCTACAGGTACACCAGGGAGTTTGTGTTCTTCCAGCTCCTAGGAAGGCCCTGCTGCTACAGGAAGCTGAGGGCTGTCTCATTTTCACACCCGGCTGGCCCCTGGACTGCATTCTCTACACCCTGTACTCTAGGCTTCATAAACCCTGTGTCCTGAAAGCAGAGAAAGGGTGCACTGTTTAAGACAGGCGGAAAGTGTCTTAGCCGTCCCCAAAGTCTACTGCGTCATTTTGGTTCTTTCTGGGACATGCATGTCAGACAGGAATGCCAAAGTCTATCCCAGGAGACCTGGGCACATGAGTTTCTGCTGTACCAAAGGACTTGTTTCCATTTGGTTAGATGAGCAGATACTGAACTGGACTTTTCCCTCTTTTAGTGGCTTAATGAAGAGAAAATCATCCAGAGACTCGTGGAATTGATCCATCCCCACCAGGATGAAGATGTGAGTGTGATGCTCACAGAGTCCACCTTCTTACATGGACAGACCCACACCCAGGCTCTTGGAAAACATGCTGCTGTGTGAAGGGGGCAAGTCACTCCTTTCCATAATATATATAATATTATGCATACATATATCTACACACTTATATACACACAAATTATTTCACATATGCATAACAGGGTTGCATGGCTGAATGACAGATCACCCTGAAGCTGAGTTGTCTGTAACAAGTACCTTTTATCTTTATCAGTATTGGTTACTCTGGTCAGGAATCTGGCCATGGTCTGTTGGCTCCTCTGCTCAGGGTCTCTCGTAAGATTACAGTCATTTCAGGACTCAGCCGAAAGAAGATCCACTTTCGTAGTCACTAGTGGCTTAGCACATTCAATTCCGTAGAGGCTTTTAGTCCTGGTAACCCCTCAGGTCTGTGCAGTGTAGGCTTCTGAGTGGACAACAGGGCTCACACTAAGCTAGCTAGCTTTGAGAAGTGAGCTGGACCCACACCAGACTTCTATAAATTCAGCTCAGAAATGATGGTCCTCCCTTAACCTTCTTAGTGCTTCGACCCTTTAATACAGTTCTTCATGTTGTGGTGACCCTCAACTATAAAATTACTGCTACTTCATAACTGTGATTTTGCTGCTGTTATGAATCATGATGTGCAGGATCATGTCGTCTCAACCCACAGGTTGAGAACCACTGCTCTAATGCATTCTGTTCATTAGACTTGAATGTCCAAGTCTAGCATACATTCAAGGACATGGACTTACAAGGGCATGAATACCAGGAAGGGTTAATTAGGGTTTTTCTGGAAGCTTCCCAGAAGCGTGTAAGGCAGTCACAGAAAGAAAACCTAACTCCCACTCAGTGTCTCCCACTAAGCTCACTATACAAGACCACTTCTGATGCAGGTGAGCAGTGAGGCTTCTCACCCTCACCCAAGCAGTCAGTTCTCAGAGGACACCAGCCAGACACGCTGGAGCTCAGGTCATTCCTGACACGTGCTGGGTAGTGGCAGACTACAGATTGGAGGGCTTAGTTCCCAAGGTCAGCCCGACTGTGATCCAGCTAGACACTGGATCCTCTGTACACTCTTCAAGATTTCTGGTTTAGTATAAAGGACACTGTAAATGATACATATGAATATAAAGAGGTGCACAGTGCAGTGTATGGAAGGAAGGGTGTGGGGCTTCCTGGCCTTTTCAGGTGTATTTTTCTGCAGGAATCTTCATATTCAGAAACTCCCCCAACCCAGTCTTTCCGAGGTAGTTTGTCTGTTTGTTTGTTTGTTTGTTTATTTAGAGACTTTATTGCACAGGATTATGACTAATAGAATTTAGGAGGAAAACCTAATAAGGCCTGTCTGGTCAGATGTTTCTTGGCCTCTGTGCAGCATTACCCATCCCAGGTCATGGAGCAGGAGCGCTCTGGGATGAGGTGGATGTTATAATCTACTGTCAGGATAGACCGTGAGCCTGGAACTGTGGACAAAGACCAAAAAAATATATGTCAGCATATCATAGGTGACACTAGTCCTTTTGTTTTCAGCCATCTTCATCCTTCCTATAGAAACCACTGCTGAGAGTTTGAGTTTTATCCTATGCCTTCTAAATATTTACACACATATACACTGTCATCAGTAAACACTTGACAGGTGAATACTGACATCAGTACTTGACAGGTGTCCAAAGACCTCAGTGCTGCCTGACCATCCTGTTTTGGCCTCTGTCCACCCAATGAGCCCACTAGATGGCAGGGAAAGGAATTGTTGAAGGCTAGAGGATTTCCTATAGTAGTGTTCCAAAAGGTAGAGCCTACCATGACATGAGTGTTAGTGACTAGCCTGTCTCTGTCCCGAAGGCAATTTTATGGCCATAGAGCCAACCTGGCTACCTTCATTTTCCCTGAAGGAAAGCCTTGTGATTTTTTTTTAATCTCAGTTTTTTGTTTTACTGTGTTTACATGACATTACAAAGATCAAGCTGTTTCTGTCTTGATTTCTCTCGTCTCCACCTACAAATGTTCTCTGCAAACACACAGCTGAGCTGGGGTGTGGCTCAGTACTCATGCGTCCCTAGGAATGTTGAGTTCTCTATCTTTTCTTTTTTCCTTCAATGACTTATCCTGCTTTCCCAAGCCCACAGGACTCATTGTAAATAACAGTAACTGTCTCATATTAAATTTAACATGCAGAATAACGTGGTTATGTATTCAGTATTTTAGAATATGAATCAAAGGTATAAAATAGACACAAAGTATACAACATACTTGGCTATTTTGGGCCTCATTTTTAATTCCTGGGGATGTGTTTAGTATGTTTTTAAGGAAAATCTAGCTGGATCCACATCTCGATGATGGGCAGAGCAGACACACACTACTTTCAAATGAACCATTTTAGGAATCTTTATAGAAAACTGGCTCAGAAAATACATTAGCTGGATTGACGTGGCTGATGGGTGTCTTTTGCTGAGGGGAGCCTGTTTCCCTTGTCTTTTCAGAGGCAGTCAAATGCTTCTCAGGCACTCTGTGACATCATCAGGCTGGGCAGAGACCAGGGCAGTCAGCTGCAGGAGACTGTGGAGCCAGACCCCCTCCTCATAGCATTGGAGTCGTGAGTGATAGTGGGCCGTGATCTGGTGGGCCTCAGTCTGGATTATGGACATGTCTTGGAGCCTGTTTTGAACACAGGAGATGACACTGCCATCACTAATTCAGAACTGGATTAACTCCTCAGGCTCAGAACCCAGGAAGGGCTATCACTAGAAGCCCTGGTGGTCCAGGGAGTTGTAACTCATGGGCCTGTGTGTTATGCAAGCTTGGAGTACCTGGCTTTGAACCTGAACAAAGCCAGAATGAAGGCCTCACCTGGCTCAGGGTGCTGTGGTGGCCTCCGGGGAAGACAGTGTCCTTGCATTATGTCTGTGTGTCTCCTCTGTCAGGTAGTGAGTGACCTCTGCATGTGCCCAACAGGCAGGACTGTGTGGAGCAGCTTCTGAAGAACATGTTTGATGGGGATCAGACGGAGAGCTGCCTGGTCAGTGGGATGCAGGTGCTGCTCGCCTTGCTGGAGCCAAGGCGTGTTGGGTGAGCCTTTCCTTTGAAAAAGCAGCATAACACTGCTCTTATGCCAGAGGACATGGGTATCTAGGAAGAGCCAGGACATGCCGTTTTTAATTTTTGGTTATACAAGTTACAATGTGGCTAGATACCCTGGTTGAAAGGTCTCCTTTGTAGCTGTAGTGAGGTCCTTTTCCACCCTTACTAGCAGGCATAGTTTCACCCTAGCCTGGTGGCACTCAGCTGCTGCCAGTTTGTAACCTGCTTATAGATGGGTATGGAATACATGTGGTTTTCTCTAGGCACTGCTTTGGCCAGTATGCACAATGCATGAGTGTGTGTGCATGTGTACCCCTTATAGGGAGGGCTTCTACTCCAGCATGTAGCTGCTTGCTCTGTATATGTTTATCTCCCATGCTAGGAAAGGGAGCATGCTGTGTTCATCTTTGCTAAGTGTTCAATAAGACACTTTGTTTCTGGGATGTCCTTTACTTCTTTGGTTTTTGTTGTTATTTTTTGAGATAGGGTTTTTCTGTGTAGCCCTGGCTGTCCTAAAACTCTCTATAGACCAGGCTGGCCTCAAAAGGCATATACCACCATGCCTGGCTAAGATTTATTTATTACTGTGTATGAATGTTTGCCTGTGTGTGAATGCATGTACACTCTGTGGGTGCAGTGCCTGTGGAGGCCAGAAGAGGACAAGAGCTTCCCAGACCTGAGTTACAGGTGGTTAGGTGCAGCCATGAGGGTGTTGTCAACCAAACCTAATAAGTGTTCTTAACCACTGAACCATTTCTTCAGCGCTTCCCTGTCCTTCACTGCTTTTTCATCCATCAGTTGCTATTTGAATACCTAGCATGGAGTCCTAAGAGACAAAGACAAGCAAAATATGACCCCCTTACACCCAGTGTTCCTGTTTGTCCCAGAAGATGGTACAGGGACAGGTGACTCAGTGTGGAAAGTCTGGGTAGGCCTGGAAGATGGAGACCTGTGGTCAGGGAGTTTTTCTCTGAGATTCCCCATTTAGTCAAAGATAATTCTTGACGAGAAGACGATCCCAGTATGAGCAAAAGCATAGAGCCATTCTATGGGTAAGGAGCTATGGGACTTGAAGGTCACCACACTGTTCTCAGGATTGCTGTTGGAAACCAGTTGAATCAGGAACCATAAAAGTACCAGTTCTAAGACAGGAGAGGGCTGGAGACAGGAGTTGATATAGAAGGCTGAATCTGTTTGAGAATTCAAGTGATCAAGAACCTTTTAGGACCCAAAATTAAATTCTGGAAAGTGAAGCTTTCTTTGGGGCTCAGGCTGGCCCTGGGATCTCAGCAGGTTAGGTGTGGTCACAGCCACTTAAACAAAGACGACCTGTGAGCCACAGATGAGAGAACAGATGTAGGAAGTCAGCAGCAGAGCTTCTTTGCCCAGGACCCCATGGAAGGGTGACCATACCACAAAGGAGGTGGTGGATGGGGATCTTGCTAAGCACTGAGCCCTCAGCCTCCCTCTCAGTGGGTCTTGGAGCTCACCAGTAGATGAAGGTTCTCCACAGCCAGTGGACCGTCTCTGATCTCCTCTATCATGGGTTGAAAATGATGGATGCTCCAGTTCTCCTTCAAGGCACTTGCCTTATGACCACATGTTGAAAAGAACTTCATTATCTCCTGGGACTGACCTTGTTATGCTTTTTTTTTTTTTTTTTTTTTTTTGGTTTTTTTGAGACAGGCTTTCTCTGTGTAGCCCTGGCTGTCCTGGAACTCACTTTGTATACCAGGCTGTCCTGGAACTCAGAAATCCGCCTGCCTCTGCCTCCCGAGTGCTGGGATTAAAGGTGTGCGCCACCACTGCCCGACCCTTGTTATGCTTTTAAACACAAGGTTTTGTTTAAAGTGACAAGAGATTGGTTAAATCATTTTCTAGAATACCTCAATCCGTCAATATTAGTGTATTGCCTAAAAATAAGTAGATATTTTCTCTATTTATGGAACTAGAATTTTAATTTCTTTAACAAATCTAGGCTACCTAGGCCACCTTTGAAAGCCAAACTCAGCACTAAATGTGAGAATAGTGAGAGGATAGTGTAAAATTTAGAAAACCAGAAATAGGATCAGGTATGGCGGTCCATGTCTTTAATTGCACTAGTGAGGCTGGGGGTGGGGGGGCGGGGTTTAAGCTGGCCAAGGGCTACTAATATCCTCTTTCAATGTCTTAAAGAAAAAGGCAAAATAGAAATCGTCCACTACTTGTCTTTAATGTTTTTATTCTCTCATACATCACACCTACATCTCATAATCCCCTCTGTCCTCTCCACCCAGCCTCTCTTCCACCTCTCCTCTCTCCCAAATCCTATGCTTCCTTTCAAAAAAATAGTTTCCTTTAAAGAGAGAGAGAGAGAGGCCGGGTGTGGTGGCGCACGCCTTTAATCCCAGCACTCGGGAAGCAGAGGCAGGCAGATTTCTGAGTTCGAGGCCAGCCTGGTCTACAGAGTGAGTTCCAGGACAGCCAGGGCTACACAGAGAAACCCTGTCTTGAAAAAAACAAACAAACAAACAAACAAAAAAGACACACAGAGAGAGAAGGTCTCCCAGGAATATCAACAAATTATGGCATAACAAGTTACAGTTGTTAAGTAAAGGATACTCTGTTTAATTTGTAAGATTTTTCTGCATTGATTTTGTTTTATTTTTATTAATTGGAAATATATTTAAATATATATAAAAGGAATTGTTTTGAAAAGGCAAAAAACTATGTGGCCAGTCTTTCTCCTGTTTCTCACTTGAGAACTGGGGACCTCTGGTGAGATTAAGGGGACAGCAAGGCATCAAGTCCTGTGCCCCTTCCTGTTCCCTGTGGTCTTGGATTTCACCCAGAAAAATTTGGCTAAGGGGCCACGAGTCCGCCAGTCAGCAAACGGTGTGTAGAAGTCTTCAGTAATGCTTCTTTTCAGACATGGTTTGGGGAAGATGCTTAATAGAACATGGACAAGATGAATGGGGTATGCACGGCACACAGCACGTCTGCCACACCTCTGTCTGCTGTCTTTATTCACAGAACAGAAGGCTTGGTGGACTCCTTTTCTCAGGGACTGGAAAGGTCACACTCCGTCAGCAGCAGCATCCTTCGTGGCATTGAGCCATGGCTGAAGAATTTCCATCAGCTCCTCCTCAACCCACCAAAGGTAAATGGTGCAGCTAGAGGTGTGGGGTGGCGTCGTGTAGAGGACAGGACAGAGTATGGAAAACAGTGTGCTTTGATGTTGCCCTTTGAGATGCTAGCTGGAAAACCACTGGGCAGATGTTAAAATATACTACTAGCTAGACATAGCCAGGTTGCCTCCACTAAGAGAGGCCGGGCATGGGCATTTGCAGACTCCCCTGTACTAAGCATGAGGTTACCTAGCCTCTTGGTCAGGGGCATGACTTGCCAAGGGTGGCTCCTGAGGCCAAGATCCCAGGGGAACTTTCTGTTCAGTCAACAGCTCAGGGGAGTTCTTGGGTTAGGCCAAGGACGGTAAAATTCACAAAGGTCCTCAGCTGCTTCCTGCCCTCCAGCCTCACATTACTATCCTTCCCCCCACACAATTCCAGCCTTTTTCCTGGTACACCCACCTTACATACTGACTTATTTCATGTCTCGTCCCCCCACTAATACGTAAGGATTCACGGAGGCAAGAATTCTGTTTTGCCAAACACAGATGGATCAGAAAATACCTGAATCCAATAGAATGAAGCAAACTCGGGGCCATGAGATGGCTGAATAGGCAAAATGCCTTCTGGGTAAGCCTCATGACCTGAATTTGCTTCCTGGGAATTGAATAAAGATGAAAGGAGAAAATCAACTCCACAGAGTTGCCTTCTGACCTTCACACATGTACTGTGGTATACATGTGCCCAGGAGTGTGCAGATACATGCCCATAGTATACTCACAAGCAGATACATAATAATACACATGATCACTGCTTAGCATCTCTTAGCTCAGAATCCCCCTAAGAATCCTTGGGCATACAAGTCAAGTACCATGTCCAGGGCTCCAGCCCTTAGTTGGATTAGCTTACTTCAGATTGGTATTTCTAGCTCCATCATGAACACCGGACACATTTCATATGTCATAGTATTACTCCTTTGGCCTAGTAGGCCTGAATAACAGTCCAGGAGCCTTATCCACTCCTTTTGGTCCTGAGGGGACAAAGTGGGTTCTTCATCTTTTGGATTCTGTCACTTCTTGTAGGAAGCCCTGTCTTGATTACACCCCAGTCTCTTTAGGCCAGGCATATCATAGGTGAGTGCTCCTGTTGTTTATAAGACTCCAGCTGGGTGTGTCTTCTATGTTTTTTTTTTTGGTTTTTTGAGACAGGGTTTCTCTGTCTAGCCCTGGCTGTCCTGGAACTCACTCTGTAGACCAGGCTGGCCTTGAACTCAGAAATCCGCCTGCCTCAGCCTCCCGAGTGCTGGGATTAAAGGCATGCACCACCACGCCCGGCTGCGTCTTCTATGTTTGCAGAAAAAAGCAATCCTGACCACCATTGGTGTGTTAGAAGAGCCCCTGGGGAACGCTCGTCTTCATGGTGCACGCCTCATGGCTGCACTGCTGCACACAAACACACCCAGCATCAACCAGGAGCTCTGCCGGCTCAACACCATGGACTTACTGCTGGTGAGTCAGTGCCGTGGCTAGCTCTGCTCTTTTGTATGTGGCATGCATAGTCTGCAGTTGAACATGGAGATGAGTCCATCAGGGCGGGCACTTAAGCATCTGGACAAAAAGACATGCCAAAGGGAGGTGCCAATATGGAGGACTTGATCATGGGTCTCTGGTAGAGCAACACGGATGCGCCTCAGTCTTAGGCTCACAGTACCCTGCCAGAGGATCTTCCCAATGGCAGGGGACAGGGGTGGTCTTGTTCTCTCTTAAGTCAGAGTATCCTGAGAGGCGAGTCTTCGTGAATACCAGGCCAGCTTGGTCTACATAGTGAATACCAGGATAGCCAGAGCAACATAGTGAGATCCTGCCTCAAACAAAACAATAAATAAATAATCGAATAATAGATAGATAGATAGATAGATAGATAGATAGATAGATAGATAGATAGATAGATAGATAGATAGATAGATAGATAAACAAAACAGAAGGGTCCTGAGAGAGAAGGTCCTTGTCTTCTAAAATAGTCATCCTTATAGTTCTTGTTAAAACCATTTATCTACTTGCCATGGTCTTTACCGCCCTGGAGCAGCTGGTCTGATAAAAGACGGGGTGGACTTTTGAAGACACAGTCAGAGTTAGGTGGCGGCAGCCTTGAGGGCTAGGGCGGGATTCTCCAGAAAATGGTGTATGCTTGGAGTCAGTGTCCAGTAGCCAGGGTACATGGGTCATGGAATCAAGGGTAGAAAGGAATACTTCTGCTCACTATCACCCCACTAGGAAAGTTTCTCTGACCTGTTCTGGCTAGAAATGTTGGCTTCAGAGTAGGGAATGCTTCTGCCAGGAGCCACAACAAATGTTCCATTGAGCTGGAAGCTCAGACTTGCCCCTGGCTACTTTGAGATTTTGATACCCTTAAGTCATCAGGCTAAGAAAGGAAATAACAGTGACAGGAGGGTGATTGATCCAGATCGCTATGGGGGAAGTTGGATTGCTTCTCTACAGTGGAGGTAAGAAGGATCATGTCTGGAGTGCCAGAGATCCTTTAGAGCATCTCTTAGTGCTTCTGTGTCCTGTGCTTAAAATCAGTGGGGAATGCAACAGCCTAATCCAGGCAAGATAAGAAAGGGTATAAATCCATCAGCAATGAAGGTATGGGCCACTCCTCCAGGAAAGGAGCTAAGACCTGCTGAGGTGCTTGTAGAGGGTGAAGGACATACAGGAGGGGTAGTAGAGAAAGGTTGTAGCCGGACCTTTGGCTACTCTGTGGACAGTAGTTAGGACAGACTAAAGGACAGGGGGCGGGGGTGAAACCATTCGACTACTTCCTGCTGATTAGGGGCATAGAATTCCTTGGGGCAAGTTTGATCTTCAACACCAGGATATCTAATATCTTCCTTTTTGTCCCCTATGTGTATGACTGCTATATGTGTACGACTGCCATATGTATGACTACTTGACTAACTGCAACCAGCAGCATCCAACCACCAACTGGCAAGCTAACCCCTTCTACCAAGACTCTGGCATTTTATTCATTCATTCATTCATTCATTCATTCATTCATTCATTTATTCATTCATTCATTTAATGTATATGACTACATTGTAGCTGTACAGATGGTTGTGAGCCTTCATGTAGTTGTTGGGAATTGAATTTTTAGGACCTCTGCTGGCTCCAGCCAGCCCTGCTTGCTTTGGTCGGCCCCACTTGCTCAGTCCCTGCTCACTCTGGCCCAAAGATTTATTATGCATAAGTACATTGTAGCTGTCTTCTGACACACCAGAAGAGGGTGTCAGATATGATTACAGGTAGTTGTGAACCACCATGTGGTTGCTGGGATTTGAACTCAGGAAGGACCTTCAGAAGAGCAGTCAGTGCTCTTACTGCAGAGCCATCTCGACAGCCCGAGACTCTGGCATTTATATATGTTTGAAAAGTCCCCAGGGTTCCAAATGTCAAACAGTCACAAAAATGATCTGCAGGTAGCAAAACCACTTCCCTGATAAAGCACAAGGCAAATCATAGTGAGCCACTGTCGACAGTCCAGAGCAGCCCCACGCCTGGTATTAAAATGAAACACATTCTTAAAATATTTCTATGGGGTTTTTTTACAAGAAGCCAAATTTCTCACTATAGAAGGTAATTAGAAATACCAACTAAGGCCACATGGCCAGTTACAGAAATAAGGATTATAATTGACATAGTTGCTTCTGCCATATTTTGTAAGAATGTGTTTGTATAGATATTTGTATTTCCTTTCCTCTATTTCTTTATCATACAATGTAACATCAATTAAGAGAATATCAGCCGGGCAGTGGTGGCGCACACCTTTAATCACTTGGGAGGCAGAGGCAGGCAGATTTCTGAGTTCGAGGCCAGCCTGGTCTACAGAGTGAGTTCCAGGACAGCCAGGGCTACACAGAGAAACCCTGNGAGTTCCAGGACAGCCAGGGCTACACAGAGAAACCCTGTCTTAAGAAACCAAAAAAAAAAAAAAAAAGAATATCAGTGGTTTTTCATTTGATTTGTTTAACTAGATCTTCTTTGGGACTAAGGGTATATAGCTTAGTGACAGAGTACTTAGACAGTGTACAAAACCCTGTTCACACTAGAGATGGCTCAGTGGGTTAGAGCCTTGGCTATTCTCCCAGAGGTCCTGATAGGTGGCTCACAACCATCTATAACTCCAGCCCAGAAAATCTGATACCCTCTTCTGGCTTCCAAGGACATATGTGTAAACCAAACACCTGTAAAAATTAAAAAAATAAAATAAAAAATAAAACAACAGCAAAAAAACAAAGAAAACCCCAGCAAAACCCTGCAGTCCTAGTGTCACAAATAAGTAATTACACGAACCTGGTCTTCAGTTCTGTTTTGTAGTTTTGGGTACACTGGATTGTTTTGTTTTGTTTTGTTTTGTTGGTTTGTTTGTTTGCCTCGTTAGCTTACTCTCAAGGACTTTATTCTTTTGAATGTTATCATGTCTTATAGCTAAGGATTGACTTCCTTTTCCAGCTGGATATTGTTCCTGTGTAGAAATGCAATTGTGTGTGTGTGTGTGTGTGTGTGTGTTGACTTTGCATCCTACAATATTAGTGAATTATAAATAATTTCTTACCTCTAATAGTTTATGTGAAATCTTTATATTTTTTTTTTTCTCTTTGAGATGGGCTATCACTATGTAGCCTTAGATGGCCTGGAATGTGCTATGTAGATCATGCTGGCCTCGAACTGTAGAGACCTGCTTGCCTCTGCCTCCCAAGGGCTAGGATTAACAGTGTGCAGCAGCACACAATCAGAAAGGGATTGTGGGGTTTTTGTTTGTTTGATTGTTTGTTTTTGTTTTGTTTTGAGATATATGTCAAACAGATAATTTCTCGGCTTGATGTAATCTTTGGTATAAAGAAGGGGCCCAGACTTATACCCCACCTCTCTGCCTAGCACATACCTTTTTGTGTGTAGCTGGGTCTGGTATGGTACTGCACACTGCTGTAACCACGCCCCTCCCCCTCCCCGTTGTTGTCTGTGGGACACAGCAGTAGTGAAAGGTCAGGAGCTATGGCCTCAGGGTGCCTTCCTTGCTCTCCTGCCTTGGTCTGGGAAAGGCTTTGTGGGAGACAGGTTATCTTTAACCCTCTGTGTTCCAGAGGAGGCCCTGGACTGCTCCTTACCTAGACTTTGTCAGTGACACTCCAGCCATACTGCAGTCTCTTGTTCCTATGGAGGAGACATATGTCGCTCGCTCATCCTGGGGGAGTCCCAGGTTTAGCATGCTCAGGTTACTCACTGCTTAGAGACAAAGTAATGAAGGAAAATGTCAGTGCCTAGAGTTGAATAATAATTTCAAAACTACTGTGTAGCAAGATATATAAAGTGTAGAGTATAAATTTTATAGGAAAATAAAGACACCATAAAAGAAAAAAAATGCTCCAAATTATTTAAGCTTCTAACTTAAAGAACAAAGAATAAATCCTCAGAAAGTAGAAGGCAGTTACTTGGATGAGAGGGAGGTCATTGAGACTCACGGAGTAGCAAGCAAGAGGGCGTCGGTCAGTCCCAGCACACCGGTAACTTGTGAAATTAGCAGATGAACCAACCAGAGAGTGGTTTTTTCTTCACCTTGGTACTTCAGCTGTTTGGAGCAGACTCATCTAAAGCCTGTCTTCTGTCCTCTGTTTACTCAGGACTTGTTCTTTAAGTACACCTGGAATAACTTTTTGCACCTCCAAGTGGAACTATGCATAGCCGCTATTCTTTCCCATGCTGCTCCAGAGGAGCAGACAGAAGCCAGTGGATCCGACAGCAAGGCAGAGCCTCTGCAGGGCAGTGGAGATGGGAATGGGAAGCTGGAGACTGCCCCATCCATCACCAGCCCTCCTGAGAACACGATGGTGACCCATGTAAGTCAGGCCGTGTGGGGTTGTGCCACCTGCAGCCAGCACTTGCCAGGCCCCAGTGTGTTATCTCCTAACACTCACATGGTTCAGAGGTGCTACCATCTTTGACCCACAAGAACACAAAATTGTAAAGAAATATTCAGTTGGTGATGGAGAAGAGCAGGAAAGACATTGTTGGCAAAGATGATCTCGTGGCTGTGGTTGTGGGTTGTGTCTGGGTAGGCATACTGGATACTGAAGCCTCCCACCCCCATGGTTGTGCTCACAAGTGGCCCCTGCTTTGCTCAATCCATCTTTATAACTAAACACAAAGGAAAATATAAGAGTTAAGTTCTCGTGAGAAAGCTTTTTGGAACTTTAGACCTCGAAGCCAGGTGCCCCAGCTTTCTCCGTGACTTCTCTTATTCTCCAAAGAATGGCCATAGTTGTCACCTCATCCCTTCCCCTGTGTAGGTCACCCTAGGGTTAGAGCCTGCAGCTCAATCTCTATTTGACATCAGCACTTAATACTGTCCCTGGTAGAGAGCAGCCCTAATGAGTGTCTGGCAGGGAAGAAAGAGGTACAGCAGCTTGGGGCCATAAGCTGTGCCTGAGCCGAGACCCTGTGACTGCTCCCCACTTCTAACGTGGGAAAGAACATTCTGGACCGTGTGGGCTGACAGAGGGCAGAGGTTTGGGAGAGGGTTCCCGGGTCTCTGTTCCAGTGCCTCACAGACAGCAGTGCTTGGCTGGGGTTAGAAGGTCTCAGTGCTGCTTGCTTGAGGTGTGTATCCTGGGAACCTGGGTGCAAATCTAGCAGGAGCTAAGACTGGCTAAGATGCAGTTAGTCTGGCCCACAGTTTATGGCCTAGCCATGAGACTTGCAATTATAATGGCAAGAGCTACCTGGGGACAGGGAAAGTTATTCAGAGGCCAACAGGGACCCTGGATAGTGACATGGAGGTGTGAATAGGGGTCTGTAACAAACATCCAAGAAAATAGTCTGTGTGGGGGAAAAGAAAATGTTGAGGGCCCCAAGAGCTGGTGGGAGAGTGCTCAGAGGTAAAGGTAGAGGCCCATAGGAGGAGGGGAGGCAGAAGTCGTCTAGCATGTCAGAGGAGCATAGAGTGCCTTTACTACAGTACTGGTCTTCATTCTCAGGCCATTCAGTAACATGAGCATCAGTGATGTCATTGCCACAGGGTCTGCAGTGCTGATTTGCCAGTTCACTACCTGCAGCACCTAGGAGGCAGTGTGAATGTTGGGCTCCCTCTCACACTGCTTGCTGCTCTGCTCTCACAGCTGTTCCAGAAGTGCTGCCTGGTACAGAGGATCCTGGAAGCCTGGGAAGCCAATGACCACACACAGTAAGGACTCTGAGGAACCCCCCTGGCCAATTAGAGATGCATCTTACCAGGATGTTGGGCACCGCAAGATTCCAGGCCCCTTGTCAGGCCTCAGCAGTGTCTAATGTAGATATGTTCCTGGGACTATTCTAGAGGGGATCTTGTTACTGGGTATACAGCAGGAAGGGCTGCTCAGGCAGGAGGAGGTGGGGAGGCCTGGAGAGGAGGGTCATATTGAGTGACAGGTGTCCAGGCCACACAGTGGTCGGTAAGTGACCCCTTCCTACTTGTCTGGTTGTGTACCTGTGGGTTTTATTTTTTGTTTGTGTTGTTTGGTGTCTATGTGTATGTGTGACAGGGTCTCTTTATGTAGCCCTGGCTATCCTGGAATTCACCGCATAGCCAAACTTACACTCAGACATCCTGAGGAGCCTGCTGTTGCCTCCCAAATGAATGCTGGGATTAAGGGCATTTGCCACTAGAACCAGCCAATGGTTTGGTGTTTTGAAACAGTCTTACAAGATAGCCCAGGCTGGCCTAAAACTTCTAATACTGCTGCCTCAGCTTCCCATGTACTGGCTACAACCATTCTTTTCTTTTTATTTTATATTTATTATTTTATGTGTGAGTGTTTTGCCTCATGTATATTAGTGCACTAAGTATATGCCTGGTACCCTCAGAGGCCAGATGATGGCACTGGATCCCCTAGAATTGGTTGCTGGTGGTTGTGAGCTGCCATGTGGGTGCTAGGATTCAAACCCAGGTCCTCTGAAAGAGCAGCCAGTGCTTTTAACTGATAAGCCATTTCTCTAGCCCCAGCTGTAACCGTTCTTGCTTTTACTAAACTTGGAGCACACTTTGTTGGCGCATGTGCACAGGGATGCATGTTAGCTTTTCTGCAGTTTCTGTCAGAGCCTTCCTTCCACTCAGAAGCAATGCTCTGTGTTTCTCAGGGCTAGGTGGCCACCCTCATTCATGTGTTGTGCTCTGAGAACGGGCTGTCTCTAGGTAGTTTGAGCAGCGCTCATATGAGCCCAAGGCGTGTGAGTACAGTTGTGGGACCTGTGAGAAGCACAAGTAGAGGCTAGAGCAGCTCACTTGGTGTGGAGGCCCTCCCAAGCTCCAGCAGTGACAATATCCCAGAAACAGTGTGCCCAGCACAAGCTGTGCCGCTGTCAGTCCTGACTCAGTTGCTCTGTCACTACTGCCTCTGGTGGAACTTGGGCCAGCACTGAGCTCTCTGCTTCCATATTCATGTCCGTAGCTGGGCCACGGAGCGGGCAGTCTCATCAGTGTTTCTAGGTCTGCTGGGGGAGGTGTGGCTGAACTTATGCACAGCAGATGCTCGTTACCCACTGGGTCCTAGAGCTGAGGCTGTCGGTCAGGCGCTGACTGCTTGGGTTGTTTCCCTAGAATTTACCCTGGAGTGACAACTGCAAAGTAGGCAACAGCCTAGGTGACAGGTGAGAGTGGAGGTGACCTTTAGAAAGCCTGCCACTTGGCCCTCCCAGCAAGAAGTTGGATAAAACCTGGACTGAATGGCCTCCTTAATAGATGTTTTCCTTTCAGGGCAGCAGGTGGCATGAGACGTGGGAATATGGGCCACCTTACAAGGATTGCCAATGCAGTTGTACAGAACCTGGAGCAGGGCCCGGTGCAGACCCACATCAGTGACATCATCCGAGGTGTGTACTATGCTCCCTTCCCTCTGCCCTCTGTCCTCTGTCCTCAGGAGTGACAACTACACTGGTATAGTCAAACCATGTAGCCTTCTTTGTCATCTTCTCAGGGTAGGCTGGGTGTCCTCTTCATGTAGCAGAGATCTGAATACAGGAGACTCAGCCTGCCATGGACAATTCAGGACTCAGTGCTGGGCTTCAAAGCCATGAGCTTCTCACCAGGCTCTCCATGCTCACGGGCTTTCCAGAGCTATGCCTGTACTAGAGGGCCTGACTCACCTTCCTGTCTTACTTTCATCTCACACAATTTAGAGGGCCTTCCTAGTTTTCATATCAGGAGGCCATGAGTGTAGGTGATATTCTGTCCCCTAGAAGCAGGTTGTGGGCAGCAAGGCCTGGGACCCTGAATTCTATGACCAAGCAAAACAGCAGAGCTTTTTGCCCTGTGCACGGTTCCCTTATGCAATACCTCCCCAGCGAGTATGAGTTAAGGAAGCTCCAGGTGGTCCTCCCCATGACCCAGGGCCAGAGGAATTTTTTTCTTTGTGGTATCTTGGAGGCCACCTGCCTGTCCACCTTCTTCCTAGGTATACTGAAACAGTCTGTGGTGAAGTTGAGCTTGCCGGTCCATCATCACACATGATGAGTGGGCAGCAGGGCAGAACAGTGAGCAAGCTAGGGTGGCTTCCTTGTTGCTAGAAGGGAAAAAGAAATGGGCTTGGAGCCCAGTTTAGGAAGGTGAGGGGTGAGCAGAAGGTTCTTGTTTCTAGTTAGGCACAGGCTCTAGTTTCCCACACCCCAGGCCTAGAAGGATGCAATAGGAAGGTGCTCACTTCCTCAGACCCTTAGAGTAGACATATGTACCAGCAGGTAGTTTCAGACCAGGCCTAGTGGCATAAACTTTTAATCCCAGTACTCTGGAAGCAGAGATAGGCAGCTCTTTAGGAGTTTGAGGCCTGCCTGGTCTACATACTGAGTTCCAGGACAGCCAGTTACGTGTTGAAACCATGTTTCAAAAAATATAAAACAACAGAACTCTCATGCCCTGTAAAGTCTCTGTAGAACAAGCTGAACATTGTCCTGCTCAGAGTTGCTGTAGTCTAAGGCCCTGGAGGACATTAGCCCTCCCCCTTTGCTGTATAGGCTTATCCTATCACCAGCCCCTGTTTGTCTTGAGTGGGCTGATCATAGAAGCATAACTTGTCCCTCTCTGGACCAGCCTTTGGCTGCTAGGGCTCCCGAGTGCCCTACTCTTGGGACTCATAAATCCCACACTTATGAGGATACTCACAAGAACTTATGAGTAGCACTTACCTTGCAGGGCTCCCTGCAGACTGCCGTGGACGCTGGGAGAGCTTTGTGGAAGAGACCCTGATGGAGACCAACCGCAGGAACACTGTGGACCTGGTGAGGAAGCTGGGGCTCCTTTCATGGTGACCATTGGCAGTCCCATATGTACCACTCTGCAGCACAGGGGGAGGAGGAACGTGCAAGGGCAGGACTGGACATTTAGTTCAGCCTCTGGCCTGCTGTCTGTTACATACCCTTGCTATGTCGCAGCAGAGTTGGCTCCCTGAAGATCTCTTTGCAGAGCTAGGCTCTTTCCTGATCTCCTCCCTCCAGAGCTATGGCTTGTTTGTGAAGGACACTGCTTGGGTCCCAGGGCATTACCTGGGCCAGGGAGGCTGGGCTTTCTTTCAGGTGGCTTTGGCCTCAGTTGGCATTTCCTTGCAGTGAGCTGCACATGCCTCAGGTGTCAGGGGAGGTGGTGTGGGAGGTATCTGGGGGAGGGGGACTCAGGCTGGGCTGGGTGGGGCCTGGGGCTCTGGCTGGAATGGACTGGGTGGTGTCTGGCTAGCTCACATGCCCACCCCATCTGGCCTGTGTTTTAGGTGAGCACTCACCACCTTCACTCCTCAAGTGAGGACGAGGACATTGAGGGGACTTTCCCTAACGAGCTGTCCCTTCAGCAGGTGAGGGCATGGCCGGCACTCTGCACCCTGCCGGGCCCTTCTGGAGCCTGTGTCCTTGGTAGTGCTTAGTTCCCATGACACTGTATAGAAAAGAGAAAAGTAACTCATCTCCAAGCACATCTGGGGGAGAGGGGGGCCTGGGAGAGTACCCCCAAAGTCACATTACCTTGGTGAGACTCCTGGGGACAGTAAGCTTGAAAGCTGACTAAGGAGGTGCTCTTCTGTATACAACTGCTCAACCACTGTGAACATTCAACCTCTGAAAATCCACTGCCTGCTTCGTACGAGGCTCCTGAGCAATGGAGTGGGTTCCAAGGAGCCGCCACCAGGCGACAGCTTTTCCATCGCTGTACCCTCTCCTCCCAGGCCTTCTCTGAGTATCAGATCCAACAGATGACAGCAAACTTTGTGGATCAGTTTGGCTTCAATGATGAGGAGTTTGCAGACCAGGATGACAACATCAAGTGAGTACAGCCACCATGAAGGTGCAGACTCTAGGCTAGCGCTGCCCTAAGCAAAGCACCACAGAAGCAGCACCAAGTGACCTTGGCAGGGATGAGGAGATAGCAAGTGTCCCCCCTACTACCCGAGGGCCCAGGCCTGCTGGAGCAGGGCGGTACTGAGGGACCTTGTTCTTGCAGCGCCCCATTTGACCGGATTGCAGAGATCAACTTCAACATTGAAGCCGATGAGGACAGTGTGAGTGACGGGGGCCGCTGCAGGGCATAGCAGCATTTTATTACACTGCTCAGATAGTTCAGTGTCCACAACTTGGTCCTTGTCGCAGGTGGATGGAACCATGGGGGCCCTGGCCAGTGTATTTCTGTGTCAGGACTGGGGGGGCTCCCAGCCATGGGACTTGAGAGCCGAGCTTCCCTCCTTGCCTCCTCCCACACTGTCTGTCAGCCATGTTCTGTGAGCTAGCCCCTCTGGAGTTCTTTGGGACCAGATTCTCCAGAAAACAGCTCCTTATTCTGTCTTACAGCCCAGTGCAGCTCTGTTTGAAGCCTGTTGTAGTGATCGAATCCAGCCCTTTGACGATGATGAAGAGGAGGACATTTGGGAAGATGACGAGACTCGATGCACTGCTCGGGTGATGGCCAGAGCCAGGTGTGGGGTTCATTCATTCTCCCAAAGCCTCCACCAGTGGGGAGCAGGCACAAGATTAGCACTGGATTTCCAGCCACTGTTAAAAGTGCTCAGACACCTAGAGGGGCAGTGGCCCTTCTTGCAGAAACTGGGAGCCAAGCAGTGCTTTATTCTAGACACCCCATACTCAACCCTGATCCCAATTATCACAGGTTCTCCAGCATTGGGCATCTAACCAAGGCTCACCAAACATCTGCTACCTTTATGTCTGCCCAGGTTTGGAGCCCCTCATGTCTCAGATAATTACTCAAAGAATGCCTTGGAACATGGAGGCCAGGACAGGAAGACTGGCTCAGCAGTAGCTAGGAATGTGCCTGGATTGGCCGCTCCTTCATCTCCTACACAGAAAGAAGGTCCTCGCTCAGAGAGTGATTCAGCAGGTAGTATCTGAAGACTGTACAAAGGGCATAGGTACTAAGCACAGGGTGTGGTGACCTGGCTCAGGGATCCCCTTTGGAGCCACTGTTTTTCCAGCAGTTGACGACCTAGTTCCCCATCTACACATGGCTTCATGAAATGTTTCCGACCACCACAGGTTCTGCTCCGCACTGAATCAAGAGCCAGGTGTTCTTACTCCCTTCCACTGTAGCGTCTGTATACACATGCACTTGCACAGCTGGCGTCCATTGTCTTCGCTAGGGAAGGGAAACCCCATGTAACCTGTATGTCGCTGTTTGCCATCTCTCATTTGTACTCGGGAGCATCTACCCATGTACTTCCTCTTAGAGACCTCTCTTACCTGCTCTGGGGTGTTAGACACTCAGGACACGGGCAAGAAGCCAGCTGTTGGTTAGGAGTTGGCAGCACCTTAGCTGGAGCTGACCAGCTGCAAGAGCAGAGCACCCGCAGTAGGGGCCACCCATGCTGTGTGCCTGCTGTGACCTGGGTTGGGACAGGTGAGATGGTACCTACTTTGTGCCATCAGCCTTACTGGAGGACAGATGGGGCTTCACAGGTATCTCATGAGGCACCACATCAGCAAGAACTGATGTCCAATCATTTGCTCTGCTGCAGTGGGTAATTTACAGGGCCCTTTCCAGGGAATTCATAGGGGCCCTTATACCCAAGTGTTACAGGGTTTGAAGCCATACTACCTTTCACAAAGCACAGTAGGCACTGCTGGGAAGTCCTGCCATCTCTGACACTTGAAACGGGTGTGTGTGTGTGGGTCTTCTGGGGTTTCCTAACTGGGAGCATCTTGCATTCCTGGTCAGCTCTGATGACCCCTCTACCCATCTACGTGAGTGATGCTTCTCCCTTGTCTTATCACATACTAGGCCTGCCTACTCTTGATTGCTGCATCTCCTTCTGGCAGGTACTACATGGACAGCAGTTTTTGATGAGCCAGTGAACCCGCTGTCTGCAACCCCAGGAGCTGCAAGGGATGTGGGTTCTAGTGCATGGGCAGCTGGTCCTTCAGTTGCAGAGGAGAAAGGCTGGGCCAAATTCACCGACTTCCAGCCTTTCTGCTGGTAACAAACATCAGAATGGAATCTTGCCTGTTAGGTGTTAGGACCAGTGTTGCCCAGTGGGCTCAGCTTGCCATCTTCTTTTCTAGCTCTGAGACAGGGCCCCGGTGCAGCTCTCCTGTGGACATGGACCACAGCAATGCCGAGGGTGGCCAGAGTCCAGGCCCAGAGAAAACCTGTGAGTAGCAGCAGCTCAGACACCTGCCTTGACTAGTTCACAGGCCTGATACAAGGCTAGACCCTATTGAGATGGTTAGTGGTCACGGCCCCAGGTGTGGCCATGTATTTGTGGTGTTGGGATCCTTACATACTTATGGGATTGGAGCTATCATGATTTGTTCAATACATGAAGAACTTTAGGGGTAGAAGGCAGGACAACATGCCCATTAGGATGCTCTCAGAGCCAGGTCCAATCAGGCTCCATGGCCCAGGCCTGTATACTTTACAACCCACCTGCATCCTTGAGTCACATTGTTGTGTAGATGAGTCCCCGATGGGATGCCACTATGGGACTTGACCTCTCTCTCCTTCCCAGGCAACTGGACTGGGTAAGGACGCTCCTGACATGTCTTTCCTGGGCATTAGGTTTAAAGTGGCTTCTCTGAGCCCATGTTTCCTCCTCTGAGAAGAGCACACACACATCCTATCTTGTGGAGTAGTGGGGCAGTCCACATGGAAGGTACATAGCAGTTCATGTGATTCCCGCGAACATGCAGATCTGTGTCTAACACCCAGGAAGCCAACGTGAGCTATCTCTGCCTTTCATCTCACACTGACTCATGCAAATCTGGGGTCCCTGAGGCCATGGTAGCTGTGTTCTCTGGCTCCTCTGCCCTCACAAACATCGCAGGGTTTCTTCTTTTGCAGTTGGTCCTAGCTCGCCTTGTGCCTGGAATGTGTGTGTCACTAGGAAGGCCCCCCTGGTAGCCTCTGACAGCAGCTCCTCTGGGGGATCTGACAGTGAAGATGACGAGAAGGCGGCGGCGGGTGCTGTAGAAGCCGTGTGCACAGGCCATACCGGAAAGGCCTCCCCACCACTCAGGACAGCGGAGGCTGCTGTTGGCAGGTGTGAAGGGACTGGAATGCTTTCCTGGGGGGTCCAGTGAACACTTCATGGCTTCTGAGAACAGGGCTCAGTGGCCAGACTTCAGCTCCTTGAGAACAAGTGGAGGCCAGACCGGAATCCTTGCTGTCTCTAGAAAAACAGTGCCTCTTTCTCTGAACCGGGGGGGCTTCTTAGACAACAGTGTATATTTTCTGTTTTAAATGTTTCAGAGTAGAAGATAGAACCTAGATGTCCCAAGAGCTCCCCAGAAACTTGGAAAGACAGTTTCCACTACAGGGGCTGTTTTTCAGGCCCTGGGACTGGCTAACCTCCTTGGTGTGTAGGGTTGTCCCAGACAGTGGAGGAAAGGCCTGTTGCCCTTAACTTTCTTTCTTCCTCCCCCCCACCCCCAGACAGGGTTTCTCCGTGTAGCCAACTCAGAAGTCCACCTGCCCCTGCCTCCCGAGTGCTGGGATTAAAGGCGTGCGCCACCACCACCCGGCGCCCTTACCTTTGTATAGGGCAAGCTTAGGACTCTGGCCAGCCCTCTCCTGTTACCCCACTTTGTGCTGTGCCATTTGTGGTAGGGCACTTGTGGATTCCAATCAGGTGCCCTGCACGCTCGCACAGTAGGACAGAATGCATCTCAGGGTTAGGGATTAAGTGTAGTCTGAGCCCTGACTGGGAAGTTGAAGCAGCTCGCAGGTGGACAAGCCACAGTTCCCTTGTGGGGTCTGAAGGCCGTCCCTAGGGAAGGAATTCGGGTATGTCATCATCATCCCTGCCAAGAGGCCGGCCACTCCAGCAAGCGCTTCTATTTTGAGTGGTCAAGATGAGAAGATAGGACCAGGGTGTCGAGGAGCTACCCAGTGACTCGGGTATGCCACAAAGCTAGATCTCTGTGTCCCCCAGGGAGCTCACAGCCTCCTGGCATGCAGGGGTGGGAGAGCAGGTGGGTGAGGCTCAGGAGCATGAGTTGTCTGTGGATACAGGATACTGGAAATGGCTTGCAGCCCATACAAAGGCCCTGAGGCAGGATCTCCACCTAAGTTCAGGGTACAGTAGAGGAAGTCTTAGGGCTGGAGCCTACCAGGGTACAAGGTACTAATGTCACAAGGCTCTTGACCTTAGGCCCATGTGGGGGTTTTGTTTTGGATTTTGCATCTACTCTTGAATGAGTATCATCTGTGGGGTTTCTGGTCTTGTCCCCTGCCTACACTTCCAAGTCTGCGATGTACCCGACACCAGCTTGTCCTTGACACAGTGGGCACCAGACAGACTGCCTAGCACAAGTTCCCCATCATACATTCAGGCTCTGGGTCCTACCAGCCCTGCCTACTCCTCCTCACACACAGGGTAGGCCCTGCCCACTTGGATGCTTCTGGAGGGTACTCTGTGATATTGGGAGTTAGGGGTTTCCCTCAGCTAAGTGGGGAGATTAAGCAGCTGAAATCCATGGTCGGTATAGCCCAGTGGTTCCCAACCTTCCTATTGTGTGACCCTTTAATACAGCTTCACATGCTGTGATGATCCCAATCATCAATTATTTCAGTTGCTACTTCACAACTAGAACTTTGGTACTGTGATGAACATAATTATAAAGGGCCACAGCCCACCCTTGAGAACTGCTGTTTGCAGCTGGGACTGCTACTCTGTACCCACAGCGTCTGGCTGCTCCTGTCCAAAGCTAATTGAGGCCCTGGCTCTGTGTTCTAGGAACCCTAGGCAGGATATCACCCCTAAAGCAAACACTGTTGTGCATCTAAAAGACTTGTAGAAAAGCAAAAATGTAGAGCCAAGTCTTGGAGAAGGGTTCACATGGCTAGGTTGAGAGTACACAGGCTTGTTTGTGAGGTTTGCTGTGTTGTGGAGGTTGGTCTCAATTCACAACTGTCCCACCTCCATCTCTTTAGTGATCAGATTACGGAGGAAGACCACCACATCCAACTAACAGCCTGCCTTAAAAGTTGAGACCTTCATCCTCTTTTTCTAAATCCTTCCTAGAAAAGTACTTTAACCCTGCTGCAAAAAGACAAAGTAAACCCTTTGCAAAGCTAATCTTTGCAGAACTTAGCTGAACCACTGCCAATTTTAATCCGCCTTTACAACTCCCTCCCCTCCTCCCTGCTTTCCTGCATGTCATCCGAGAACCCATCCCTGGGACAGAGCTAGGGATCTTTGTTCTGTAGGATCCATCTGCTACTTGTGGTTAGTCTAGCCTAGCTTTGGGTATGAAGACCCTCAGTCCTTATATAATCCCTCCTACTCACCCCCCACTTTTTTGCAAACACAGATCTCACTTTATAGTCCTGGCTAGCCTGGAACTCTCTATGGAGGTCAGGCTGGCCTCAAACTCAGTGACTTGCCTGCCAATGCCTCCTAAGTACATGATAAAGGCATGGACCACCATGCCTGGCCATCAGGGCCCCTTTAGATAGCATAAGGGTAAAGTCAAATTTAAGCAGCAACATGGGGCCATCAGTAAATGAAGCTCCACAGCTGTCAGGATTTGAGTGCTGTTTATAGGAATGATTGAGGTCATGGTCATCATGTAGTTTGTCCCACTGTCTGGGACTCAGGGCTACAAAGCCATCTGTAGTCACGCCACAGAAGAGAGAAGAAAGGAGGTGTGCGTCACTTGTAGGCCCTTTGCTGGTTGTTGGGTATCTGAAATAGGCAGCAGTGAAGTAGGGGCACCCATAACTGGAGCCTGTCTGCCACACAGGGCTGAGTGTCCTGACAGTACCGTGTTAGCCCCTGCCTGCCCCGCACCTTCAGAAGTGACCATCAGTCCTGCCGTGGCTACCATAGCACCAAGCAAGGCAGGCTCTCCCACGGCCACCATAGTGGTCTCTTCCTCAGTAGCTGCTGCAGTGCCCCCAGGACCGATCATGGCAGTAACCACAGCAGCCCCAGCCATAGTTGCCACCATGGGGACGATGACAAAGGATAGGTGAGTAGATCGGCCAAAGAGGGTAGGGTGGGACTGGATAAACCCCAGAAACTCACATGCTGCAACTCTGCCTCTTCCCCCATTTATGCAGGAAGGCAGATGCCCTGCCAGAAGGCGCTGCCTTAAATGGTCCTGTGTAACTGCTGCCACCCGGCCGTGGCCCGCCCTGGTCAGGCTGCTTCCTTAATCAAGAAAACTACCTGGTGATGCAAATTTTTTTTTTTTAATTTAACTTTAAAATAAATGCTGCATTTGGTAAAGCTGGCAGTGGAACCAGTTGGATGACCCAACTCCTGTCTCTCCTGCCTGCCCTTGGTCCTGTTGGAAGACAGATGTACCTGGCCATTCCCCGTCCAGGTCTTGGTCTAACAATGAGGCCCCTGACATTCAGCTTTTACTGCAGGAGTTGGGGAGGGAATAAGACCCTGAGGTGCCAGCACCATCAGATGGGCAGGAAGGGTGAGGCTCTCCAGGCTCTGGTTTCATCTGTACTTTTTAACGCACGGAGGAAAAGCCGGGGTTATTTTGCACTTTGTACCCAGCTACGGTACAGGGTCTCTCTTGGCTCACGGCAGATATAAAGGCCTGAGTTGGAGAGACCTGTTCCCCAATAATAATAATAAATGGGGGTCTGGCACTAGTTTGGCCACATGAGGTCAAACCCCAGTTCTAGTTGCCCAGAGGCTCCTGGGAGCTAGCATTGAATCAGGCTACAAATTTTGACTGCCTTAAAAACAAAAGACCCTCTGGACCTGATGGAATTGTCTCTGTGCTCAGCAGGGCAGACTGGCACACTTGGGTGGGTGTTGGAGCTGCATCAGACATGTAAGAGTGGTTATAAGAGAGGCTGAGAGACAGGGCGGGCCCATATTGTCCACGAAGAGTCTAAAAGTCTATGTTGTCTTTTTTTTTTTTTTTTTAAATGTTCTGACCTTCTGACAGGGCATCCAACCCCCAATAAAAAGTATCATTCTTACTGAAAAAGTGTGTATTATTAGGCTGCAAATGCCGAGCCCCAGCCTGTGTGGACACCTTTGCTATCCCTAGGCTCATTCTCAGTAGTTAGGACTCATGTTGAGACAAAAAATGAAAAGCTCTTCCGTAACAGTCAAACCAATGACACCCATTTTGTAAAGGTTTGCCTTATCCAACCCCAGGGCCCATCCTGGGAAGAGAGGTGTATCCCTCTGGGAGTGAGTCAGCCCCAAGGCTCATATCCCTCCCTCCCAGCAGCTCCTCTGCTTCCTTCATTGGATCCCGTGGTTCTGCCCTTGGCCTCTACCAGCATTCACCTTTTCTCTTAGTTAGGTGCCTCAGCCCCTTCTGAAGCACCTGAAATGTGGTGAGCAGTACCCTTCTCCCCAGAGTCTGTCCTGATGGGTTTCAGGGAAGATCTAAGGTTATCCCAGGTCTGGCTGTGGGGCCCAGAAGTCACCTCCCACCACATAAGGTCAACCCTCTGGCATCTTCACTGGCTCTGCCCCTTTTGTACCTGCTGCTGCTCACCCCAGATTTCCAGTGGCTAGGCCTCAACACCGACAGCCACCCTGAGCCACCCTCATACATACCTCTCTGCCCCAACCCTGACTACAAGGACATAGTCAATGAAGTCTAGGCCTGGTGAGGTTCACAGGCAAGGAGTAACAAGCCCAGCAACAACAATAAAAAATCCACAACAAACCACCACACACTGGGCTGAGATATCAGGGATCTCCAAAGTAAACCCAGGGAAGGAGGAGTAGGTGTAGACAGCCTGAGACCCATGCCCACTATGGGTGTTGCCCCTCACAGAGCCATATTTCCCCATCCCAGCTTCCTTGCTTGAGGACCTTTTGTCCTAAGCGCCCATGATCCTTTCTGTCCCGGGTCTGTGACCTTTGTCCTTTGCCTTCACAACAACTTCCCAAGGTCTCCGACTCACTTTGCAGAGTCCTGGACTTGAACTGATTATCCAGAGCTATCTGGGTAGAGAGGTGGGGCTTTCTCTGGCATGGAGGCCTGGGGAAGTCGGGTTAACAAGTCCCTCCTTTGCTGTAGGAAGTCCCCTTCCTGTGCAAAGCTGCTCATGGCCAGGGATCTCAGAGGAAGATGGGCTCAGGCTCCAGGAAAGGCATACAAGAGAAGATAGCAACCTGCTACCCACTCAGAAGACCCCAGGGTTGAGACAAAGGAGCCCCTCTGGGCAGACCCACAACTCGGTGCTGATGCAGGCGCACAAGTGTGTCGTTAGTTCTCTCTTTATATAGACTCTGGTTCTAGAAACAACTGAGCACAGCCAGCCGGCCAGGGCCAGCACACTGATGGGCCGGGTAGGGTGGACTATTTACAAGCCCAGGGCAGGGCTGTACCATGGCCTTGTCCCTATAACGGCTCAGCCATGACACCACAATAAGTTAGAGCTGGCCAGGTGGGGCGGGGCGGGGGCTGTACACACAAGTGCTGGGGGGCTCAGGGCCTCAAATACTGTCGAGGGCCGGGGCTGTAAACATGGCCGGGGCGGCCCTGCCCACCCCTAGTGGTCTGTAACGACTGGAAGCAGAGCAGCCCGGGCAGGGCCGGGAGGGGTCAGGCATCCGACAGGCAGCTCTGGATCCGGTCCACCCACTGCTGGGCTGAGGGCACATCCTGGGCACAGAAGTTGTAAACGCGACGTGTTGTCTTCACCTGGGAAGAGCGGGTTACTGGCTTCGTGCCCCTATAACTCCAAGTCCCTGGCCCCAGGTGTTCCCCACCCCTTGACAGAGGCTCACATCAAAGAAGGCCTTCTCATCCACAGTCTTAGGGGCACCTATAGTGGGTGTGCCAGGGGCCACAGCTTCCACCTCTGCCAGGTCAATGACACCCTTGCATTCTGTGTCCACTCGGTGGTCATAGTAACGCAGCTGGGGTGAGGATGAGAAGATGTGCAGAGTCAAGGCAGGCCTGTCTTCTGTTTCCCTTTCCCTGTACCACCACTCACCTGGTGCTTGGTCTTGTCTAGGACAAACCAACGGGCTTTCCAGGGCTTCATGAAGGCCCCCTTCTTGTATAGGGTGCCCTCATAGGACCTGCATTTGTACCAGAATCAGGGCCAGGTTAGCTATTAGGTAGAGGACCACCTCTAGAAATTAGATAGGGTCAGTCCCTCTATAGTCATCATGAGCTGACACTGGATCCCAAACACCATATCTAGAAGGTAGTCCCATGTGACACAGACACCCTAAAGAGGAAGAGGAACTTAGCAGTCAAATCTGTGGAGGCAACCAGAGTAAAAAGGCCCCTCAAGGCCCAGGGAGGATGGATCCTGTCTGGCCCCTAGTTTCATCTAGTACCTCTTAGCTCCATTTCAGACCTGCTACAGTCACCAGGTCTACAACCCAAACCTCTTTTGATGCTGATCTATCTATGCTTAAGCAATTGTTATAGCTTCTACAAGTCCTTTTACCTACAGAAAATACTGAAACCCCATTTGAGAGTCATGCATGGGTCCCAATTCCCAGTCCAGAAGTAGCAGTAGGCTGTGCCGCTCACACCTGTTCTCACTCTCAGCTGTCTGGAATTGGCTGTACAGGGTGCTGGTGCTCCGTCGGGCAGCTTGACGAGAGCTAGATGTGGTTGAGCCACTGCTCTGGTCACTGTCCAGGCTGAGGCTAAGAGTAGAGCCCACAGGCCCCTCCTGTAGATAGACGCCTAGCGAGCGGCGGTGGTGGGGCACAGCTGACACCAGTAGTGAGCTAGGGGTACCCTACAAAGAGCAGAATGGAATTACTATCAAGGCTGATTAGCCTCTGTCTCCTGGCAACACCTATACTGGATATTCCTCTGCCCAGCATACCAGCCCACCCACTCACACGTCCATCTTGCCGGCTTTCAAGGCGCTGAGCAGCCTTCACCCGGTCCCAGGTGTCTTTCCAGCGTTCAGAGGGCCGACCTAGCTCTGTCTCCAATCGCTGCAGCTCCTGGGGAGAATATGTGAGCAAAAGATCATGCAGAGGCTGGAAAGATAGCTCAGCAGTTACAGCACTTGTTCTTGCAGAGGAGCTGGGTTTGATGCCCAGCATCCACATGGTGCTCACATCTATCTGTAGTTCCTGGGGATCCAATACCCTCTTCTGACCTTTGTAGGTCCCAGGCATGTATTCAGTACATATACATACATGCAGGCAAAGCATACATACACATGAAGATTTTTTTAATTTAAAAATATTTTAAAACAAAACAAAAATCCAGACTGAGTGGGCATACTGGTTTAGTCAGTAAGGGCTTGTCACCAAGCCTGCCAACTGAATGAAGTACAATCCTTAGGACCTACATGAGGGAAGGGGAGAACTGGCTCCTAAAAGTTGATCTCTGAGCTTCCACCCACACACATGCACAGACACACTAAATAAGCAAATGTAATTTAAGACATTTTAAAACATAACCAGACCAGGGGTGGTACACTTCTTTAATCCCAGCGCTCAGGAGGCAGATGCAGGCCAGCCTTTATGAGTTGCAGGCCAACAAGGGCTATATTATATCAGAAGATAAAAATAAAAGATGACATGTTATAGTTCATAAGGGTATGAATGAACACTGATTTTGGTGAACATAGTGCAAGCCAGAAAACAATGTAATGATACCTTAAAACTGAATGTAATGTGTGGGTTTAATTAGTATTCTATCAGTGGGGGTTCAATGTGGGGCTTAAATTTAAAAACTTGTCACATCTGAATTCTATATTCAAAGAAAATACCCTTTAAAAGCAATGCCACATGTGAGAGAGAACACTCCTTTCCCATGCACAAAGGTGGATTTAATATCCAGCACTGCTAAGCATGTAAAAAGAAAGATGGAGAGGCAGGTAGGTAAAGTCAGGCATTGTGTTTCCCATGTAGTTCTACCTTCCTGGCAGGCTAAAATAGAAGGGTCACTTGAGACTAACAGTTCTAGGCCAGTCTAGGGAAATACAGCAACACCCTATCTCTTAAGAATA
The DNA here is from genome assembly GCF_900095145.1 of Mus pahari. Lineage (NCBI taxonomy): Eukaryota > Metazoa > Chordata > Mammalia > Rodentia > Muridae > Mus > Mus pahari. Next base: position 54,249,536 of record NC_034606.1, read on the forward strand.
CGTGAGACTGGGTATGGTAATTTACAAAAGTTTAGTAATCTTAAAACTTGGAAGGGTGAAGCCAAAGTATCAGGAAGGAGCTCCAGGCCCTCTTTAGCTACACAAGACGTGTCTCAAAGAATAACAATAGCTGGGCACAATGGTATGTGCCTTTAACTGGAAGGTTGAAAAAGAAAGATTACTGAGCTTGAAGCTAGCCTAAGAAAAAAATGTTAGTTCCAGGTTAACTTGGACTAGAGTGAAACCCTGCTCCCCCAAAACCAAACACAAAACCCCTTAAAGATGCAACAGGCGGGTGGGCAGGTGGGCAGAGGTCATGGCTCAGTGGAGAGCCCCTCCATGTGCACACAGGTCCTGGACTGATCCACTCACTGATAGCACCATCACAAAGGCGTGGGGAGCATCCTCAGACATAATACAATAAAAGCTTGAGGCAAGGTGTGACTAGCAGATCTGTAGTACAAGAAATACTAAGTCTTTCAGACTGAAACTGGTATTAGACTAGATATACAAAGAAAAAAGGAATTAGAGGCCAGACCTAGAGTATGTCCTCCCAACTACTGGGGAGGCTGAGGCAGGAGGATCTTAAATTGTAGCCAGCTAGGACAACTTAGATCTTGTCTCAAAATAATAATAATAATAATAATAATAATAATAATAATAAATAAATAAATAAATAAATAAATAACCAAGCTATAGCTGAGTGGTGGAGCACCTGCCTACCATAAATAAAGCTCTGAGTTCAATTCTCAGTACTGGAAAAGCAAAGTGAAGCAGAAATAGAAAGTCTTCTCTTGTTTTTTAACTTCTTTTAAAAAAGTAAAACAAAAATAAAATACTATGCATATTTATGCCACAGGGAAACTAAGAGGCTCCGGTTACATCAGATCAAGCCAGTGCTTCTGATTTCTATACTACCATTCCCTGTACCAAACCACCCACCCACAGGCACACACACACTCTAGTAATAAACCCTTTGGGCCAGGCCCTATACTGGGTCATCAAAACACGTTTCACACTGACCACCTTGCTTGGGCGGCACAAATCAGCATCCTACTTTGCACCTGAGGACACCAGGCAGTGCTCACAGACTTGAAGGGAACCCAGCCAGCACAGAGGACTGCAAACCTCTTCTTCCTTAGGCCTGAGGCCCAGGCCCTTCTGACTGCTCAGCCCCTTTGATGAGCCACTCAGGGAGGCCATGCCAGACAGATCTGTCACCCTGTACATTGCCTAAGTTCCCGCACACCAGCTACCACAGCTCATCTGACCATTTTTCCTTTCAAGGGACCTCTGTCCCGTCTGATTCCTGAGCAGATATGGCCAGAAAAGATGGCAAGTTGGAGGTAAACGTGACTCTAAACTCCAGGGCTGGGACCCAGAAGAGCTACTGCTCACTTCAAGACATGCCTGACAGACAACTGAGCAGAGGCAGAGTAAGCAGCTCCTGGGGAAACCCTGCCTGCACTGACACCAGGTACTGAAGTGTAGATGTGTCCCCAAGTAGCAGAAATATGTAGGAAGTGATGGATCTTTAAGAGGTGGAGTCTGGTGGAAGGTCCTTGGGTGAGAGGGAGGGTATCTTGGGAAGGATGAGAACACTTCTTGGAAGACTGCCATGATGTGACCCGGCCCAGACACTTCCTAGAACTGAGCACACTCCCTTGAGCCTCCAGAACTGCAAGCTAAATCAATTTCTGTACCCTGTCAACAAACCTATCTCTAGTATTTCCTCGGGGAAGAAAGTTGATTAATATATGAGGTAAAGGGATACACATATGACAAGAGCAAAAACCAGGTCCCAGGTCTTGAGAGTTTTTGACAAATGCTTTCTTATCTGTAAATATCTATTAGCATGAGACAGAGACCTAAGAACCACAGCTATTGGGCTGGTGAGATGGCTCAGTGGGTAAGAGCACCCGACTGCTCTTCCGAAGGTCCAGAGTTCAAATCCCAGCAACCACATGGTGGCTCACAACCATCCGTAACAAAATCTGACTCCCTCTTCTGGAGTGTCTGAAGACAGCTACAGTGTACTTACATATGATAAATAAATAAATCTTTAAAAAAAAAAGAACCACAGCTATTCCAAGTATGTAAGCAGTTCACATGGTGGGCAAAGTCAGAGCCACTCGAGATCAAGAGTAACTACTGACACGCACACGCACAGGCATCCCTGTGTTGTGTGGGACAGCACGCACCTCCAGCAGACGTGAGATGGCATCAGGCTGGACTCGAGGACGGCTGTCATAGCACGGCCATACCACACGCCGCCTGCTCTGGGGAGCACCTCCATCAGGACGTTCCTCTTCTGGAGGCTCAGGGGGTCCCTGGGCCAGCTCCCAGTCATAAGGGGGCCCCTCAGCCAGCGTCTCCTCAGTGTAGAAATCCCACACCTTCAGATTGGACACATTGCTGTAGGGTCGCAGCACCTGGGAGCAAGTAAGCTTATGTTCAGAAGCTCGGCCATGCAGGAGCCGCTGCCCCAGGCAGGCCCCACTCACCTCTGTGTCCTCGGGCGCATATGTGTAGTTGTAGAACATGGGGGTCTTCTTGCTTAGCCGGTCTACATATTCCCACACTGACTTGCATGCCAACTGGCCCCTGCGTTCACCCTTCTCCTCGTACAGCAGTCCTACACAAGAGAAGCCCTGAGCTTAGGCCCCGCTGGCCCAGTTACCCCAGAGTCCCTTCTTCCCTACATACCCAGCTCAATACGCTCATAATCAGAGTCCAGCAAGAAGGTCCGGAAACGGCGGGATGTGTGGTGGTAACCAAGGAACTTGAGGTAGAATTGACTGAACTCAAACTCCATGGGGAACTGCAAATGGACCTGTAAGATGTAGGGGATCAGAGGTCAGGTAGGGGAGCACAGCTCAAGCCTACCTACATGGAAATCTACCCACCTGGTGTACACAGTCCAGGAACTGCAGAAAGACGGGTGTGAAGCCACTGCTCTGCCCAGCTAGGGTGTGGGCCCCACGGTGGCTGAAACGATGTCCAAAGGACAGCCACTCTTTTTCCACTAGCAGTCGGAAGCCTTCCAGAGTGCGGTAGAAGGGGTCTGAGAGCAGCTGCACCAAGGATACCACCTGCCAGCACCAGCAGATGTCAGGAGAACATCTGAGGACCCTCCCCTCCCCGCTTCCCCGCACCTGCACACACCTGAGTGGTGATGTCCCAGCCGTCCTCCAGGCTCACCAGGACAGAGGAGCCAGAGTCGAGCAGCTCCACTACCAGCACCGATATCTGCAGCAGCTTGTGGATCTACATGGACACCACAGCCAATCAGGACTCAGAGGCTCACACATCTACAGAATGCTGGGAAGGCCAGCAGTGTCTACAGCACTGGGTGGACCCACTCTGCTCTGTCATTCTCGCGCTGTCCCTCTAGCCTGCCCACCCCTCCCAGGCCACCCATGACAAGGAAGGCAGATTCAGAAGTCCCTGTCCTTTGCTGGGTGTGGCAGTGGATGCCTGTAATCTCAGTACCTAGAACTGCCACAAGTTCTAGGTCAGCGAGTGCTACACTGTGATACCGTGTCTCAAAAAGAGAGTTAAGTGTTGCCCTTCAGGTGGCATCAGTCCCCCCCTTAGCACTCTAGTTTTCACTGGGCACCAATGACACAACAACCTATGTCCATTCTGCAAAAAGGGCACAAAGCAGCAGAGGGCCCTGCCCCACAAGCCAGTGTGATTCCACACTGGACACCTAACTCCCTGCACACAGCAGACTGGCCCAGACCACCCCAACACCATGACACCACATAGCAAGCGCCTATCACCTCCCCTCTCCCTCTTCATGCCCAAGATGTCAAACAAGCAAGCCCAGACCTAGAGAGACCTAGCACCCAGGTGGGCAGAGGCAGAGGCAGTGCAGAGACCTGGATCAGCCATTCTGAGTCCTCCAGAGAGCGCAGAAAGGAGGCTGGGCTGGGCTCAGTGGCAGGGCAACCAGGCACACAGGCCTTCAACAGTTTCTTGAAGCTGGCTTTCACCTGCCTTGCCTCAAATACTTCAATAGGTACCAGCTCCCACTGTTGCAAGGGATCTGGGCGCACACCCTGGAAGAAGACCAATGACAAACTGTGGGCCATGCCTAGCCCTGTGCTCCCCCTCCTGGCTCTGCACCTCTACCCCAGTTACCTTGAGCTGAGCTTTGTCACCAATGATGTAGAGGGCTGCACGCTGTGGCCGCAGAAAACCAGAATCAGGTGGAGCTCCGTTGGTGTGGGGAGTACTGAGGAGATCTCTGCCAGCTAGCCGAGAGCCCACATCAGCGCCAAGACCGCTGCTTCGACCACTGGCTCGGACACTGCTCCATTTCCCTGCAAAGGAGACACCAGTAAGTACTCGATTGAGGTCAGAGCACCACTTACCTGGGGCTGGCTGGGCCTGGCCTCCAGGGAGGGGAACTGAGTTTCCAGGCAGGGCAGAGTGGTGGAAGGCCACAAGAGGGAGGAGGGCTGGAACACACAAAGGCTGAGGCACACGGGGAGGGGGGTGGCCTGTGTTAGTGTCTAGATCGGGACCAGGTGCTGGGCAGGTAAGTAACTAGGGCTAGGAGGAGTCGGTTGTGCTAGTCTGTCACAAAGGGGCAGTTAGTGCTGGGTGTGAAAAGAGATTAGTGCCAAAGATGGCTTGACTCATACTAGGGGGCCATCAGTTCCAGTTAAGGGGAAAGCCCCAGTACGGTACCTCGGGACGCAGTCCATCTGGAGGCCGAGGCCGCCAAAGGGTTGGACAGCGTGGTGACCCTGGCTCGGGGGCTGGGCACTGAGGGCACAGCAGAGAGAAGGCTCAGATTTGGTTCCAGGCCTGGATTGTCAGAGGCTCCCACCAAGCCCCACTCCCAGGGGTCAGAAACAGGATGGGCCCTTATGTGGTCCAGGGTTAACTAGGTCTATGATACTGGGAAGGGTCAGACTTTGCAATAGCGGGTTCTTCTTCAAACATCTCAGAGAAATCTTGTCTTCAAGTTTCTCTTAGACCTCCTTTATAGTAAGCAAGGGTCTGACTGATGGACAATTCCATGAATATTCAACACACAACAATGTAGTAGCCTTGCCCAGAACAAAACACGGGTACCTGAGAGCCTCAGTCTTGGAGGAGACCTAGAGGCAACTGGAAGAGGGAGAAACAAGAGCTGGAGGAGTGGGGAGACAGTTCAATCGAGGACATGAGCAGATCTGAGTCCTAGGACTGCATCAGGCAGAGTTATGGGCTGGGACAATGTATCTGGGAGAAGCCTGAGTCACACACACCTCAAGTTTACCTGACTGTGCAGAGGCCTCCCTCATACATGACACAGAAAGAGGCATGGTACAAAATATCACCCCACTCAACGCAGAGGTCACTATGGCCAAGCTCAAGGCCAGTCTTCCACACCCTGACTTCTCTAACAAACCCACATTACAGATGGCAGTGAGCCAACTTGGAGTGCAGACAGCATCAGTCTACTTCGGCTGCTAGCTGGAAATCCAAGTAGAGCTGAAGGAAGTCAGACTCCGGATCATCACTGCACAGTCAGGGAGGGTGGCCCTACACCCTGAATTTATAACACCAGAGGTAGCAACATTTGCATCGGAGAAGGTTATAGATCTGTCCAGAAGACATTAGGGAAGGTGAAAGCACACACACTCTGAGGGGAGGCTGCTGCCTGAAGGTGCCACTCAGGATTTCTGACAGAAACATCAGACTATAAAATACATTTAATCACAGAAAACGCAGGTACTCTCAGGGAACAATGACAATTGGTCAGCCTGGCCTATCCATCAGACTGGTATCACTTGGTGACCGTGAGAGCAGACTTGCTGTCTGTCCTCAGCACCAGTGGCCAGCAAGTGTTAATAGAGATGAAGATCACTGATAAGCACTGGTAAATACAAATGAGAACCACAAGTTCAACAGGGAGTGAAGAAGCCTGGGGCAGAGTAAGTAGGTACAGAAAAAGGAAGGGCAGAAAGCTCCTAGCAAGAACAGATCTGGTGCCAGGTGGTGGTGGTGCACACCTTTAATCCCAGCACTTGGGAGGCAGGGGCAGGCAGATTTCTGAGTTCAAGGCCAGCCTGTCCTACAGAGTGAGTTCCAGGACGGTCAAGACTATACAGAGAAACCCTGTAAACAGCAAACAAACAAACAAAACACAAACAAAAAAGAACAGATCTGGCTTGGTGTGGTGGCACATGCCTTTAATCCCAGCACTCAGGAGGCAGAGGCAGAGGCAGATGAGTTTGAGGCCAGCCTGGTCTATAAAGCAATTTACAAAACAGCCAGGGCTACAGGGAGAAACCCTATCTTGAAAAAACTATAAGAACAATCAACCACAGGAACAAGATGGACAAGACAGACTTAAGAACCCTGGCCTTCAAGATGGCTACTCTCGTGGGAACTACCACCAGCCTAAGCCACCGTACTACTTTCAGAATCTGAGACCAGAAGAGAGAATGTAGCTCTACAGCCTCAAGAGGAGAATGGGGGGAGCTGGGGGTTTGAGCACACCAGATGGACTGGGGCAACTTACTCCCAAGTAACAGTGTCACACCAGCTTGGTAAAATGGGCTCTGCAGTCTATGGCAGATGCCACACCAAATGCTGAGATAGATTTCCAAGTACAAGGACCTAGCTTGACATGCAGGTTAGTGGCTAGAGTTGTCAGCCAAAGAATCAGCTGCTAAGGATCCCACCTAGCAGTTAAGCCAGGAGAGTGAGGCAAGAGCAGTGCCCATAACCCACACTTCCTTTGCTAGCCAGGCTATGTACCCCACAGAGAGTGTCCAGAGCGTACCCAGGATGCCCCTCTTTTAGTACTGTCATCTAGACCAACTATGAACAGTCCAGCCCACGGCTAGATCGGGGAAGCAAGTGCCAGACAGAAAAAGAAGGGCTAAACTCACAGCCAGAGGCAGAAACCTCATCTCTAGGCCTCCTCAGACAACAGACCCAATGCGTAAGGACAGAAGACACTGCACACAATTATGATAATAGCAGTTCTCCTCGTGCACCTCACTGGCAGAAGTCAGCATGGGAAGGTTGGCCTGGTGCCTCTTAGTGAGTTCAGGTGGCATGGAGGTATGTATAGGGGATGACAAGGACAGCAAGAACAGTGCAGACAAACCCAAAACCAGGACAGAAGAATAGGAAGGCCCACTAATGGGCAGAGTGGCAGCTGGAAGTAGACAGGATAGAGGAAGGATGAGAAAATGAGTTTAAGGATTTTCCAAGGGCTTTAGGCATCAGCAAACACAGCACGGGATGGCTAGAGCATCCATTGGCTGGACCGAGAGGCCGCTGGTGGAAGTGCTGGTTTACGGAAGGCGAGGAAATGGTCATAAGGTCAGAGGAGTCAGGGCCTCAGGACACTCACCTGGTCTAAGCAGTGTTCCTGTCCTGTCCCAGAACTCCGAGAGGAGTTCCTCTCTTTGTCCCATACCTAACACCACAGTCAAGCCACTTCTGCCCCTATTAGTTGGCTCAGCATAAATTCTGCCACAGCCCCACAAAGTACTTTTTGCTCTCTGGCCACCCTTACTCAGAAGCCCCCTCTCACCGTGACCACCCATGTGGGCTGAGGAGAAGCTACTCAGTGTGTTTCGTCCTGATGAGTCAGCATAGCGTGGCATGGAGCTGACCACAGCCTGCAGGTACTTCTCTTGCTCCAGGCTGCTGGAGTCGGCCTGGGCCTGGCCTGAGAAAGGAAAAGCTGGAGCTGAAGGAGGCAGAGATTGGACAGGCAGGGTAGGCAGACACAGGAAAAACTAAGGAGGAGTACCTGGAGAAGGTGTATTCTGGGCCTTGAAGAGACCAACAACACCTTTGCCATGCAGGCCCCCAGAGCGTAGCAACACGGCCTTGGAGCGCCCACTGCGCCAGCAGACCACAGGGAAGCGGTTTTGGCGGTAGCAGCGGGATACACGCTGCAGGGCGTTGTCCTGGATGCTCTGGGGAACAATCAGCAATCCTGGATAGCTGTAGGAGTTGGAGGTATCAGGACAGCTCTGAGGTCTTGCCAGTGCCGACCCGCAGCCTTACACACAGGAGGCAAGAAGAGCTAACAGGGTGAGCACCATGAACCAAATTCATGGCTCCCAACTCTAAAGGCCAAAGGTACTTTATGCTTATCAGGGAGCCTCCACCAAACCTGCAGCCCAACTCTCTATCCACCTCCTACACATGCTCCTTGTTTCTCAGGATCCATGGCAAGCAGGGAAGGTGTCCAAGCACTGCCTACCACCCTAGACAGTCCTGGCAAAATCTTCCTGGCGCGTCTAGCCAGCCCTCACCTGCGACATATGGCATACATGCGATTAACAGGAGAGATGCGAAAGGGCTCAGACTTGGCCCGGCTCAGGCTGCTGCTCAGGGTACCTAGTCCAAGGCGCTGGTAGTCACGGCAACATGCCCGTTCCACCAGGCTGCTCATGGTCATGCGGTCAGAGGGCTTCAGGGCTGAGGACGGGGTCAGTGTGCTGGGCTCCAACTCCTCTGACACTGTGCAAACGGTACAGTTGGGGGTCATCACCCAAAGACCACCCAGGCCCCAGACTCCATGGGGTCAACTCTGATAGAGAGCACAGCGATCTCCCTGACCCTGCTCCCACCTGAGATCTCGTCCTCCTGGTCCTCAGGGGGTGGCTGGCCCCGATGTTCCCAGCCAGGGGGGTTATACTTCTTACGAGTAACATACTGCCGCCCAATGGTCTTTTTAGCATTCTTCACCAGGTTCCGGGATAGGGTTCTGGGGTGTAAAAGTCCAACAGATATGAGAGGACAGGAAGTCCAGGAAGAGTCTGCAAGGGGCACAGCAAGCACCTGGCTGCCCTGGCTCTGGGATCCAGTTCCATACCTGAATGAAGGACCCTTGTCTTTGGTAACCCGTGGCGGCCTGCCAGGTGTGTGAGCTGAGCCAAGTGTGAATGCAAAGGTGGCCCTGATGTCTGGTGGGTACCGAAGCTTGTGTAGCTGCTTTCGGAAGAGCTCAGCACTGTCAGATCCCACCTCCTCATCAAAGGCCATTTTCAGCAGCTGGGTCAGAAAACAGGACTCTAAGTGGCCCCCAGGCTCCTCCCCAACCATAATATTCAGTTCACGGGCTCCCTTCTTATGCCATGCACACCAGAGGCAGGTAAACTTGGAGGAAAGGCCAATGCTTCACCTTTCAGTGTTAACTGATGAGGTCTCAGCAGACACAATACACTCATAACATGGACCCAAAGGTCAATGCCCCAAGGATAATAACAAAGACACAGGTCTATTCCAAAAGATGGCAGGCTGAGAACTGTTGGGGTAACCTTTTCTTTACATGTGTGAAGGTGTCTCTCTGTATTTCCAATTGTTAAATTCTGTTAGCAGAGAGCTAAATGCTGGCAGGACTCTGGCACTGTCATTTCTACGGCCCCTCTATGGCCTTATATTTAAATACTTATTCTTCCACACTTGCTCAGATCCGTGAAGGTCAGACAGCCCTCTATGCCTAGAGGCAATCTAGGATTGTATCAAAGATTATCTTGTAATAAAGAGTTGACAGCCAATAGCTGGGCAGGAGGTGGAGGGGAACTTCTAGGGAGAGAAAATGAAGTAGGAGAAAGCAGTTGTTGGGGAACAGACATGGACTGCCACAGAACAGAAAAAGTTTAGAGCTAGCCATGTGGCAGGTGGTAGGCTCGTTAGTTGGGTTAAGTTTAAAGTAGCCAGGAGACTGCCCAAGCAAAAGGTCTAAGCTTTAAACTATATTAAAAGTCTCCATGTCTCAACTACACTGCTGGTGGGTCTAAGAAAGTCCCATTATAGAGAGCCAATGTGACAATCCCAAGTCAACAGCCCCATGGCAGGAAACCACTTATAGGGCTCAACCTAGCTGCAGTGGACAGGAGTTTACGCACCTGGAATGTGCAGGAACGAAGCTGCAGCCCATCCTGCAGAAGCTGGTCCACAGGGGTCTGCACACTAATGCGCTTCTCCTTGGTCAATGCAGCCACAGGGAAGGAGCGGACTACCACCTGCTCCCCGACTTAAACAGGCCAAGCAGAGTCATGAGGGGAAGGGAGAAGAAAAGCATACTATCTCAGGGCACCAAATACAGAAGTCTGGGGTGGGTAGGAAAGGCCCATACATGAGCCGATCTCCCATCAGGCTTTGATTCTTTGAGAAAAGGGAAGGGAAAGGAAGTCTTATCTCCTCCAAAGAGCTGGCAGAGGCACAAAAAAGGTCCAAAGGCTTACCCAGGGGGTCAGTAGGCATCCCTGTGAAGATGACGCGGTATGTGGTAAGGAAGACAGCACCCTCAGCTGGGAGTAGAGCAGGGCCTCCTCCACTGCCTCCTACACCCTCCTCACGCCCATCTGGCAGCAGATACACTCGAAGGCCATCGAGGACACACTCCTCACCAGGCAACAGGCGTGGCCTCAGCAGCTTGGGCTACCCAGGAAACAGAACAGAAACTTAGAACACAGCCCAGACTTTGTATGCACAGCTGGTCAGCCACGGCTCACCTTCTGTATCGGGGGCAGCCTCTTGCTCTCACGGTGTACGGCCTCCAGGGTCTCAATGTGCATCTGGACAATATCTAGGGGAGAGCGGGTCTCATACCCTGGGCTCCTACAGCCACTTATCTAAGGCATGCTCCCATACCAGTATCGCCATACCTGGCACCATGACATGCAGTCCTTTGAGGTGGTCGCTGGTGACCCCACTCTCTGTGCAGACCTTATCCACAAAACGGTTGATGAAGCGGACTACAGCCCCAGCCACATCGCATGTCTCTGCGTCTTCAAAGCCACTCTCTGTGTCATAGCTCTCAGCCACACTGCCTGCCATGCTGGGCCGGTGGGGGGTGGGGGAAAGGTGTGGGCATCAGCATTCCCGAAACCCCATAAGCTTTCTCCCTGGCCCAGGCCTCACCACTGGCCCCAGCCCACCTGTTGGTGACCAGGCTGTTGCTGGCACTCTCCAGGTCTCCCAACCCTGCCCGCTCCCGCAGCAGCCGGCTCTTGCTGCTGTCCAGAGGCAGCAGAAGGTAGCTCATGCGGTTGGCATAGTGGATGGCCTGGCTGAACACAGTGCTTTCCTCCTTCTGCACCAGTTCCTGCTGCTTCTCACGGCTCAGGGTTGGCCACAGGCGCCTCTGCTCTGAAGCCACATCCAGGGCAGATCGTTCATCATCCTGAGACTGTGCCTCCCCAGTCTCCTGTCACGACACAAAAGTAAGGCATGGCCAAGGTGCCTACCCCAGACAGTCCAGGTCCAAAAAGTCCTACATACCTGGGTAGGGCTCACACCATCAGAGGGCTCCAGGTAGAGGGCTCGGATATGGGTCTGCACATCCCCATAGAACATGGCCTCCCAGAACTGAGGTGTGCTCCACACTACATGCTCCTGAACACAGCTGTATGCAAACTGTGTCACCCCTGGGCTCAGCTTCTATAGGAATGAAGTTGGAAAGGTCATGTGCTCACAGACAGTAGACCTAGCCCATAAAGAGGAAACCCAGCCCCACCTCACTCCCAACACTTACCCTGCAGAAGGCTGTGACCAAAGGCAGCAGTGCAGCTGCAATGCCATGCTCATCCAGGGAAGTGCAATCCTGTGAGCAGAGCCATGAGTGATGGGAAGCCCTACTAGACAACATCCATGCTCAACCCCACCTCTCTGGCCATCACAGACCAGCATCTCCCACCACTGCCAGCTGGAACTGTAGCCTCAGGTTTCAAAGTCATTTCCAACAAGAACGCTCGCTCTTCAGCTCCCCACCCTCTTCAGACTATGCACCTCCCCCACCCTATCACACGGGAGAGATTCCTACACCCCCCCTTCCCTCATGTGGTATCACTGGTAAGATGAGGGCCAGTTTCACCTGCAGGCAGCAATTCATCATACGGACGACAAAGTCAAACTGCTGATGATCCAGAACTGCCCGGTTCTGCTGTACGTGCAGGTGAAGCTCATGGGCAAGGCAGCGACGGGCAGCTCGCCCCTTCAGGGCCCTGAGTACAGCCGGAAGCAACTGAAAGCAGAGGCAAGAGGAAATGTAGGACAGACGGTGGTGCAGGGAGAGCCTCACCCTAAGTCATTGTGGAGGTAGCCAAGCGCAGGCTCTAAGCAGATAAAAACCCAAAGCCAGTGTAACTCAGGGAAGCCCAGGTACTGGGTTTCATTGACCAATACAGATGAAATCTTCCAATAGACCCAGCAGTTCCACAAATGACAGTTCATGAGGACAGAGAAATGTGCATGGTACAGGCTCCCAAGCAAGTATGGACATGAGCTCTGGAGAGAGGCTCCATAGGAACACCACACAAATGTTATTAGGACCTCAAATGTGTTCATGAGCAATGAAGGGCAATAGCATGCAAGATTAGTATTAAAGCAACATTAAGTCAGGCCTGGTGGCTTATGTCTGTAATCCCAGTACTCAAGAGGCTGAGGCAGCTAAGAGCAAAGACAGCTTTGCTTATATAGTGAGTTGCAGGCCAGCCTGGGCTATAAAGATCCTGTCTTGAAAACTCTTCCCTCAGATCCTCTCCCCCCACCCAAAAAAATCAATCAATCAATCAAACAAACAAACAAAAAACACTCCAAAAACTGCTGACACTGTGTATAGTGTCTACACTCTCCTGCTGTTCACTCGGATCAAAGAACACCCTCCATCCACCCAGGCACTGCTCAGGCTCAGAATTACCACACCAGAAGAAAGAACTAAGTCTCCTGAGACCTGATGCCCAAGGCCCAGCCTCACCTTCTTTGCCTCAAGCATTTTCCCTTCAAACACATAGGAGATGCAATTCCGTACTACCTCCAGGCGGCGTGCACTGTTGATATGAGGCCCACTACACCGCTCTAGTATGGCCGCTAAAGAGAAAGGACATGTTCACTTTAACTCCTGGCCTTGTACCCATCCTAAACCAGCCTGCCTTCCCCTCAAGTTACATACTCATGGGGGGCCCTGAAGGCACAGTGCTCCTCCGCTCAGCTTTGACAGCTGGCGGTGCACCCTGCATCTTGGCCGCAGCCTGGTCCACAATCCACTGAATTGTGCCCTCATCTAGCCGGGGGAATAGCCGTTGGGTCCGCCGCAGGTGACTGGCCTCTCCTGGCCTCTGCACTTTGTGCATCGCCACAGCTGGGTATGGGTTTTCCTGAGGGAACATGGGCAGACATTGGCTAGTGGGCCAGGACCAAAGTGGTAGCATACCCTCCTTGTCACCCACCATACATTCTTATAAAGTTGCTCTGCCAGTTCCTGGACATGACGCAGAACGCGGTGGGGATGGCTCTCATCTGCTCGCATCCGTGCTACCTCATGAGCCACCAGCTAAGGGGAAAGGAGGCAGGGGGATAAGGTCAGTTAAGTGGGCTGGGGGAGGGACAGGAAGGCAGGCAAAGGCAGGGCTGTACCTCATCAAACAGGTCTGTGGCACGGTAGGGAACTCCGCGCTCTGATACAAAGCCAGCGAAGGCCATGCCCTCCAACACTTTCATCAGGAAATCATCCTCCACCAGTCCACGCTGGCCTAAGAATGCTGCCTGGGAGAACACCAGGAAGTTAGCTCCTCACGGCCTCATGAGCCAGCTCCAGCCCCAGCCCCACAGCCTACCTTATGGAAGCGGATGACGGGCTCTGGGTGGATGCGCACGATGTGCAGGCACCAGCGGTAGCCCTGCAGGAGCTGAGCAAAGAGCCGCAGAAAGACAGCGCGAAGCTCCTTGTCCTGGGAGAGCAGGTCGGTGCAGTGAGTGTCGGGTCCCAGGAAACACTCACAGCCAGGCACAGGCTTCCCAGGCACCTCTGCCACCCCACTTTGCCTCTCCCAACAGTGTTTCTTAGCCCAGTGAGTTCCACAAGTGTTGAACAGACAGCTCCTGTTCAGAGCCCCTTGATCAGTTCACTGTACTGACTGGCACCGTCACCACACCTAACTGTTTGTATAGCTCCTTTGCTCCCAGGCTAGAGAAGCCTGAGGTCAGCGTGGAGGTAGGCTGAGTGAGAGGCAATGCAATCTCTCTAGCAGAGCAGCAGTGAGCCCCACCTGCATTTTCAGGGAGGAAGCAGATGTTGTAGGGGGTGGGAAGGCAAGGTCAGCCAACTCCAGCTCTGGATCCAAGACCTGTGGAAGCAGAGGACAACTGCATGGTGACCTTAGGGTTCCCTGGCTGTCAGATGATGGCTCCCACCAGCCCCAGGTTCCAGCCCCACCCTGACCCCAACCCTCACCATGCTCAGAACATTGTGGGTCTGGCTTTGTAGTGGCTCTGGCAGGGGTGGAATGTGCACACACTCAGGAACAGTCACTGTCCCTCCATCAAGATCAGCAACAATCACGTCCAGCTGTGCACCAAAGGGAACAAACGGTGAGAGACCAGCAAACCTAGGCAGTGATGCAGACACAAGGCACAGCCCTTACCAGCTCCTGAGTCTCTGCCTGGAAGGCTGCATTGACCCCAATGATGAAAGGCGTAGGTGTGCTAAGAACTTCCAGCAGCTGTGCCGGCAAGATGGGCACATAAGTGAAGCTGTAACAGGCCAGAAGACACTGTAAGCCCCAGACAGAGGGCATAGAGGTAGGCAGAGGGACCTGGAGGAGACAGGAGGAGGGGACAGGCAGAAAAGCACCTGTATCTGAGAGGGAACAGCAGTGCCAAGAGGCCCCTGCAAGCATCTGCTAGACGTTGGTAGCTCCTGGACAAGAAGAGGACTTTGTGCTCAGTAAGGGCAGCACAGAACAAAGACAGCACATTGGTGATGCCTGAAGAAAGAAGAAGGCCTGGTGAGGACCCATGTCCCTACTCCATAACCCAGGGAGCACCCACACCACTGACCACCAGCCCAGGACAGGAATTTAGGGGTAGGGTATGACAGGCAGTCTCACCCAGCTGGCGGAAGAGCAGGGCTACACTACAGCGGCTGACAGGCAGTGAGTCTACCAGTGGGGTCTGAATGACCTGCCGGTCACCAGCCCCCAAAGAGATGGTTCTCTGTAGAAAGAAAATGATCAGAGTTTAGCAGTAGAGTTGGGTCAGATCTGAGTGCTTGAACCCAGGTGAGCTGACAAGTCTTGAGATGGGACTGGCTTAGATGACTGGAGGGAAAGGTCACACCCTGCCTCTGTTGGCTGAGCAGCGCTGCAGAGAAAACTCAAGGTAAGGGGGGAATGCCTCTGATCTGGGTGGGGGCAGGGCCTGAGTGGGCAGAAGAAACAAAGAATCCATACCGCTCCTTCCTCAACAGAGTCCAGCTGCACAGGACAGACAGACAGAGAGACACCATTAGACAAGGCACAAAGTAGAAAGCAGACAGATACACAGACAACAGCATCCAATGACAGGAACACACCCAATGATGAAGAGGATACGAGAGACAGAAGATGCAGGCCCAAAGGGCCAGGTAGGAAGCCAAGTAAGTAGACAGGGCTAAGAACAGATGGCAAAGGGTGGCACCAAAAGCAGAAGGGAGTACCTAAGGCTTTGGGCTGAGTGTGCTCAGTTAGCCAGACTATCAGTACCCCACAGGTACCCCTCCACCCACCCCTGCTTCCTATGACTGTTCCAGGAAGGCCCGTGGCCATCCAGCTGTTTCCAAGACCCACCTGAGACCCACCAGCCAACGGGACGGTGCATGTGAGCAGGTTCCCAATCACATTCTCGAGGCTCACATTCAGGCCTTCCACATGGATAGCATAGATGAGACCAAGGCTATTCTGCAACAACCAGATAGGGAACAGTGGTACAGCTGACAGGAACACCCCGTGCCCTGGCTTGCTGCTATGGCGGCCCTCCTCACCCTGAACACTTCAGCATGGTCCAGTCGAGACACCAGAACCAGAGTCTTTGGTGCAAAAAGCTGGCCAGGCTGGGCTGTGGCTGTGGATGACAGCCGCGCTTGGCCTCCTCCATCTGCCTCTTCCTCCTTCTCTGTGGCATCTTCAGTGCACACCACTTCCTGCAGACAGAAACCCATTCTCCTGGCTCTAATCAGAGGCATCCCATGAGACGGAGCGGAAGACAGAGGTGACTGAGACCCAGCCTTCCCAACAGGAACATACCCCCAGAGGTAGAGCAAGCTGGCCACGGCCCAAGGCTCAGCCTCACATGTTGCACACCAGAGCTTACGCTGACCTGTGTGGACTCCACTGGCTCCCAGAAGGTCAAGCAGGCGCAGTAATGCCTCTCAGAGTTGATGTCAGTAAGGACAGCCACAAAGAAAGTTGGTGGGTTCCTCTCGGGACATAGCTGCCACCCACTGGGCTGACAAAACTGCAGAGGGATCAGCAGTTAGTGCCTGCACCCATACCTATAACAAAAACTCCCCCCTTACCCCTACCACATATCCTCAAGCATCTGTACTGCCAGGGCTTGGAGTTGCAGGGTATATGAAGCACCTGTTAGTTACCTAGGGAACACCTTAACCTCCTAGCTTCAGCCCTCTCGGTGAAAGGAGTAACATAGCTCTGGCCTTATCATCTAGGGTGAAGCCCATGAGGGACACAGTGACATGAGCAAGACACCCTGCCTATCAGGCCAGTTACCATCAACAGTGGACCTGACTTCCCCCTTAATGCTACACCTCCACACTCACCAGCTCAATGCCCTGGGGGAAAGGGTTGTCCTCCCAGTCCTTCTCCGGGAAGCGCTGCAGGATCTGGCCCTGGCCTTCCCCACTCCCTGAGAATGAGAGCAGGTGGTCAGAGCACCCTTCCCCACACACCCCAACCTTCACACTGTCAGGATTGGCACAGGATGGAAACAACCCCTTCTCATCTGGCACCAGACCAACCTACGCTCCCAGATCTACTATTTCTCTAAACAGACCTCTGGGTAGATAAGCCACTGGATAGGTGCAGACCCCAAGGCCACCATAAGGAGATAGAGAAGCCCCCAGATCCTTCCTCTCACCTACCAGCCCAACCCAACCTTTCACTGTACAGGAACCTTTCAGGGAGGAGGAGGAGTTTTAGTTGACTCAATATCTTCCCTGACTGCCAACCTGCAGCTTTAGCCTCAACCCCTGCCAGACAATGAGCGCCATGCAGATTGTGGGTGTGTCTAAATAGACAGGGCACATTTGGGTATCTTGGTGACCCCTGTCTGCCCTGGGCCCATGTGTGGAATTCAAGCCTCAGCTCCTCTTATGATGGGGTGGAAACACCAACCATGGATCCAAATTGCTACCTATCCACAGTACCTCAGAGACAGTTCCTCCCAGAACACAAATCTCCAAAAACAAAGAGTTTAGCAAGTATATGCTGCCCCTTTGAGCCCTGAAGCGCCCAGGCTCCCTCAGTATGTACCAGCAAGGGAAGTACTTCTAAGTACAGTCTATGTAGGTGGAGTGAAGGTCCTTGCCTGGGCTCACCTCACACCATTAAATCAGGAGGCAGAGTGAGGGCAGCAACAAGGATGTGTGATGGCTTCCTTTGCCTCACATACACACGGAAGATGGAGCCTGGTACAGCAGTACTTCTTAACCTTCCTAATGTTGCAACCTTTTAATATTCCTCATGTTCCCCATGTTATAGTGACCCCCAACCATGCAATTATTTTGTTGCTACTTCATAACTGTAATATTGCTACTGTTATGAATTGCAATGTGAATATCTAATATGCAGGATATCTGACCCCAAAGGGATCCCAGCCCACAGGTTGAGAACCATTGTGGTATGCAAAGAAAGACAGGCCTCGGGCTGATGAGATGGCTCAGTGGGTAAGAGCACCTGACTGCTCTTCCAAAGGTCTGGAGTTCAAATCCCAGCAACCACATGGTGGCTCATAACCATCCTTAACAAGATCTGACGCCCTCTTCTGGAGTGTCTGAAGACAGCTACAGTGTACTTACATATAATAAATAAATAAATCTTAAAAAAAAAAAAAAAGTATTTGTTTAGAAAGACAGGCCTCAACCCCAACTTTTGCATCTCACACATACACATACGGCTTCAAGATCCTCAGGGCACAGTGTTCTCCCATCCTTCCCATGGACCAGCCTCAATACAGATGCTCCCACCAGTGGAAGAAGCAGAAGCAGACAGTGAAGGGAGGGTGCTCTACATAAAAAGTCTTCTCATGGGTCCCCATGCTCAGCCTAAGTTCCAGAAAACTTCTGTGTGCAATGGGCCTGCCTGCTGAGCTATGGCCTCACATTCACTCAGCCTGGTCCACTTGAACACAGTCGTACTGAACCACTAAGCCCAACATAACAATCCCCAATTCCCAGGTCCCCTAAAAGCAAAGGAACTCAGCTGCAACCATGGGAGACCATGCATCCCTCCAGAACCATGGAACAAGCACTAGGACTGTCAACACTAGGAAGGTTGCTGCTAGGCAGGAGGTGGTGGGGTGCAGGGGCCTATTATGACTCACAAAACCTCAGCTTCCTGCTCCCCTCCTCCCACCACCAACACCCTGCAGGCGACAGGCAACAGACAAGGAAGGGACAGGTGTCTGCTGGTGTCATGCCTACCTACACACACCCACACACCTGTCCCACCAAGATAAAACCCCCATGGGGTTCCTCAGGTCCCACCCTCAACAGGCCTGGGTGGTGTATGTACTGTGAACACACACACACACACACACACACACACACACACTAACCCCCCCTCAGTTATGGCTCCTCCCCCCACCCACTCCAGCAAGAGCCTCCTTGTGCTCGGCCCTAAACCACCATCTGGGCCCAGCCCTGGCTGGCACCCAGGGCTCACCCAGTTCTTGCCACGAGGCAGCATGCGGAGGAAGGAAGGGGGGTACACAGACAGGGACTGCAGCCTCTGCTCTGCAGCCTTCCCACAAGGCCAGAGGGCTAGTAGCCCTCTCAGGGTTGTTTTTAGCAGCCTTTCTACTCAGGGGAGTTGGCACAGAGAGGATGGTCACCTTCCACTGCCAGTACCCCTCATCCTGTGCAATGTTAATTCCCATTTCCCACTAGCTTGAAAGCCTTCTGAGGATTCTACACTCTAAATGAGCTCCTTTCCTGAGACTCCCAACTGCCTCATAAAGGCAGAAGCCCAGTGGGCATCCCTCCTGAGGCCCTTCTCTGTCCTGGGACAGCCCAGGATTTGATTTTCAGGTTTCAGTCCAGTGTCTCCTCTAAAAAGCTTGCTATCTACTCTCTATCTAAATCTGGGTCCTATAGCAGGACTCTGAGGTCCTTCCCCAACACATATAAGCCCCTCTCCAGGCAACTGGTAACGCACCTGTAGTAACCTGAACAGACACAAGTTCCTGTGCATGGCACAGACTACAGCCTAATTAGGGCTTGTTGAATGCATGTAGTCAGCTATATGACCATCTTCCCCACACCCTGCCCAACTCACACCTCACAAACAAACAGGTTCTTCAGTCAGAAGTGCAGAACAACTTCCGGAGCCCTACGGCACAGTAGGCCCTCCCAGTGAGACCATAAGGAAGCCTTGTTAACTCTCTCTGGCTTCTCTGAGACCCCAAACTGCTGGCTTGCATTTGTGTGAAGGATTTTGCTATGTTCCTCTGTGTCTGTCACCCACTGAAGAGTTTTGGCAACAGGAGTAGCTTGCAATGACTATTCTTAACCCATCAAGGTACTGTTGATTTTGGGTAGACAAGAGCAGGCACATCCTCCCTCCCTATCCCAGCCCTGCTAGAAGGAATCCCGATAGCACAGCCATGTATTACAAGACAGTGCTCTTTGGGCAGCTTATGGAGGATGGACACCGAAGTCCACTAAAGCAGAGAGGGAAAGTCTCTGACCCTCTCATGAACCCACAGCTGGGTAGGCCCACCCTAGGAAGATACACTGGGATTCCTACACTCAAAGCACCTCCAGCAGCCAGGCTCATGCAGACTGGGTGGCAGAATACAGATCACGTACTCTGTCATCTGCTGGCAGCACCTCATCACTAGTGCCAGGCTCTGATGCTTGGAGGATCAGCCATGGACAATGTGCACTGTGGAAAGGCCCAGACAGAATAGCAGTTCCCCTGACTGCCCTACCACATACCTCACCATTCATGCTGGACAGCACCAGGTAGCTGCTGCCTCTCAGGAGCCTAGCTATAGGAAAAGGGAGAGGAAACAAAAGAATCCTGCCTTCCTGCTTCTACCTATCAGACCTGAACACGAAGACGATGCTCCAGGCAAGCTACAGCTGACTCTGTGTGCAGCAGGAGCCTACAGCTCTTTCAGATGTTCTCTTTGACCTACCCCCAATCTATAAACGGACCACGGAAACTTTAATCCAAGACCTTGGACCCTTAAGTTCTCAGGGTGTGGGGGGAGCTGGGAGGGAATTGTAGCCACCCCAAACAGCCCCAACCTGATCCAGAGGGAGGGCAGGCCCATGGGTGGGGACAGTAGATGGGCCCAAGAATGTGGCCACCTCATTACCATCAAAGCTGAAAGAGGCCAGGCCATGAAATACAAATAGTTTTCTTGGTTGATGGAGATATAGCTTTTCCTCATAGGAAGTAGTAGAAGGGTACCTGTCAGGTTTAAGTCAGGTAAAGGGTCTGATAATTGGTGTTTCCAGATAACTGAGGACTCCCCAAGCTACAAGCAATTAAGTGACCATGTCTCGGAACTGGGCAGGGGTCTCAAGCTATGCTGTCTGGTTCCTCGTACTAAAAAAGGTGTCCAGTTCAGTGACAAGACAAAGCATACGGCCCTACTCACCAGGTACAGGGCCTATGCTGTGCCATCTACACCCTCTACTTTATAGAGTCTAAAGGGAAAGGGTTATACACAGCTCAGGCATTTATTGTCTGTAGCCTTGCCCATAGGTCACCAACTGTAACCATTAGCAACCAGAATGCTACCTCTGGTAGGACTCTGGGCCCAACCGAGACAGCTTAAAAAGGCACTCATTACCAAGGTTTTACTCCTAGCAGCTGCAGAGAAAAAGTTCTGATTCAGAACAAAACTGAAGTTTCCTCTCACTTGTACCCCTTAATCTAAAAGACCCTGCATCCTAGGTCAGTCAGCACACAGTGGACCCTTCACCTTCTTCAGACACCTACCTAGCAGTATTCTTACATAGGCTACTCAGACCTTAGATGTAAATTATCTCCTTGGGCCAGTCCTGTGCTATATCTTTACACACAAGTGTTCCTGACAGCCTCGGTGCAGCTCCGTGTGACCCATTCCATATAAAGACAGGGAAACTGAGGCGAGAGTGCACAGTGACTGGCGCAAGCCAAGGGTGAAGAGTGACAAAGGAAGGACAACTAATCTTCAGTGTGCTCCTCAGTTTGAGGTCTTTTGTTCTTGGTACTCACATCCCTTGCCTTATAGATCTGCCTTCAGCCCACACCCAGAAACCCGATTCCAGGCTGGTTCCTCAAAGGAATGCCTTGAGGCCGAGTGGTCAGCCAACAACCAGTCAACTCTGACCCTAGAAGGCAGTGCTTAGAGAGCTCACTGGCCTGCAGTCTCCACAGTGATGGGTAATTTGAGAATTACTCCATCACACCAGTGATTCAGGAAAAGTAGCCACCTCTGGCCTCAGCCTTCTACCCTGTCCTGTACAGAGGTCAGAGGTCCACGCCTCTTGTACACAGCTGTATCAGTAAGCCCCCATGTGTCACAGCAACTTCCCATGGAACCACCTACACGTCACCCTCAATTTTACCCCACTCCCAGCAGACCTCCCCGACCTGGCCTTTACCTACATTCTGTCTCACAGGACCTTCTTCATAGCCCTCTCACCACCATCCACGGCCATTCTGTTCCTCCAGCCCTGGCCCAGCGCCAGCCGAGACCCCAGCCAGCCCTCAGCCAGCTTGATTTCCTCACTCTCCAGCAGCACTCCGTTTCAGAGGAGGAGCCTCACTGGCCTTCACATATGCCTTGGAACACAGGTTCTCGCTGTGTGTGCCAGTACATTGGTGGCAAGCCTCCTGCTCAAGGAGGACAGGGGAATGAACACAATGTGGTCTCTGCCTTTGAGAACTCCCTCTTTGGAGGGAAAGACAGATGCTCGGGACTGAGTGCCAAAAGATATAGACTTGAATCCACGAGAGCAGAAAGAAGGTACTGAACAGGATCTGGCGACAGAGGTGGTGATGGTGGTGGTGGTGGTGGTGATGATGTTTTCCAGTGCATAGAGGGTCCAGCATGTGGACAATAAACAAAGGAACAGGTCCTAGTGGAGACTTAGCAAGAAGAAAGGCAAAGAAGAAAGTTTGGGTCCTGAATGGTGACAGTGACAGCTGGTCTGAGAAGCAGCAGAATAACTGTGTGGAAGAGATAACTGGAACACGGTAGGAGGCGGTACATCTAGGGATTAGGGGCTACCTCATCTGGCCACAGTTGTCCCTTAGATACTGCCCCTCTGCAGGTGGACTCTGACAGCCGGAGTTCAAGTCCCAGCCTCCATTCCAGACCCACACTCAACTTCTCTGTGCCAGATTCTATGCTGAAGATAGGACAACAGCAAGGCAATCTCAGTGGGCTATTGGGAGAAATGAGATCATACACACAAAGGGTTGTGCAGGGCCTGGCACACTGAGGACTCCAGCCAACACCCCCAACACTGATGTCTCCATGGTTGTGGCTGATGTCACTGTCAGGCTCCGTTTTCTCCTACCCCCCCTGGTCTGAAGGGCTCTCAGACACAGGTGCTAACTCCAGATCAGAGCCTCCTAGACACGAGTACCGGTCACCACACTGATCCCCCGCTGAGGGCCTGGCTTAGAGGCTTGAGCACCAGGAATGCCCTCCTCCAAGTGTGACACTTTCGTCTCAAGTCCGGCTCCATAGCACCTACGAGCCCCTCCCCACTCCGTTGCACCCCATCAAGCGGTGCTTGAGGCTTCAGACCTAGCACTGGGTCAGAGAAGCTGGAAGACGAAAACGTTCCGCCCCCCTCTCTGAAATTCCCAGCTCCAGCCACCGGCAGTCGGCCAAGGCGGGGTGAGCCCATCCCACCCAACTCGGAATCGGGGAGACCGAACTGCAGCAGGGTCCTCCAGCCTCCCACGCCCGAGCGTGTGACACGCCCCTGCCAACCTCGGAACAGGCGACGCAGGTGCCCAGGTGTAGGAGGGACGGTTCTTACACAGGCCATGTCGCCCGGGGTCCTCGCGGGTTGCCCCGACGCCACCGTGGCCAAGAACTACGGAGGCCTCTTTTCGCGAGCCCCGAGAGCTCGGCCCCAACTCCCGAGCCTGCCTCCGGCCGGGTCTTCTTAGCTTCGAGTCCTCAGTCCCAGTCCCTCAGCCCCCTAGCTCGTCCCCCTCGGCACTGAGACTCACCGCGCGGGTGCGGCCCGAACGCCACCAGCACGAAGTAGTCCGCGAGCCGCGCCATGGCAAGGGGCGCAGGCGGGCTCCACGGCTCGAGGGTTCGATGGCGGCGCGCTCATGGCCCGGCGCTGGCCCTAAGCTGCACACTCGGGACACCCCGGGCCCGCTCCTCTGCGGCGCCGCTGACCAGGGCTTCCGCCGCCATCTTCCCAGCCAGCCGGCCCGCCCGGGCGCTTCGGGAGCCTGCGCAGTTCTGCCCCTCCCGTGTAGGCGGGACCTGGCACAGCGCGCTTCCATTGGTCCACTCCGCGTGGGGCGGGTCCAGAGGGCGCTGCCCCGCCTACTACCTCACGCTCAAGGACCGGCTCAACCCTTTGGGCGGGTGAAGGATACGGCGGCCGGGGCGGGTCAGCTACCCTGGTCCCGCGGCCGACATTTCGACCTGAAGCACCGGTCAGGATTAGGGCATACTTCCCTGTTGGAACTGAAGCCCCGGAATGAAGGGAGACCTGGACCTCACCCTTGGGAGAGCCTAACTCCGAGGATCAGGGGCGTGGTCCAGCTCAATGTGGCTGAAGCAAGCCAGTGGAGCTCAGGCCTTGTCCAGCCAGTCTCCCAAACTAGAGGACCGAGCTGGGGGATGGGGGAGTGCCAGGGCTTCTCCACACACCCTGTCAGCCTTATGGTGCCCAAGGGAAAGACTTTATAAGTTGTTTTGTTTTTTTAAGTTCCCAGTGCAAAAAAGGGCAGCTAGATATTCCACCATTGGATGGGTGGGATATCCAACACCTGCATTTAAAAAAAAAAAAGTCCCAACTTGGGTCACCTTCCTGGGAAGTTGGATCGCCCTGGAGGTCAGGGGGTTGGCCAGGCCTCTTGCAGTGACACAGGAATGGACACTCTAGGAGAGGCAAGGTCCTTGACCAGGGAGATTAAAGGGGGAGGACTAGACTTGTTGGTTGATGAGTTTAGTTTTCTGTGAGAACTGAAAGACAAGCCACCTAATAGCATCTTGTTCCCTCCACCTGCAAGATCTGGACAATGAATGAAAGCAAACTCAAGCTTGAGAGGCGAGGGAGGTGCATGTGTATAAATAGTCGCAGACCTTGGGAGGCTGAAGCAGGTTGTTCATGAATTCCAGTCCAGTCTCTAAGGCTTCACTGGGAAACCATATGTCCCAAAACCAGGAGGCGCGAGGGCCTTTCTGGAGAGAGCTTAGCGGTTATGGGGACCTGTGCTGGATTTGCAGCACCCTCGCCTGCAATTCTGGTTCCAGGGGATCGGTCGCCCTCTTCTGGCCTCCGGAACATGTATGTGGTGGTGCGGGGGCATATATGCAGGGAAAACACCTATACACATAAAATGAAAAGGTCTTTTTTAAAAGAGGGGGATGAGCTTGGTGGTTGTAGTGGTGGTGGCAGCGCATGCCTTTAATTAAAGCACTTGGGAGTCAGAGGCAGATGGAGTTTGAAGCCAGCCTGGTCTACAGAGCTAGTTCTGGAACAGTCAAGAAGCCCTGTCTTGGAAAAAAAAAAAAAAAAAGATAAAAATAAATAAAAGAGGGGGAAGATGAAAAGACTTTCCTAGGAAAGTTCTGTGCACAGAGCCACAACCCTAGCTTTCCTTTGCCAATGCCAGGTGGGCTGCAAAATCCTCCTTTCTGCTTAAAACTTGTGTTTGAACCTGAGTGAGTTGGCTTCTTCTGTCAATCAACTAAAACTCGTCTCTATACCATTAAGAAATGGTGGCAGGGGCTGGAGAGATGGCTCAGAGGTTAAGAGCACTGAATGCTCTTCCAAAGGTCCTGAGTTCAATTCCCAGCAGCCACATGGTGGCTCACAACCATCTGTAATGGGATCTGACTCCCTCTTCTGGTGTGTCTGAAGACAGCTACAGTGTACTCATATACATTAAATAAATCTTTTTTTGAAAAAAAATGGTGGCAGGCAAGTTTGACTTGGTGCCTGAACCCTGGGGTTGCCTCTCCTAGAAACTATAAGGATCCTGTACCTCATTCCTCCCATGACCACTGGAGCCAAGTGCCCTTACCTAAAAGAACCCCGATCCTGGCAGGGGGTCCTTTCCAACTATCCTTGCTAAATTGAGTACCCTAACCACTGAATTCCCCAGGTCACCTGCTAGTGACCTCTTCTCCTCAAGCACCTGTCTTCTCCTTTCCTCAACCAGTGTAGGCCCTCCTCCAGGATGATATTCTCGCATCCCACTGCTATGCACATGCGCACCTCCAAACGCCTGTCCCCTTGCAGACTGCTGCCTCGGTTTCTCATTGCCCACGTCTCACCCAGCTATGTACTCTCTTAACCATCTGTATCCTGCAGACCTAAGAAGGTAGGGTGACCCAAGATGACACAACTGACTCAACTTGAGATGAATGGGTACCCCCTAAAGAGCAGGGTGGCCCACAGTGACACAGTGAGCCTAGCTTGTGATGGATGGATACTCCTGAAACATACTACCTCGCCTGCTGGTTAATAGGCAGTTGCTCTTCACTCTCCAACATCTTCCTGTGTTTCGGGGATGGCCGGCTAAGCCTTGAGTTGGCTTTTCCTAGGGGAGACAAAAGCATTCCCATCATATGGTAGCCCCCCAAAGTGACTTATCTACACTACCTTCCAGAGTCACCTGCCTTTACCACCGACCTATGCGCTTCCCACTGCTCTGTATCAGTTCCCCCAACGCACTAAGTCTTTCACTTTCAAAATCCTCACCATTGGGATCAAACCTCAAATGTATACCTCTTGGTGAAAACAATATCTCTTGGTGAAGTTGTCCCCCCCAAAAATTAAAGTAGCAGTTTTCAACCTGTGCATCAAGACCCCTTTGGGTTAGTTGAATGGCTGTTTCACAGGGACCACCTAAGATCATCAGAAAAAACAAGTTTTACATTACGATTCAGAGCGGTAGCAAAATTACAGGTATGAAGTAGCAACAAAATAATTTTTTAAAAGATTTATTTATTATATGTAAGTACACTGTAGCTGTCTTCAGACACTCCAGAAGAGGGAGTCAGATCTTGTTTGTTTGTTTTTTGTTTTTTGTTTTTTGTTTTTCGAGACAGGGTTTCTCTGTGTAGCCTTGCCTGTCCTGGAACTCACTTTGTAGACCAGGCTGGCCTCGAACTCAGAAATCCGCCTGCCTCTGCCTCCCGAGTGCTGGGATTAAAGGCGTGTGCCACCACGCCCGGCCTGAGTCAGATCTTGTTAAGGATGGTTGTGAGCCACCATGTGGTTGCTGGGATTTGAACACTGCACCTTTGGAAGAGCAGTTGGGTGCTCTTACCCGCTGAGCCATCTCACCAGCCCAACAAAATAATTTTATGGGGGCTGGAGACACGGCTCAGCGGTCAAGAGCACTGACTGTTCTTCCAGAGGTCCTGAGTTCAAATCCCAGCAACCACATGGTGGCTCACAACCATCTGTAATGAGATCTGATGCCCTCTTCTAGTGTGTCTGAAGACAGTTACAGTGAATTTCATATAATGAATAAATAAATAAATAAATAAATCTTTGGGCTGGAGCAAGCAGGGGGAGGGCTGGAGTGAGCAGGGGGAGGGGTCAGGGGCAGGGATCGGGGGAAATAATTTTAGGGTTGGGGGTCACCACAATGTGAGGAGCTGTATTAAAGGGTCGCAGCACTGGAAAGTTGAGAGCCACTACTCAAAAGTCTTCCCCAGTGTCACCAACACCAAATAATCCTTTGATCCCAGGACAGACTCCCCCAGAAAACTCTTGTCTGCTCCCCACCCCCAACTCCATTCAAAAGTCAAAGGTGCTGGGGCCCTGCCAGCCTGCACATTACTCCCAAAGGCAGCTTCTGCAACTAAAGGTTGACAGAAAAAGGTGCTAGAGTTTCCCCTGGGAGGCCACATGGGCAGTTGTATACAACAGGTGTCACATGATGCACTATGTAGGTGACAGTGGGGACTGTGGGGACCGTGGTGGGAGGGAAGGGAGCAGACTAGACAGTCAGGCCGAAACTTGAGGGTCAGAGACTATCCCTATCCTTACCTGCCATGGGCTTGGGGCAAGCTTGAATAAGTTCAGGAAGCAGCAATTGTCCTGTCACCCAGAGCTTGGAAGGACAGCATAGGGAACTTCAGTCCTCTCTCTCAGCAAGGCTCATCTCCACCTGTCCCAAATTTAAAATCTTATGTAGCAGACAGGAGAGATGGCTCACTGGTTAAGAGCACTGACAGTGTACTCATACATAAATAAGTTAATTTTTAAAAATCCTATATATTGGTGCATTCCTGGGATCCCAGCCCTTGGGAGACTGAGGCAGAGGGAGTTCATATTCAAGCCAGTTTGGGATACATAACATATTAAGGCCCTGTCTCAAAAGAAAAAGGAAGGAAGGAAGAAAATCTGGGGCAAGTGAGATGGCTCAGTGGACCAATGTGCTTGCTGCCAAGTGTGATGCCCTACATACTCTTAAGTTTGATCCTTGGGACCCACATGGAGAAGGAGATATCTGAGCCCTACAAGTTATTCTCTGACTTTGGGATGCTCATACCCACATACCAGCACATAAATATAACCCCCCAAAATAAATAAAAACTGATAGGCGTGGAGAGATGATTCAGTGTTTAGGACATTGGCTGCTCTTTCAGAGGACCCAGGTTTGCTTCCTGGTACCTACAAGGGCACTTACACCCTTCTGTATCCAGAGGTTGATGTTCTCTTCTGTCCTCAGAGGGCAGCAGGTATACACACACTGCAAGGACATACAGATAGGCAGAACATGTACACACATAAAATAATTTTTTTTCAAATATTTTATTTATATGAGTACACTGTAGTTGTCTTCAGACACTCCAGAAGAGGGCATCAGATCCCATTACAGACGGTTATGAGCCACCATATGGTTGCTGGGAATTGAACTCAGGACCTCTGGAAGAGCAGTCAGTGCTCCCAACCTCTGAGCCATCTCTCCAGCCCCATAAAATAATTTTTAAAAACTGATAGCTGCCGGGCATGGTGGTGCACGCCTTTAATCCCAGCCCTTGGGAGGCAGAGGCAGGTGGATTTCTGAGTTCGAGGCCAGCCTGGTCTACAGAGTGAGTTCCAAGACAGCCAGGGCTACACAGA
>NC_034606.1:54279606-54300489 GCF_900095145.1 Mus pahari
CAGGGTTTCTCTGTGTAGCCCTGGCTGTCCTGGAACTCACTTTGTAGACCAGGCTGGCCTCAAACTCAGAAATCCACCTGCCTCTGCCTCCCAAGTGCGCCACCACGCCCGGCTCCAGGTTAATTCTTGAGTGATCTCAAACTATATTATTAACTTTGTTGTGCGGTCCAACAAAAGCTCAGTCTCTTTGATTGCAAGAGATAGTTTTCAAAACTAGTATTACTACAAAATTTTTGATTTTGCGTTCCATGCACCTGTGTATTGGTCGGAGGACAGCTTCTAAGAGTCAGTTCTCAGGAGGACCATCACAGAAGCTGTTGCCTGTCTGTGGGCTATGTTCTTTTAGCCAGGCTGCCTTGTCTGGCCTCAGTGGGAGAGGAAGTGCCAGGGTGTGTGTGTAGGGGGGACATACCCAGGGGGTCCCCACCAATTCAGAAGAGAAGTGGAAGGGGGATGGGGGAAGGATTGTGGGTGGGGTGGTCTGGGGGGGAAGGGGAAAAGATTGTGGGGAGGGGTGGCAGGGGGGCAATGAGCAGGGTGTAAAGTGAATAAATAAATTTAAAAAATTAAATTAAAAAACAAGTCAGATCTCTTCAGTATGTGGGCTCTAGGGGATCAGACTCAAGTTATTAGGCTTGGTGGCAAGTGCCTTTATTCCCTGAGTTGTTTTTGCCAGCCCACTGGGTGTATTTTGGGGTGGGGGTGGGGGGAATGACATGATGGTGTTCATATTTTGGATGGCAGTGTCAGCAGCAGTGTGAAGGCAAACTGAACGCGGAGGTGGGCTGGAGAGGGGATGGTCAGCTGAAGAACTGGGGATGTCACAGCACCCTCTGCTCACCTCTCCCCCATGAGAGCGGGCACACGGATTCTGCACTCAGCCACACCATCTCTTCATTCTCTCGGATGATGCTTACAATAGCTCTCAGAACCTAACCGTCCCTGGAAAACCAAAAGCTGTTTCAGCCTTCTGCCCCATCCAACCTCCCCCTCCTCCCCACCTCAGCCTAGGCCCACAGCACTGGAGGCCTCCTACCCAGACACCTCGATCCAGAGAAGGCAACCTAGCCTGGTCATGTCCACACTGTAGCCTCTTCCTGCACCATCAAATAGAAGGGCTGTGCACCAATCTTCAGCCTTCTTGTCCCTCCCCTTCTCTGCCTAGTCTCCCTGACCCGACCATCTGTCTGTCCTGTTGTCTCTGCATGCCTTCCTTCTGACTTCTCTAACACCTGCCTCAACCCCAGGCTCACCTGCTTTGGGGGGGGGGGTGTCACATTTTGCTCATTTTTGAAGGGGTTGTAGATGCAACCCAGGGTCTTGAACACATAGAAAAGCACTCTACCTACCACAAAAGTCCATTCCCCAGCCTTGGCTTGGGGAGCAGGGTGGGGCGGAGGTGGGGGGAAGCAGGGTTTTGCTCCGCAGCCCAGACTTAAAACTAACGATCCGACCTCTGCTTCCTGACGCTGGTTTACAAGTGTGCACCACCATGCCGCTTAGCACACTGTTCTTCTGTAAGTCTGATGAAACCACCCTTCCCACAACTGATAAGAACAAGCAACTGGGTGACTCTCTGCTAACATTTTCCTCAGAGGGTAAAGCAACCTCTTCAGTGTGGTTTGCACTGAAGACTTTATATATATTCATCCGGCAAATGCTTACTGAGCCCCTGTGTATGTTCAGCAGAAGGGACAGAGTGACCAAGTTCCGGGGAAGCCCCACAAAGGGACATAGTGAGAGAGAAGAGCAAACACTGAGAGTTGCAGAGATGTTCCAGCAGTCAGAAAAAAAAAAAATGTTTCTGACAGGTTTTGTTTTGTTTTGTTTTGAATAGTTTCGGCAGGCTGACGAAGACCTTAAGAACCAATGTCACAGAATCCACGGTGGATGTGGATTGGTACAATCATTGTGAAGAACAATTTGGCATATACCGCATATGTGTGAACTCCCAATGGTAGGGGTTTTAATGGTGGAAAATCTGAAAAATCACTGGAATTTAGATTAACGAAGGACCTATGGCGTGAATATGTACAAAGCCCAACAATATGTTTATGAACATGTCATAATAAAATCCATAATCCTATATGCTAAAGAGTAACAAAAATAAGTCAAAAGGAGACATATCAAAGCGTGAAAAAATAAAAATTAGTGTTAAAAATAAAAGGCTGAAGCTGGGCGTGGTGGCGCACACCTTTAATCCCAGCACTTGGGAGGCAGAGGCAGGTGGATTTCTGAGTTCGAGGCCAGCCTGGTCTACAGAGTGAGTTCCAGGACAGCCAGGGCTACACAGAGAGACACTGTCTCAAAAAACCAAATAAATAAATAAATAAATAAATAAATAAATAAATAAATAAATAAAAGGCTGATTGCTGGGGTGATGGCGCAGGATTGTAATCCCAGCTATTGAAGAGGCAGGGGTAGGAAGACTACAGGGTGAATTCCTCCCTTGGTGACAGAGGGAGTTCAGGGCTAGCCTGAGCATCTTAGGGAGAGCCTACCTCAACTAAGAAGGCAAATAAGGGGGCTGGAGAGATGGCTCGGCGGTTAAGAGCACCAACTGCTCTTCCAGAGGTCCTGAGTTCAATTCCCAGCAACCACATGGTGGCTCACAACCATCCATAATGAGATCTGAGGCCCTCTACTGGTGTGTCTGAAGACAGCTACAGTGTACTTACATATAATAATAAATAAATCTTAAAAAAAAAAAAAGGCAAATAAGGTAACAGAGGACGTAGCTCAGTGGTATGTGCTTGCATGGTTCACTCCCCAGTCGGGGGAAAAAGCTGATAAAAAAATAATAATAAAGCAACTCACAGAACACCTGCATACTTTCAAGTATGCCCAACCATAAGAGTGCCTTTATGCTAACACACACACACACACACACACACACACACACAACTTGCTTGTGCATGTGTGCGCTCATGCAGAGAATACTGTGTGCAGAAAAGACCAACAACTCTGTCACCCAGAATATTGCTGTGGTGGGGGGCTCTCTTTGTATTCGTATTTGGTAATGAGGAACAGCCTGCCTGGGAAACAAGCAGGCAGACCACGGGAATCTGCCATTATCCTCTGGAGATGCTGGGCAACCACAGGTGAATGCCCTTGAGACCAGAGCACAACTCCCTACCTTAGCACTCACCTGCCTGGTCGACCATTTGGCTCCACTAGTCTCTGAGACATTGTCGCGCACCAGAAGGTACCAGGAGTGACGGTAGTAGCCCCACAGGGTTTCTGGTCAGCTGTTGAGCATTTTCCAGCAAGGATGGGCCCCTTGAAGTGACCCCCTGTGGCTCTACTGCTTCCTGCTGGGCAGGAGTAGCCACCAGGAGAGCGTGGCTACCGCAGCCCACCCGGGTGGAGGACGCTCCGCCCCATCAGCGTCTGGGCCCCGCCTTTAACTCCAAAGACTACTTAGTGCTGGAAGTGCTTCCCAAACTGGTTTTCCGCTGGACCCCAGAAGGCTCTCTCTCTCCTAGGAGATCACGACCTGACCCACAAGTTCCGCTGCGTGCCCTGGGAACTGCCAGCAGAACCCAGCCTCGCCAGCTGTATCCAGATCCTGAGACCTGTGCCCCGACAGACAACAGCCGCAGGTACCAACCAATCTTCCCACATTCCGAGCGCCCCGGGGCAGAAAAGGGCTCCCTAACTGGTGGGCAAAGAGGGTTGGCTCCAGGCCAGAGTGTGGCCCTCCTCCTCCACCCCATTTGCTAACTTCACTGCATTCTTGCTCCACAGCCCAGCCCGCCATGGCCCAGTTGCTGATGGTCACGGTAACCCTCGGTTGCATCAGCCTCCTCTACCTGCTCCCGGGCACGTTGTCTGGCAGCCTGGGCAAGGGACTGAGACAATCCAGACCCAGGTGAGTGAGTACAAGGTTGGACCGAACTCCTCACGGGGAACCTAACTTTTTTAGAGTTCATCTCCCAGCTTAGGGGCCACCCTTCACCTTTAGGGTTGCCTGAAGGAGGCAGGAGAACTTCTTTCTTCCTTTGCCTCTTTCTATTTGGGGTACTTATTCCCCCAACCCCACGGATACAATAGACATTGAGGTCTGCTGGAGGAAAGGAGCTTAGAGATTCTCAAATCTGCTGGCCTCTGACCAACCACATAAGGGAAGAACCCTGGGGCGGGGAGAAGGGGGGGGTCTTTCTTGGGGACCTTTGCCCAGAATGGTGTTGTTTATGGTACATGTGACTTGGGCTACTGAGATGGCCAAGCCGCCAGTAAGCTCAGGAGGGTGGTGGGCTCCGCCTTCCAACCTTCAGGTTGGAGACCAAACTTTTGGGCTTCCCCTGGTCCTGGGCCAGACTTTTAGGGAAACTGCGGGCTTCCCCTGCCAGTGCCCTCAGACTGTGAAGAAGAGAAGTAGGTGGGTTTAAAGGGCTTTTGGAAGGCTCTACTCAGCCACTGAGTTTACTATCATCTTTCTCTCCCTTCTGCAGAGAGCCCCCAGCTAAGGTTCCTTCCAGTAACCTGCAGCCTGGACACCCTTCCCTTCAGCCTGTAGTCTGGAAGCCTCGTCGCCATCATGCCCCCCAGCCACAGGGAAGGGGCAACCGGGCCCTTGCTATGGTTCATCTGCCTCAGGGTGGTGGCTCACGACACCTGGGTCCCCAGCATCACACGGGATCCCGAAGACCCCATGCCCAGCTCCTGCGGGTTGGCTGTGTACTGGGTACATGCCAAGTCCAGAATCTTAGCCATCGCCTGTGGCAGCTTGTCCGGCCAGTGGGCCGGCAGGACTCAGCTCCTGTGGATCCCAGCAGCCCCCACAGTTATGGCTGAGGTGGGTCCTAGGGACTCCATCTGGAGTGCTGTGCTCTGATCCCAGAGCTGCAGCTGAGCTCCACACCCTGACCCAATTCTCTGGAGCTCCTGCTTGTAGCCATTCCTCGTGGCTTTGGATACCCGAAACCTATGAGGATATGTGGATCTAGGCTGTAGAGTCGGCACCGACAGGGACCTGCGCATCTCAGAACTGGGTACACTCAGGGTACAGGTGCTTGGAAGAAGTGCTGTCAGTATCACAGGCCACAAAGAACTTGAGGAGGCGTGTGCCTGAAGAAATGGGCAAAAGCTAGAGTCTTAAATGCACCCCCACCTATGAATAAGCAGGAGAAAGGCTGGAGTGACCCCTGTGACCCCACCCCACTGGAAATTAAAGTCTGACTGTGGGCAAAAGCTGTGGCCACTCTCTTGTGCAGTTTACCCTCCTGTGCCTGATCTGAAACAATGACCTTTTTCCTTTCGTGACCTGAGACAGGAGGGACAGAAAGAAGGGCTATATGGTGTGGTCCCTAGAGTCAGTCAGAAAAGAGACCTCCAGTGGCTGTGGCTAACCTGGAGTTCGGGCCAGAGTGGTGATGGAGAGACTCCTGGGACATTCTGGGATAAAACACAGCAGAGACAACCTTCTTACCCTCAGACCAAGGCAGGGGATAAGACAAATCTTATCTCTTATTGGCCCATCTCTAAAAGGTTGAATATGACCTCGCCCTGGGCAAGAGATGGTGACACACCTCAGCACTCCGAAGACAGTGAGGCAGGAGGATGAGAAATTCATGACCAGCTTAGGCTGTGTAGCAAGATCCTATCTCAAAAACTCAATCAACAACAAAACTACTCCAATCAGGGAAAAACCAACCAAAACCAACCCAAGCCTATCTCAGGAAAGCTGGAGGCATTTAAACAAGGCTGTCTCTGCAACCTGGCCACCCACCCCCATCCCATGAGGACATCCGGCACGAGCAGCAAAGATAGTAGAGTCTGACAGGCGTGGCATATTCCTCTGTTCCCTGCTGAGAGTTCAAGAAAGGGAGATGGGGGGCTGGAGAGCTGGCTCAGCGGTTAAGAGCACTGATTGTTCTTGCAGAGGTCCTGAGTTCAATTCCCAGCAATCACATGGTGACTCACAATCATCTGTAATGGGATCTGATGCCCTCTTCTGGTGTGTCTGAAGAGAGCATCAGTGTACTTACATACATAAAATAAATATTTTAAAAAAAAAAATAAAAAGGAAGGAAGGGAGGAAGGAAGGAAAGAAGGGAGTTAGACCATAAATGATAATGAAGAGAATCAAACCATCTGGAATCACAAGTTCAAGACCAGCCTTTGCTACAAAGACTCTGTTTTTTTTTAAAAACACACACACACACACACACACACACACCAGGTTGGGAGGAAGAGGACATCAATCACATCCTGGAAACAGTTTCCTGGTACAAGGTCTTTGCACACATTATTTCACTCAAATCTTGCAATTGTCCTGTCAGAACACAGGGTTCCCAGAGAGTTGTCGCTCCTCAGCAAGTACTCACAGTACTTGCCTGTGTGGTCCAGCGCCACCTGGATGGATGCCTCCCTGGTGTAGGAGTTCATTACTCCAGATCTATAGGTAGCCGCACTAAGGTCAGAGACCTACCCCAGTGGCTACAGACTTGGTGCTCAGAGTCAGGCCTACCTTTCCGTGAGCAGAGATGGTCCCCAGTTAGGAGCATCCTGAAAGTACCCCTCTGGGTCTCCATCCTTGTGCTTAACTAGGTTTGTATGATTCTGGAAACTCACCTTCCTTCCACAGTAAGCCCTGTGGATACCATTTAGCTTGGTCCCTGCATTGCCAGAACAGAAACCTCTGTGCACAGAGAGACCAGAACAGGAGCTGTAATGGGAGGTGGTAGCTGAGGAGTCTCTAGGTCCTGGAGGAAAGGGGAGGGATCAAGAGCAAGCTGAGGACAGACAAACGGAGTCTCCAAGACCCAGATTTACCAGAACCCTCTTAGGTACTCTGGATCCTGGGCATGGTCCAACCTTTCACTTCTCTTGAGCCCGGGTGGCCGGTTCTTCAGCATAAGACGTCTTCTCTTTTAGGAGCACTTTGTTGCCCCCACACCTCCTTGAATGGGTATTCTGCATCCTGCCAGCCTGGACTCCCAGGCCTGCCGCACATGAGCCCAGATCTCTAGAATCTCATTAGTGGTCCAGGCCCCTGAGCCTTGGAGCTTCGCTGTGAAGAGGGAGGGCTATTGTGCAGCGTCAGGAGGTTGCCAGTCATGACCCTTGTATCTGGTCTGATGCCAGCCCCACACCGCGCTTGGCCACACTTGACTACCTCTCGGTGAGTACCTCTCGGTGCCCCCATGCAGAGAGGTCAAGGGGCACTGTGGCCCTCCCCGGCCCGCCCCCCCTCCACCCCCCGCAGGCCACTTTCTAGCTGTTTTCACACTTAAAAGTTGTACTCCCCTCCAGAACCTACTCAGACACCAGCACTCACCCTTGATTGCTTTGAAGGTCATGACTTCAAGCCTTCTCCAAGCATCCCTCACTCTCATCCCGGCATGCAGCACACGGGACACACTGGAGAGCCCAGCCCTGTCCTCCTAGGGCAGCCGTTTAACTAGGAAGAGATGGAGGGAACCATATCAGAAAGGTAGATAAGAAAAGGCTGGCTGCAGTTTACCTTGAAGTAGTAAAGAGGCTGCTGGAGGCTCAGCCCAGCTGCTTAGGGAACCTATTCAATGTAGGATCGACTCAGCCGGCTTCTAACCTAGGCCTCTCACCCGCACAGTCCCTCTTCCCTGCTCCAAGCAGGTTGTTTTATCTGCTGGGTCCCTGCTGGATCTTCATTATAAGAGTATCCATGTAGCCTAAACCCTGGTCCTGGCTTGTGTGAGCCCCTTGGTCAGAAGCCCACCACCCTTCTTGTCCAGACCTCAAACAGCCTCCCCTGAAGTAATGGTAGATCACCTGCCTAGCTTCTATGAGGCCTTTGGTTTAATACCCACTGCTGCCAAGCAAAATCCCTAAATCAACTTGTGAAGAAGCCTGTCTTCCACCACCCCCCACCCCCACCCCCCATATCCGGCCACCTCCCTGCCTCCAGCAAGAATCCAGTGGAGACAAAGCAGGACAGCGGTGGTACAGACCTTTAACCTCAGCATTCTGAAGTAGAGGCAGGTGGCTCTCTGAGTTAATTGACTGATGCTGCCTCCATACAATACACAAGATGTTCC
This sequence comes from Mus pahari, assembly GCF_900095145.1. Classification (NCBI taxonomy): domain Eukaryota; kingdom Metazoa; phylum Chordata; class Mammalia; order Rodentia; family Muridae; genus Mus; species Mus pahari. The sequence continues at coordinate 54,287,628 of NC_034606.1, forward strand.
CTCTACAATTGACATCCCTAGTGATGTTAGTGATTCTCAAGTGACTACAAGGGCCTCTGTTCCCTCGACATCTCCTCCCTCCCCCCTCCTCTTCCTCTTCCTCTCCTCCCCCTCCTCTTCCTCTCCTCCTCCTCCTCCTCCTCCTCCTTTTTAAGATTTATTTTATGTGTGAGTACACTGTAGCTGTCTTCAGACACAGCAGAAGAGGGCATCTGATCCCATTACAGATGGTTGTGAGCCACCATGTGGTTGCTGGGAATTGAACTCAGGATCTCTAGAAGAGCAGTCAGTGCTCTTAAGCACTGAGTCACCTCTCCAGCACCCCCCCCCAATGTTTTTTTTGTTTTTGTCTTTTTTGTTTGTTTGTTTGGGGTTTTTGTTTTTGTTTTTCAAGACAGGGTTTCTCTGTGTAGCCCTGGCTGTCCTGGAACTCACTCTGTAGACCAGACTGACCTCGAACTCAGAAATCTGCCTGCCTCTGCCTCCCAAGTGCTGGGATTAAAGACATGTGCCACCACACCCGGCTAATTTACCCATCTCTTGATTCATCTTTTTCCATTTATTTATTTAATTTATATAGTACACTGTTGCTGTCTTCAGACACCCCAGAAGAGGGCATCAGATCCCATTACAGATGGTTGTGAGCCAACATGTGGTTGCTGGGAATTGAACTCAGGACCTCTGGAAGAGCAGTCAGTGCTCTTAACTGCTGAGCCATCTCTCCAGCCCTCTTGATTCATTTCTGCTAACATTTTTGCTTTGGGCAAAATGAATGTGATGCAGCCTATTCCATACAAAGCTCTATAACAATGCTTAGCGTGGCACAACAATATCACACTGTCTCCTATCACAGCTGTGTCTCTTATCATCTCTGACAAAAGACATTTGAACCCTGCATTGGCAAGAATCATCATGCCACACGGTCATTTAACGTAACGGCATCCATCATTTTGGGTTGGTTCTTGTTGTTTTCCCCAAGTCTCAGTTTGATGAACTAAAGTCCTGGTGTCCCCCCCCCCCAAGTTATCAGTTTGCTCTCCCGCCTTGGGACATCGCCTGATGGATTTGTCATCTGTCTGCAGATGCTTTATTTGTCTGGTGGTCTCTGGCTGTCCTGGGCAGATCCATCAGATCAGAAGCCATCAGAGGCTTTGTTTATTTTCTGAAGAGACACGACTATAACCTCTCCTTGGTGCGAGAGCAACTGGTCCTTTCTTTTTATTTAGCATTTACTTCAGGTTGTGTTTCCTTTAGGGCAAATGCTTTTGAGCAGCAGAAAAAGCATTATCCCTTTAAAATTAAAAAAAAAAAAAAAAGTAAGGACTGGAGAGATGGCTCAGTGGTTAAGAGCACTGTCTGTTCTTCCAGAGGTCCTGAGTTCAATTCCCAGCAACCACACAACCATGTATAATAGGGTCTTATGTCCTCTTCTGGCATGCAAGTATAAATGTAAATAGAGCACACACATAAAATAAATAAAAATAAAAATAAGGGCTGGAGAGATGGCTCAGCAGTTAAGAGCACTGACTGCTCTTCCAGAGGTCCTAAGTTCAAATCCCAGCAACCACATGGTAGCTCACAACCATCTGTAATGGAATCCGATGCTCTCTTCTGTCTGAAAAGAGCAACAGTGTACTCACATACATTAAAAAAAAAAAAAAAAAGAGCAAAACCACTAAAAATAAAAATAAGTTAACCTAGGACCAGGTGGTGGTGACACACACCTTTAATCCTAGCTCTCAGGAGGCAGAGGCAGGCAAACCTCTGAGTTCCAAGCCAATCTGGTCTACACAGTGAGTTCCAGGACAGCCAGGAATATACAGAGTAACCCTGTCTTGAAAAACAAAAACAGGGGCTGGTGAGATGACTCAGTGGTTAAGAGCACCTACTGCTCTTCAGAAGGTGCTGAGTTCAAGTCCCAACAACCACATGGTGGTTCACAACCATCTGTAAAGTGATCTGATGTACTCTTCTAGAATGTCTGAAGACAGCTACAGTGTACTTACATAAAGTAAATAAATAAATCTTAAAGAAATAAAACAAAAACAAAAAGTTAAAGTTAGTGTAGCTAAATAGTATGTGAGGATTTAGGTGGGTGTAAATACCCTCTACCTATTTATCTATTTTTAAAGACCTTATTTATTTTACATTTACATGTGAGTACACTGTTGCTGTCTTCAGACACACCAAAAGAGGGCATCAGATCCCATTACAAATGGTTGTGAGCCACCATGTGGTTGCTGGGAATTGAACTCAGGACCTCTGTAAGAGCAGTCAGTGCTCTTAACCGCTGAGACATCTCTCCAGCCTATCTAATTTTTTTTTAACTTGCCAATTAAGTACCTGATGGATACTTAATAATCAATAGCCTGACCAAGTGGATAGTAAGGGATTTTTAGTAGCATGATTAATATGAAAATTTCTCAAATAATTTGTTAGCATAAGCAGAGTCATTATTAGTACTTAACTGTAATGAGAGCCCTAGAAAGGAAATTTGTAAAGAGCTATTTGACAGTTAAGTTTCAGATATGAGCCTAGCAGTGGTAATGCACCCCTTTAATCCTAGCACTTGGGAGGCAGAGTCAGGCAGATTTCTGAGTTCGAGGCCAGCCTGGTCTACAAAGTGAGTTCCAGGACAGCCGGGGCTACACAGAGAAACCCTGTCTCAAAAAACCAAAAAAAAAAAAACAAAAACAAAAACTCCCCAAAACAAACAAACAAACAAACAAACAAAAAGTAGTTTCAGATAGGATACAGTGGTTTTCCCCTGGAGTTTCCAAAACCCTATGTTGGAGAGAGGCACTGTGCAGGCCAATAGTGTACTTTGAGCACAGATCTTTACATATTTGCCACCAGAGAATGTCTAAGATACAGACAGCCATATTTTCAGATGTCAAGTTGATATGCAAACAGTGCCTTTCACTTCAGCACCTCAGGCAGAGGCAGGTGGGTCTTGAGAGTTTGAGGCCAGGCTGGTTTATAGAACAAGTTCCAGGACAGCCATGGGTCCCTTACACAAAGAAACGCTCCCCTCTCAAAAAAACAAAACAAAACAAAAATCAAACAAAACCCCAACCAAACAAATGAAAAGTTTCAAATAGTGTACAAAATGTATCTTTACTGGAGGCTAGGCTGTTACACAGGGAAACCCTGCTCAGGTTTAAAAAAAGAAAAAAAAAGTTGCTATAATTAAAATTCAGGGCAATCAGTGAAAAAGGAGAGGATCACATATTAGGTGGAGCTTGGGAGTCCTACAGAGCTGGGGGAGGGAGTGGGGGCAGGAGGAACCAGAGAGGTTAGGGACACCACAAGAACACGGTCCACAGAATCAATTGATCTGGACTCGAGGGGCTTAGGGGTCTGTGCTGGGTCCTCTGCGTACACACACACACACACACACACACACACACACACACACACATATCATGGCTGAATAGCTTGGTGCTCTTGTAGGAATCTTAACAGTGGGAGGAGAGTTGTCCCTGACTCTTGCCTGCCTGCTTGTGAGACCTCTTTTCCCCTCTTACTGGGTTGCCTCATCTAGCTTGGATGTGATGTGATGTGACATTCCTGGTCTTACTGTAGCTTGGGATGCCATGTTTGGTGGATATCCCTGGGAGGCCTATTGGTTTCTGAGGGGAAGCAGAGCAGAGGGTAGATCTGGGAGAGAGGGTAGGTGGGGAAAGCCTGGGGGTGAGGATGGAGGGGAAACTTCAGCTGAGAAGTAATGTATGAGAGAAGAATAGAAACAGGAAGAAAGGGGGCTGGTGAGATGGCTCAGTGGGTAAGAGCACCCGACTGTCCGGAGTTCAAATCCCAGCAACCACATGGTGGCTCACAACCATCCGTAACAAGATCTGACTCCCTCTTCTGGAGTGTCTGAAGACAGCTACAGTGTACTTACATATAATAAATAAATAAATCTTTAAAAAAAAAGAAAGAAAGAAAGAAACAGGAAGAAAGACAAAAATGCAGGACAATCTTAGTTATGTGTTTAAGAAGACTTTCTTACTAGAAAATGGGATATTCAGAAATAATCAGAAAATCCCGAAGGAGAGAATTACTGGGCTTTCCCACATAAGCGTGAAAGCACGTATTCAGCTTATACTGTAAACAAAACTGTGAACAAAATCCTGCATAACAGCTTCACAGAGGAAGAACTTGCTAAAAAGCTTTAGTTTTACTATATTCTGCGGACAGTTTTTTTGTTTGTTTGTTTTGGTTTGGTTTTTCGAGACAGGGTTTCTCTGTATAGCCCTGGCTGTCCTGGAACTCACTTTGTAGACCAGCCCGGCCTTGAACTCAGAAATCCACCTGTCTCTGCCTCCCAAGTGCTGGGATTAAAGGCATGCACCACCACGCCCAGCTTTTTTTTTTTTTTTTAATTTACTTATTTTATGTATATAGGTACACTGTAGTTGTCTTCAGACACACCAGAAGAGGGCATCGGATCCCATTACAGATGGTTGTGAGCCACCATGTGGTTGCTGGGAATTGAACTCAGAACCTCCGGAAGAGCAGTCCCTGCTCTTAACCACTGAGCCATCTCTCCAGCACCCAGTCTAACTTTCATGTCTTATCTTTTAACAGTTTATAACAAGTTAGTAGCTTTTACAGAATTAGGATTTTACAGTTTTTGACATATATCGCTCAGTTAATTTGTCCTAAACTGAGTATACCTTTATAACCTTAGGACTTTATCACCATACAGAAATCCATCTAATTCAAAATATCTTGCTGTTGCCTCCTTAATCTACAAAGAAGAGATAAACAATAAATGGAGGGCTCAGAGGGACTAAGAAATTTTGTAGGTGTTGTCTTGACCAACAACAGTCACAACTGGCCTTGGCTTTGTCCCAGGTAGGCATCCCCTGCTGGTGTTTTCCAGAGACAGAGGTGCCAGCACTTTGGTATTATTGTCATGTCTCAATAGGATTAGATTTATTTAGTTATTTATGATTACTTTTTAAAGATTTATTTATTATTATACACAAGTACACTGTAGCTGTCTTCAGACGTACCAGAAGAGGGCGTCAGATCTCATTACAGGTGGTTGTGAGCCACCATACTGTTGCTGGGATTTGAACTCAAGACCTTCGGAAATGCAGTCAGTGCTCTTACCCGCTGAGCCATCTAGCCAGCCCTATTTATTATTTTTTTAGTGCAAGGAAACTGAGTTGAAGGAACATATTAAGCCCCCTTTTCCATTGTTTCCTTTTCATGTCTATCTCCAAACTACTCATTCTCCATCCCTTCTGACTCCATGTTAATGAGACTCAGCTTTGGAGTCCCTCAGCCCTAAGGCTTCCTTCTACAGCTTTCTTTCTACATTCACACTCCTGCAACATTGTTTCAGGTCACTTTCCATTCTCCCTGAGCCTCTGTGCCTCATGTGCTAACTCACATAGGAGGCCAGTTCATATTGGGCCACCATCTTTCTTAAGCATACCCATTTTGGAAGAGGATGTGCAAACTGGGGTTCCGAGGCTACCCGTATAACTGGAAGACTCTGATTCTGCTGTAGTCCATCACAGATGGTTGTGAATCATCATGTGGTTGCTAGGAATTGAAGTCAGGACCTCTGGAAGAGCAGCCAGTGCTCTTAACCGTTGAGCCATCTCTCCAGCCCACAATTGGGTTAGTTGTCACTTCCCTCCCCCCCCCCCAACCCCCAGAGCTGAGGACTGAACCCAGAGCCTTGCACTTGTTAGGCAAGCGCTCTACCACTGAGTTAAATCCCCAACTCTTCAAAAAAAAAAATTCTTAAAAAAGAAAATATTTTGGATAATTAGCTATAGAATAGATCCAAGTAATATGTTAATGTGACCTACCAATTATTAACAGTGTAGAACAATTAATTTATCTTCATTTTACTTAGTGGGAAAATAATTTTTGTGGGCTCTTTATCAATAAGAGATTATTTCTATGAGCTATCCACCTTAGCAGCCACATTACTTAATAAGCCAATAACCTGCTCTATTTTGGGTATTACATTTTTATAGAATTTAACCGAGAGTTTTCAGAAAGCAACTTAAAGAGCAGAGGCAAATCCTCAGTATGGACAAACAGATAAGAGCGTATCCAAGGATATAGTTCAAAATATAGCTCTTTTAGTTTACTATGAAATTTAAGCACTCATTTAAACAATTTATTGAATGATTAGAGGGAACATCTTCTAAATAATGAATGACTAAAACCTCTAGAAACTTAAGCACTGTTGGCTTAGTGCTTTGTGTCCTGGCTGTCACTGTTTTGATAGTAGAAGTCTGGGTTGTGTTGATTTTTTTTTTCTTCTCCCATGAAGGAGCCATTGATACTGAGTTATTCCTGTTATTAGGGGGGAACAATTCTCATGAAGGGACATTTAATATTGAGTTATTCCCTTTATAAGGGAAAAACCAAAAAAAAAAAAAGTCCAAAAATATCAAACAACTTTCTCTTTCATAGTAATTGACAGAGACTTTATCATCTCCCTTTCCCTTTATTATCTCTTCCTTTACTTTAGTTCCTATGTGTATAAAGTTGCAGAGCCGCAGCTCTGAACATTTTGTTCCTTTAGATCTTATTTGTTTGTTTTTGTTGTTTCTTTATATATCCCCCGCTGTCCTGGAACTAACTCTGTGGACCATGCTGGCCTTGAACTCATAGAGATTTGTCTGCTTCGACCTCTCGAGTGCTGGGATTAAAGGCCTGCTATTTCTTTGGTTATTAATTTTTTTTTGTTGTGTTTTTCAAGACAGGGTTTCTCTGTGTAGCCCTGGCTGTCCTGGAACTCACTCTGTAGACCAGGCTGGCCTCAAACTCAGCCTCTGATTGCCTCTGCCTCCTGAATGCTGGGATTAAAGGTGTGAGCCCCCACTACTGAGCTCCTAACCCTTAGCTTCTGTTTAAAGAAAACTTTGCTTACCTTCTCTCTCCAAGGGTCTTGTGCCCCACATTTATGAAGCCAGTTGAGGGAGACCCTGTAAGTATCAATGCAGGCGGTGATTTGAGAAGAGACAAAAACGAAAACCTGGTTCAGACTTCATCCAGAGGTTCATTGTCAGCAAATTTAAAACACAGTATGATTCTGGGAGAGGTTTCCAGGCAATCATCAGTTCAAATCAGTGTCGTTCTGGGTGCACAGCAAAGCTTAAGGTGTGACCACATACAAAACCTTTTACATGATACGTGTGACTTTGGGGGGGGGGGAGCGGTGTTCTATAGCTAAAAGGCCTACAATGTAGTATGATCTCCGGCCAATTGCACAGAAGTCCGCAGACCAAAAAGCACATCTCTCCTAAGGATGGGTCACAGTATAGGGAGGGAAGGTTCTGGGATAACCATCCTGGAGAACTTGGATGCAGTCTGCCTCTATAGGAAAAGGTGGGTGAGGTCTGCCTCCACAGAGAGCAAAAAGGGTCACAAGGGCCTTAATGAAAGCCACTCTCAGCTTTCTTGGTGGAATACAGGTATTTGATTTTTTTTTTTATCTCATCCACTGAGGACACACCCTTGTGTGATTAACACCCCCTGGCTCTCTACCGTGTCTCTGTGAGCATGAGGACCTCTGTGCCCCCAACAAGAGGGAGTCAGAGGTCTGGCTACAGAGTGATTCCAGTTTTTCTGAAGGACAGAGGAGGCAGATAGTAAGGCAAAGGGGGGTGGGGATGGGCTAACAGGTTTTGCTTCTGCACTGATATATTAACTTGCTGAGGTCAGGAGAGAGGCACACGGTCACTTATTACTCAATGTCAAGGCCAAGGAGATAGGTTTTGTCTGGTCAGTTACATAACCTGTGCGCATATAAAGAGCTCCTTGGCCTACGACTTCGCTTTCCTGTAAGCTCTGCCATCGGGTGACCGCTCCCTCAGGATGAAGGTCGATGTGGTGAGTACCTTATGATCTGATCAGGGATGGCTCCACCAACCCCTTGCCACGGGCTCAACCGAAGAGGCAGGGGCAGTGCCACCCCTTTCACCTCGTTCCTGCTGGTCCCTGCCCTCCAAGTCACAAAGCTAACGCTTCCCTGTTGTGGTCCAGTCCCGGTGGAGCTTAGAAGCCCCCCCCCCCAACCTCCTTGTTGAATCAGGCAACCTCCTAAAATTACCTTCTAAATGCAAGGAGCTCAGCAGGTGGAGGCCACTGTCTCTTAATTAGTATCCTCACATTGGCAGTAGGCATCAGCTGGCTCTGGCTGTCTGGGTCAGCTGACCTTCCACACTGAGGTGGGTTAGTACTTAGTCCCCTGGGGATGTCATTTCCTCACTTCCTGTGGACCTGGCTGGTGGTGAAATGGGTCAAATTCCTATTTAACCAGGGCCCAGACCCTTCCCTGGTCTATCGACCTGATGTGGACCCAGAGATGGCCAAAAGCAAGGACAGCTTCCGAAACTACACTGTGAGTGACTCCCTGGCCTTCTCTGTCTTTTCAAGTCTCTGGTCCAGCTCTGTGGAGAGCAGCCCTTCCTCTTCCCGAAGCTCTAAAGGGGCTTTTTACTTCATATCTGTGGGATATATGGCCTGCAGCAGGGGAGGCCATGGCCTGCGCTGACCGTCTGGTTTTCAGTCAGGCCCGCTGCTGGATCGTGTCTTTACCACATACAAGCTCATGCACACTCACCAGACGGTGGACTTCGTTAGCAGGAAGGTAAACGTTCCCTGCTCCCAGTGCCGACTCTGATGGGCGGGCGCCTCCTTGCCTTTGACCCACAGAATGTCCCTGCCCTGTAGCCCTCCCTCTCTGCGGGACAATGGCTGACTTCTCTCTGCTCTCCAGCGCATCCAGTATGGCAGCTTCTCTTACAAGAAGATGACCATCATGGAGGCTGTGGGCATGCTGGATGATCTGGTGGACGAATCTGACCCAGACGTAGACTTCCCCAACTCCTTTCACGCGTTTCAGACCGCGGAGGGCATCCGGAAAGCCCACCCGGACAAGGGTGTGCCCCTACAGCTGTGGTGGGGGAGGTGCTCCCATCCGCCCTAGAAGGAGACCAGAGGGGCCTGATCCTCTCCCACAGGCCCCACTTTGAGGGAAGCAGACCCCTGGGCGTCACACTTTTCAGCGCAGAACCTGCTCCGCCCACCTTTATCCCTTTAGCTTCTAGGTCCTATGTCCCTTTTCCACAGACTGGTTCCACCTGGTCGGACTTTTGCACGATCTGGGGAAAATCCTGGCTCTGTGGGGGGAACCTCAGGTAAAGGCCAGCGGTGGGGAGTGGGGCAGCTTCAGCCCTGGGCTTGGGGCACTATGAGTGGAGGAGACCTTGTTTAGCCCTCACCCACAGCTGCCCGTCCTTTTCTAGTGGGCTGTTGTCGGAGACACGTTCCCCGTGGGCTGCCGTCCCCAGGCCTCTGTGGTGTTCTGTGACTCTACTTTCCAGGACAATCCTGACCTCCAGGACCCTCGATACAGGTACATTGAAATAGCGCTTCACTTTACCTCAATACAGGACCCCAGTTGGTCTTTTCCCCTGCACCCTCCGGTTTCTCCCAGGCTCATCTCTTGATCATTGCAGCACAGAACTCGGCATGTACCAGCCCCACTGTGGACTTGAGAACGTTCTTATGTCCTGGGGGCATGATGGTGAGGACAGCTAGAGACAGGCATGGGGACGGTGCAGGGATGGTGGCCAGGGCTGCCCGTTTGGGCACCTGGCTTATAAGGACCCCTCCCCTCCTGTAGAGTACCTATACCAGATGATGAAGTTCAACAAGTTCTCCCTGCCTTCAGAGGTAGGTGGAGGGAGGGGCCCAATCAAGAGCCGCGTCCAGTCCAGCTAGTCCGGCAGAGCTGAGCATGCTACATGTGGCTTCCCCAGGCCTTCTACATGATCAGATTCCACTCCTTCTATCCGTGGCACACCGGTGGTGACTACCGGCAGCTGTGCAACCAGCAAGACCTGGATATGCTGCCCTGGGTGCAGGAGTTCAAGTCCGTAGTTCCTCCAGGGGTTCGGGCAGTGAAGGGGAGGGGTTGGGGTTTGAAGACGGATGTTCACTGTTGCTCCCCTTGTCTGCAGCAAGTTTGATCTCTACACCAAGTGCCCTGACCTACCGGATGTGGAGAGCCTTCGGCCCTACTATCAAGGGTTGATTGACAAGTACTGCCCCGGCACCCTGAACTGGTGAATGGCTTCCAATACCCTCCCACTACTGAGCCAGCACACCTAGGCTGAACAACTTCAGGAGCTATAATAGCCCCCACTCCAGCCTTGCTCAGGGCCCCATACACCTGTCCACAGTCCCCACCCATCACAATTGAGGTCATGTTTGCTGGGTATCAATAAAGAATGAAAGAGATGATGAACGAAGCTGACTCATCACTCAGGGCCAGACGTGTTGTGATAGCAGCCTGAAGTACCATGAACCTGCTGCTTATTCTTCTGGTTCCTTGTTAGCTCACACACACACACACACACCTGCCCATACTAGAAATAGTCATTAACTTTTCTAGATTCAGCTTCCTTCAACAGAAAAAAGGGGGTGGGGGAGCCAGGTGGTAGTGGAACACTTTTTATTTTTCAACTATTTGTATTTATTTTATGTGCAATGGTGGTTTTTTTCACATATCATTAAGATTATTATTATTATTATTTGTGGTTTTTTTGAGACAGGGTTTCTCTGTGTAGCCCTGGCTATCCTGGAACTCACTCTGTAGACCAGGCTGGCCTAGAACTCGGAAATCTGCCTGCCTCTGCCTCCCAAGTGCTAGGATTAAAGGCGTGTGCCACCCCGCCCGGCTGATTATTTTATTTTATTTATGTGAGTACACTGTAGCTGTACAGATGGTTGTGAGCCTTCATGTGCATTGTTGGGAATTGAATTTAGGATCTCTGTGCACGTTCTGGTCGGCCCTGCTTGCTCAATCCCTGCTCGCTCCAGCCCAAAGATTTATTTATTATTATAAATAAGCACACTGTTGCTGTCTTCAGACACACCAGAAGAAGGCATCAGATCTCATTATTGGTGGTTGTGAGCCACCATGTGGTTGCTGGGATTTGAACTCAGGACCTTCAGAAGAGCAGTCAGTGCTCTTCCCTGCTGAGCCATCTTGCCAGCCCTGGAGCACACTTTTAAAAGCACTGGGGAGCCAGAGGCAGGGGGATCTCTGAGATGGAGGCCAGCCTGGTCTACAGAGACAGTTCCAGGACAGCCAGGGCTTATTACACAGAGAAACCCTGTCAAGACAGACAGAAAGACAGACAAATGAACAGACAGACAGAGTAGGGAGGATTGGTTGCCTAGGCTACACCCATAAGCATAGATGCAGGACTCCTCAGACGCCATCCGGTCTGGGCTTGCCAGTGACCACTGTGTCACTCATATGTTCATCCCTCACTGTGACACACAACCAGGCTTGTTTACTTGTTTTTTTCCTTTCAACTCAAAGTCTTCCCTCATTCCTCTAGAAAGTGCTCATAGGGGATTTTCTTCAGCATGGCCTTTCTGGTTGCTTCTCCCTGTCTCTAACATTTCCCTGCATTTCTTGTTAAGTGGTGAGTGAATCTGGGGGGTTAATCAATCAGAGTCAGATTGCTCTCAGGTGCTCAGCACTGAAGCCCAGGAAGCACATAGCAGCTGTCTTTGATGGTGGAAGCCTTTCCTATTTATGTTGGAATACTACGGCAGAGAAACTCCCTCTCGTGTGTCCTGGCAGAGCTGTGTGCAGGACAGTAAATGCTTTCCTTTAACTTATTAATATACCAATGAGTTGGTTCCTCAGATTCCTTGCAAGATGATCATCTCTGGATTTAAGACTATACAGCTTTTGGAGCTGGGCAGTGGTGGCACACAGCTTTAATCCTAGCACTGTGAAGGCAGAGGCAGGTGGATCTCTGTGAGTGTGAGACCAGTCTGGTCTATAGAGCAAGTGCCAGGACAGCCAAAGCTACACAAAGAAACCCTGTCTTGAAAAAACAAGCAACCCCTCCCCCAAATAAATATATATAGGGAACTTTATAAATAAATATATGTATAGAGAACTTTCGGGATAGCATTTGTAATATAAATAAAGAAAATAATAATAATAATAATAAAAATTTGGCCAACGGGTGCATGAAAAAGTGCTCAGTATCATAAAGAATTGGAAAAATGCAAACAAAGACTACACAAGGCACTGAGGGGCAAGGTTTAATGATAGCCTGCTTGCCTACAAGCAGGAGGCCCTGGCCTGCCTCTCCAGTACCACCAACATAACCAAACAAAATGCACTGAGATTTCACCTCACACTTATTAGAATGGCTATAATAGAAAAAAAAAGATGTTACAGGGCCTAGAGAGGTGGCCAAATGGTTAAGAGCACTGGCTGTTCTTCCAGAGGACTGGATTCTATTCCCAGCACCCACATGGCAGGTCACAACGGTCTGTAAGTTCAGTCCCAGGGAATCTGAAACACTCTCTTCTGGCCTCCTAAGATAGCAGGCAAGTCACATGTGGTACACAGGCATGTATGCAGGCAAAACATGCATACACATAAACTAAAGAGAATTGTTTTACCCCACGCCTGATCAGATGCAGAGGTTTAAAGCCTAGTCCCTCTGATCCAGCTGTAACACAGCGCCTACACGTAAGGCTCAGAGATCACCGAGGAACAGGAAGCTGAATGAGTGCTAAGGGCTGGGACTTTAGGAGATTGTCTCCTACAAAATGTCAGAAGCTACGCCCACGAGGTCTCACCTACGTGGCTGCCTAGGTAGGACCTGAACGAGGACAGCACCAATAGTCATGCTGACGTACACGGGACAGCACCAATAGTCATACTGATGTACACGGGACAACAAAGTTCGTGAGGTATCAACCCCAGATAAAAAAAAAACTACAGGCAGCCGGGCCTGGTGGCGCAGGCCTTTAATCCTAGCACTCGGGAGGCAGAGGCAGG
>NC_034606.1:54302916-54346517 GCF_900095145.1 Mus pahari
ACACCACACATACACACACACCATACACACATACACCACACACGGACACACACACACACGTGTATATATATATACACACATATATATATACATATATACATATACATATATACATATATATATATGTTTCCATGCGTTTGGGCACTCCTGTGCATGGGAACATCCACACATATGTGCTACGTGTATGGATACCAAGGCTGATGGTGGGTGTCTACTGTGTATATTGAAGCAAAGGCCCTTGCTGAACCAGATTGAACCAGATTGCCATTTCGGCTCTTGGGGCTAGCCAACTTACTCTAGGGAGGCCTCATGTCTGTGTTAGGATTAAAAGTGGGCTGTCATGCTCCAGCTTTTCCGTGAACTCTGATCTAAACTCTGGTCTTCGAGTTTGTACAGGAATTATTTACTTGCTTCACTCTCTCCTAAGCCCAGAACAGAACTTTTTTTTTCCCAAAGGGTTTCTCTGTTTACCCCTGGCTGGCCTGGAACTCAGTCAGAGATCTGACTGCCTCTGCTGCTGAGTGCTAAAATTAAAGGTGGGTGCCCCCCAGACCCCAGGCTTTTCCTTTTCAGATAATTTTGAACAGGAATGGTGAGATGGAGCACTTGGTAAGTGTTTGCCACCAGCGGGAAGACACAAGTGTGATTGTCAGAACCAACTCCCATTAGTTGTCTCTGGCCTACACAAGCATCACTGTGCACCCACCACCTACTATAAACAAATAAATAGAATAAAAATAAAGTATTTGAAACACACACACAAAATATGTAGGTATATTAACTACCCCCCTCCCCCGTGTTGAACACATTTCAAAGTATCACATATTTGTGTATCATAAATATAAACATTGTTTGCCAATTTAAGAGACGGGGGGGGGGACTGGAAAGATGGCTCAGCAGTTAAGAGCACTGACTGCTCTTTTAGATGCTCTGAGCTCAATTCCTAGCAACTGCATGGTAGCTCACAACCATCTATCATGGGATCTGATGCCCTCTCTTCTGGTGTGTCTGAAGACTGTGACAGTGTCCTCATATACATAAAATAAAGAGAGTCAAGGGAAGCAAGGTAAATCCTAGACCCCAGGAGTAGCAGCAGGAGGATCAAGGGGTAAAAGAATAATTTTGGCTACAAGGTGAATCCAAGGCCAGCCTGGGCCTGTCTCAAATAAAACAGAAAAAGGAGAAACAAGAAACAATTCTGAGGGTACACTGAGCAGCACAAGCTGACCTGGTGTGTTCCCAGTCTTGGGTTTCCTTCCTGGAACCAGAAAACAATCAAACAAACACACAAAACCCCCAAGAAATCCATTATTTCAAGTTCAGAAGGCGGGAAGTGAAAAAGAGGGTCTGGGAAGGGCCAGTGATGTTTGCTTGCTTTTGTCCATTTCTCGAAGCTCCTGGACCACTTAGTAACCTGTGACTGTGTCTCCGAACTTCAGGTCTTCTTGGGGGGGTGGGAGTGGACAAGTGCTATCTGCTGCTGTGACATCTGGGGTGGCATTTAGGGCCCACTTGGGACAATCCAGAATGATCCCATCTCAAGATCTGTCCCTTAATCCATGCTCAAAATGCTTTGTCTACATCTTAGGAGTCATAAATCCTGGAGACTTCTTTTGTTTTTTTCTAGCGGCACTTCTCAACCTGTGGGACACGACCCTTCGGGGTCACATGTTAGGTATTTATAGCATAAATAAATATAGCATCTAGCAGTAGCAAAAATACAGCTATGAAGTAGTAACAGAACAATTTCATAATGGGGAGGGGTCACCGCAACACGAGGAACTGAGCTGGATGGTGGTGGTGCACGCCTTTGATCCCTGCACTCCCCATGGGGGAGGAGGTGGGCAGATCTCTGAGTTCGAGGCCAGCCTGTTCTACATAGTGAGTTCCAGGACAGCCCAGGCTACACAGAGGGACCCTGTCTTGAAAAACCAAAAGGAACCATATGAAAGGGTTGCAGCATCAGGGGGCTTGAGCACACTGTGCCAGAGAAGAGACTGGAGGCTGGGAGGGAGAGCTTGGTGCACTCTGAGGACTTGACAGGAAGGGTCTTTCTGGGGCTGCTTTTCAACTCTCCCCAAGGCTGGATCAGCCCTCCTAGCGCCAGCCATTTCTCCAAGGGCGTCTGGTTCCTTGGGTTGAAAATCACGCTTCAAATCCCCATGTAGAAGCTGGGCGTGGTGGCGCAGGCCTTTAATCCCAGCACTTGGGAGGCAGAGGCAGGCAGATTTCTGAGTTCGAGGCCAGCCTGGTCTACAGAGTGAGTTCCAGGACAGCCAGGACTACACAGAGAAACCCTGCCTCAAAAAAACAAAAAAACAAAAAAAAAAAACAAATCCCCATGTAGAGGCTGAGTCCTATGACTTAGTGTGGACAGATGTGAGTCACTATCCCCAGCCTCACACCCCTCCCCTGGCTGTGTGGTCCAGGCTGGTTTGACATGAGACCCTTCTACCGTAGCCTACTGAGTTCGAGGATGACAGGTATGAGCCACCACATCTGACTCGATCATCTCTTGAAGGTACATTTCCACTCTGGCTGTGGTCACTGGACACAGCATTGCTTTTGTTGTCCTCCTGACTATTGTCGATAGAACCTGCGTCCCTCAGGGACCTTTTCCTGCCATCTCTAAACAGTCCCCCAGTGTGTATGGGAGGATAGCAGGGCTCGAGGTTCCGCTCACTCCAGGGGAGTGAATATCAGGCAGGCCTTTCTGGGGGCTCCCATTGCTGGAATTCTGTGGAGCCTGAAGGAAGGGAGGAAGCTTGGCTTCCTCTTGACCCCACTCCAGCCTTGTCATTCTCCTTGCTGTCTCTGCCGCTTACACGCTGGCTTCTCTTCTGGGTCTTCCTATGCAGACAACATTGGCAACAAAAACACAGCCCCTGGTTTCTGCTTATTTCCTCTCAGGGCTGCAAGGCCAAAGCTATTTTGATAGGACACTGAAAAACCACTATCGGCTTCCTTCAACCACAATGACGAAACTCCCTGTATCAGCGGAGACAGTGACACTAACTTTGCTGGCCATGGTTTTTCAGTACTGTTCTCAGAGCTGAAACAGGGGCTGGGGAGATGGCTCGGTTTGTTAAAGGCTAGGCTTGTGACCAAAAAATGCAAAGTGAAACGGGCAGTTTTGTGTATGGTAAAATTAAAATGATTACTGCTGCTAAGATCCTTTGGTATGGGTATTTAGCCTTTTGTGTGACAAACTGAGAAATGTAACCTGGTGAGGTAGGACATGCTGTAATCCCAGACTTGAGAAGCTGAGGCAGGAGGATCGTAGCATGTTTGAGACTAGCCTTACATAGCAACTTCCTGTTCAGCCTGTGCTTTGTCTCAAAACCAACCAACCAACCAACCAACCAACTCCAATAATAACCAAGCAACGCACACCCTTCCCCCAAACAAAACCCCAAAACACAAATAATCCCCCAATACAGACGGGTGGCCCATGTCTGTAATCCCAGCACTGGGGAGGTGGGGATGGAAGATCAGAAGTTCAAAGCCATCTTTGGCTCCCTATGCCCAGAAAGGCCCGACATTGCTTTTTAGTGGATGGAATCTGGGCCATGCACCCTCAGGCTTTTTTAGAGGTGACAGGTTTAAGATAGAATGTAGCCAAGGCTACATGAGACCCTGTCTCAGAAAAGTAAAAAATAAAGAGAAAGGAAAAAAAGAAATGACATGGGCTGGTGAGATGGCTCAGTGGGTAAGAGCACCCGACTGCTCTTCCGAAGGTCTGGAGTTCAAATCCCAGCAACCACATGGTGGCTCACAACCATCTGTAACAAGATCTGACGCCCTCTTCTGGAGTGTCTGAAGACAGCTACAGTGTACTTACACATATAATAAATAAATAAATCTTTAAAAAAATAATAATAATAAAAAAAAGAAATGACACTCCGATATATTATACCATGGATGGATCGTGAAAATATAGTGCAAAATAAGACAAAAAAAAAAAGAGGGAAAAGGAAGATTATAGTATAATTCAATTTCTATGAGGTGTCTAGAATTAAAAAAAGAAAGAAAAGAAAAGAAAGAAAGAAAGGAAGGAAGGAAGGAAGGAAGAAAGGAAGAAAGAAAGAAGGAAAGAAAGCAGAACATAGGTTGCTAGGAACTAAGGAGAATTATTGTTTAAGGGATACAGGGCTTCTTTGGGGGTTATTGGGAAAGTTGTAGAAACAATGTCAAGAGATTATAGTTAAAGAATACTTTGAGTGCTACAAAAATATATACTTAAGAATATCAATGTCTCAGAGTGTGTCCTGCTCTTTCTGAGGATCCAAGTTCAGTTTCTAACACCCTCACCTGGTGGCTCATAACTGTCACTCTGGGGAATCTAATAGCTCTGTGAGGTGTGCTCTCGTGGACATATCCAGACATTCATGTAAGTAAAAACAATAAAAGTAAATCTTTAAAAATCGGTTAAGGGGGCTGGAGAGATGGCTCAGTGGTTAAGGGTACTGACTTCTCTTCCAAAGGACCAGGGTTCAAACCCCAGTACCCATATGGCAGCTAACAACTGTCTGTAACTCCAAGGTCTGACACCCAAACAGACATAGGCAGTCAAAACACCCATGCACATAAAAGTAAAAAGAAAAGAATTGGTAAAGGGGTTGAAGAGATGGTCTAGTCAGTAACATGCTTACCACATAAGCATAAGGACCTAATTCTGGATCCCCATAACCTATATACAAAAACTGGGCACAGCTAGACATGGTGGCGCTCACCTTTAATCCCAGTGCATGGGAGGCAGAGGAGGGTGGATCTCTGAATGCAAGGCCAGCCTGGTCTACAGAGTAAGTTCCAGGATAGTCGGGGCTACACAGAGAAACCCTGTTTCAAAGAAAAACAAAAACCAAAACCAAAACCAAAATAACCCCCAAAACAGACACCAAAATGAAACACCAAACAAAAACGGGCATGGTGGCACATGCCAACAACGCGAGTTTTGGGGATAAATAGACAGGAGTGTCCTTGGGTTTGCTGGTCGGCCAGTGTAGCTGAATCTGGAAGCGACTCTGGAGAGGAAAAGGAAGAGGTGTGGACCAACAATAGAGCTGGGATAGAGGAAGCTGTGCTGCAAGATCCCAGGGAAGGAGGGAGCCAACAGCCCGGCCCTGGGAAACGGACTCCAGCCCCTGTGTCCTCTGCCCAGAACAAGACTAATGGTGACCGCATGTACCTTCTTTCATCTATCCTAGGTCCAGCTCCTCTGGGATATATATCCACCCCATCTAGATTTATATCTATAACATAACCATCTCTACTCTTCCCTCTTTGTCCCTTTCATACTCTGACCTTTCTGAAGACCAAAAGCAGGAGGTGGGGAGAGGGATGCGTTCTGGAAAGTTCCCCTGGTCCTTGGGTTGTCCGAGTTTCATCTTCCTCCACCGGCCTCACAGCCCTCACCGTGCCGGTCTGCCAGGTCGTGCCACACCCTGGCTTCTCATAACCAGGCCTTTTTGTTTATTTTATGGAGAACACTGAGCAACGAGGAGGGAGCCCATTTAGCCTGGTCAGTAACCAGTCTAGGCTGTGCCAGCTATCCTCAGAAGGAAGAAACCACTAGTAAATGGGTATGTACAAATGGGGTCTTTATTGGTGCAGTCTGAGGGGCAGGCAGGCACAGTCTCACCGACCCACTTCCCCCGGCTCCTGTCCTCAGCGGGTTTAGCTCCCCCTCTCCACAGTGGGGCTGCGTAGGAGCTCCAGACTCAGGCCTGTGCATCTATGGGTACACTGATTACAGCGTTTCACGAGAAGTCCTGAGCTAGGCCGCAGGCCCGCTTCTGGGTTGGTTCCAAGAGAGTAGAAGGTGAGTAGTGAAGGATGTGGTTGGTGTAGAGGGATGAGCAGGGCTCTCAAGGTGACACTCAGCATTCCTCGGGGGCGGCGGGCGTTCCAGTCTGCATCTGCCCTGGCAGGACTGGCTAAGGCACAGTGGCTGGGCTGTGTCACGGTGTGTGCTGGGATCCCGGGGCTCTGACTTCATCATTAGGACACGTGGCCGGCTGATGGTAGCGTAGGACACTATTTTTTCCGCCGCGGGGCCCAGGAGTCGCTGCTATTGCTGTTGGGGGCAGCCTGCTCAGAGGCAGCTCGGGAATCCTTCTTGGGAGCTGGCTTACGTTTTTCCTCTCTAGTCTGTTTTGAGGACTGGGGCGGGCGGGGGGCGAGTAGGGTATGCACAACTCGGATAGCCACCACTGCCCCGAAGAGCCCCCAGAGTAGGATGGGAGGCTCCAGGGGAGACAGCTGTGTCCGCACCCAGTTCAGTGTCTGAGCTAGGCCGTTGCTGGGGCTGCGGGCCCGGGGTGGACTCTTATCCTATGGAGACAAAACCAAGAATAAGCCCGCGAGGTTCACTCCCGCAACAGGCAGGCACCCTGCTACCTCTCACAGTTCAGCTGGCCCCTTCTTACCTTTAGTCCAAACTGTTGGAGCAGGGCTTCCAGTGTTGGGTCCCCCAAGGATACAGATGGGAAGAATTCCTCTACCCACTGGCGGTGCCACCACTGGCTGTAACGGAACCGGAGAGTCCGCATGTGGCTACAGCTCAGGCCCTGGCCCCCCCATCCATCACTGCAGCCTTACCTCTGATCCCCAGGCTTTGAGAACCAGTACTTATAGCGCTGGGCCCGCAGGTAGGTGGGCGGCCGCTCATGAAAGGGGTAGTTGGGAACATGGCTCTGGACCAGTCGGATCACTGTGGCCAGGGAGGAGAGGTTGACATGGCTTTGAACTTGTCATTCCCTTCCTGGCCCCTCTCCCGGCTCGGCCAGGCCCTCACCTGGCTCCTTGCCCTGTAGGAGGCGCAGCACCAGGCCGGTGAACCAGGGGCTGTGTGTATGCTGGCCAAGGGCTGCGAACCACATCTGCCAATCAAGGCGCGGCTGGTGAGGAATCAGGAAAGGGGGTGGACGGCTCACATTCCCAGGTTTGTACATGAATTCGATCTCCTGACAGACGGACACATGGTTAGCTGGGATAGCTGGACTCGGTCCCTTTACCCCCACATCCTCTGGGAGGGCTCACTGTCCATTGCTGTCCGTCATAGCTGCCCTCCAGGACCACTTCTGGCCGGCCGCCCACGCCAGTCATCCGACGGAAAAGGCCATAGGAGTTGGCCAGCTGTAGGTGCTCCACAGAACCGAACAGGCGATGAGCCCCAATCCAGAGACGCCCGTGGGTCCCAGGCTCCACATAGGAGTAAGGTACCTGCAGGCAAATAGGCGCAAGCTCAGGGCTGCCCCATCTTCCCCCAGCCCCAGTCTTCACAGGGTTACCTACTAGGCTGGTCAGGAACAAGGTCACTGTAGCTGTGCCCAGGATGGAGAGCTGGATACCCGCAGAGAACTTCCGTGACCATCCTTGTACCTGGATCCACCTGGGGACGAGGGGGACGGCTATGGTCAGGCCTGACCTGAAAGCGGCTTCTGTCCGAGGTCTTCAGGTACATACATACCTCCAGAGGACAACAAGCAACTCCCAGGCCAGGGAGGCTGTCCCCAGCCACACAGTTGGCAGGGTTACCGTCTTCAGCCACTGGGAGAACTGATGGAAGGTGAAGGCTGCCGGGGAGGAGAGTGTGATCAGGGACTGAGCCAGCCCTTTCCCTTAGGTCCCCACGTTGGCACTCACTGGTTTTCGAGAGGATGATGTGCTGCTGCCAGTCAACCTCCAGGCCAAAGTAGTAGACGGTGCCGTAGGCCAGCAGCCCGTAGACAGTCAGTTCCAGCAGTAAGGACAGCGCGGTCAGCAGGGCTTTAGGCCAGGCTATGGGTAGGACAGACAGTCACAGACTGGCTAAGGGTCTGCAGCCAAGGGACAGGGGCTCTTTGGCGGATGACATTGGTTTGATTGTCGTGAGAGGATGACTGACACTCACAGGTGGGCATCTTCTTGTGGCATCTGAGGCCAGGCTCCACAGACAGGTGACGGTCATCCAGGAGGGCAGTGGTGAGCACCAGGGTTAGCAGGTTGAAGAAATTGTAGTTGCCAGTAATGATAATCAGGACTTGCAATAATGCCTGAGAGGAAGGCATGCAGTCAGAGCTATGGAGGGATGCTCTTGGGCTCCCGCAGACCTAAAGACTGACACTTTCCCAAAGGCCACAGCCTCACATGACAGTACTCACCTGAACTGGCTAACACATCCTTCTGCCTGCAATGCTTTCCCACTCCCCCCCTTCGCCCCTGGCACCCATCACCCGACCACTCCTGCCCCCAACAAGCCTCCCCGGCCAGCGGTAAAGGCCGCACTCTCTTCTACCCACCTGAGCATAGAAGGCAGTCAATCGTAGGCGGCGAATGGGAGCAAAGAACAGGGGGGGCACTGCAATCTCGATGAGGAAGGTGGCCACCACGCTGAGCTTGTGTAGCCAGACCGGCAGGTGATGGGCAAACCAGGCAGCGGGTGTGGGCAGGCACTGCGTCTCATAGTGGTAGGTCAGAGCTGCAGGAAACGAGTGGAGGTCAGGGCTGGTGAAGAGCTGCTAGACCATCCGAGCTTCAGGCCCCGGGGCCCTCACCAGTGAGTCCCCACCACGTAGGGCAGCGGCTGGTCAGCTTGACCACACCAGAGGCGAACATGAGTCGGAACAGCAGCCAGCGCACGAGCCAGAATGGGAGGTCTTCATGGGGTAAGGCTCCTGCTAAGCCACCCTGGAGAATCTTGTGTTTGGAAGGCCGCCTCAGCGGGGCTACCAGTATAGCCAGGAAGCCAGTCTCCAGCAGCAGGGAATCCCTATAGGGAGGGAAATATCCTAAATTTCCTGTTTAGGTTGCTTTATAGGAACCTCCCAGGGTCCTCCCAGGAGAGGTGAACAACCCTGCCAGTGGCCTCGGGCAGATTGCCACTCCCCACCCCCAGTCACTCACCATTGGAAATAAAGGAACACTTGGCCCACCTGTAGGGAGAGAAGTGGTCAGGGAGCCACTGTGTGTCTGCTGCATCAGGTGAGGCAGAGAGAGAGAGGGTGGGTTAGATGAAGGCTGAAGTTTTAAGGGTCTCACTTGCCTGGTAGGCTGATAAGTAGGCAACCCAGAGCAGCAGGTAGACGAAGGGGTGTCTCAGGGAGTTCAGGAGCAGGGCGCCCAGGGCTAGCACGGTGCCCAATAAGGTCAGTAAATCCAGACCCTGGGCAGTATCCAGCCCCAGTCTTGGTGCCTCCCACAGCAGCGTTGGTGTTTCCCACAGCTGCTGCCACAGACCCTTGCCTTGGGGCCGCAGTGTTCTTCGAGCAGGAAGGATGCCCTCTGGGCCATAGAGGCCTGTGGGAGGGTATGTTAGAGCCAAGTCTTAGACATCTTCCCAGACTAAAATGCACATGAACTTAGGCCCCGAAGATGCTCCACCACCAGCTCCTGGCATGCAGATGCCCCAAACCCCCAACCCCAGGTTGTGCCTGCAGATGCTCCCATCCCAGGTAGGGCTTGCTCTAGCTACCAGATGCTCTCTCTCTCTCTCACGTTGGAAATTGTTGACCCCCCCAACACCAGGTTCAGAAGACCTGATTCTGGGTCAGCACCTTCTGTCAAGAAGAGCTCATCCCTCTCCTACCTGCCCACAGAGTCCAGGTAGCAATCTGCCACCCACTCCCCTCGGGGTTCTTCCCTAACCTTAGATGGGACTACTAATATAGCTAAGGGAAATCGACCCTAGTTCATCTTTTTCCCTCCACTCTTGTTGCCCGCAAACTACCACCCCTTAATCCCGCGCAGAGAGAGGCCTGGACTTCACACCCGCCTCCGAGGGCAGCGTGAAGGAAGGGATGCTACCACGTCCACGTGTGACGATTCCACCCCTCCGCGCCCTCACCTGGGATCTGGGTGTAGAGGGACGCAAAGGCGAACAAGTAGACAGCGGCCACACCCTGTAGGAAAAGCTGCTGTGGGACCCGGGAGCTCGCCATGTCCGCTATGCGGTCTTGCCCGAAGCAGTGCCCTCGAGTCTCTTAGCCGCCCCCAGCCCCGCCTCTGGCCCACGCCGCAGCCGGAATCCGCCCGTCCGGTCGGGTCACTGAGCTCCACCCAGGGCCGAGGAACTCACCGCTAACCACCCAGAAACTTAGTCTCCTCCGCTCCTCCAGGCCCCTCCCCCAGCCCCACCCCTGACGCGGAACCACGCCCCCCGGGTAGGTCCCGCCCCCCGTCGGGGCCCGCTTCTTCACCGCTTCGAAACTGGGCCCGCCTGACGTCCTAGGTGTGCGCGCAGTGCCCTGGCTACGTACTTCCGGGGCGGGAGCACCAAAATGGCGCCAGAACCAGTAGCGGGTTGAGCCATGGTGCCGGGCCTCTAGTCCCGTTCTAGACATGGAGGATGTGGAGGTGCGCTTTGCTCACCTCTTGCAGCCCATCCGGGACCTCACTAAGAACTGGGAGGTGGACGTGGCGGCACAGCTGGGCGAGTATCTGGAGGAGGTGAGGGCGGCGGGGGCATGGCATCGGCCTGGGCGCTCAGGCGGCATTGCCACCCCCCGCCTCCGGGTCTGTAGCCGTCTGGTGTTTTCATCCGCAGTCTTGTTTCTTTCCTCAACCCCCCAAATCCAGCCTGCCTCTCGAAACCTTCAGCTAGATCATCCTAGAGCTCTTCTTTTCAGGCCTCTGTCGGTTAGCGAGCTGTGAAATCGATTTGGTTGATCATCATTTTTTTTTCTCCAATAAGTACATTATTTCCGTTTTCTTTGGGATAAATACAATACATTAAGAAGTATATTTTTAGTTTTCCCCTCTGGGGGGCGGATTTAACCTGGGGCTTTGGACAAGTTTGGCAGGCACTCTATTACCGAGCTTTTTTTTTTTTTTTTTTTTTTGGGGAACCTGTTTTTCATCTTGAGCCAGGCGCCAAGGCAGGTCTTAAATCCGAAATCTTATGT
Source organism: Mus pahari (assembly GCF_900095145.1). Taxonomy (NCBI): domain Eukaryota; kingdom Metazoa; phylum Chordata; class Mammalia; order Rodentia; family Muridae; genus Mus; species Mus pahari. The sequence continues at coordinate 54,313,800 of NC_034606.1, forward strand.
CCCAGTCTCCCGGTTATTTGAGACTACCCATCGACCCTACCACACCAGGACCCTTAAAGTAATTGAGAGATCTGGTTCCTGAAGGGAAAGGGATTTTGAATCTTAGACCTCAAGCCCCGCCCACACGATCTCCCGGCTGTGCGACGCACCCACACCCCAGGCTCTTAATTTGAGCCAGTTTTGTCCAGAAGGATCCGCCCCCCTCCCCCGCCCTGTTGGTGGCCCAGCCCCTCGCTGTAATCTAGCCTATCAGCATTCCATTCCTCCGTTTTGTTTTGTTTTGTTTTTTAAAGCTCAGGCCGATTTAGTCACTGTATGCTCGGTTTCTGCGTGTTCACACTTTGGCCCAACACAATAGGATTCCACTACTGAATAGCTACAGGTCTTGTCTTGAACTGTAGTGGTCTTCGTATTTAAAAATACAAGAGACGCTCGAAGTGCCCTGTTGGGGAGATTTCTTGGTCTGACAGCTTCCTTTTTGAAACAGTGTTCTTAGGATTTCTGTTTGACTGCTTCTTTTTTTCTATCTTAAGTATTGAGCCTCTCGGGGTGGAGTCTTCTTTCCCTTAAAAATAGAAAATCGTGTGTGTGTGTGTGTGTGTGTGTGTGTGTGTGTGTGTAAATACAAGTTTTCAACTCCATTTGGTGGGATACACCCATACCACTCTTCCTTGTGAGCTGTCCCAGATCTGTTTGTTGTAGCCACTCCCTTGGCATGTGCTGGGATGTTACAGGAGCTCTTGGATGTTATTTAAAGTGGAGCTTTTGGGTTTTGGTTCAAATTCTAGTCCTCTATTTTGGTAAAGAGTTTTAATGTTAAACTAAAGGTGAAAATTAAGAGATGTGATAAGGCCTCATGCCTCACACCATGTCATGAAGACTTAGACTGAGGGACCTGATTGCATTTGAGGTAGAAGGAGTTGCCGTGTCTGGTAAGCTGAAAATTTCTATGCAGTGGGGACATGGGGCTTGCCTCAGTGGAAGGCATGAAAGTGCAGTTCACAGAGGAAGGCTGGGAGCTGGAGGAGACTGGTGAGTTGACACACCTCCCTTGGGGGATCTTACAATTTCAGGTTTTCCCTCTGAGTGGCAGAAAGCCTGTAAGGAACGTGCAGGAGAGGTTAGGCTGGGCCAGGTCAGCTGTCGTTAGAGAGGAACTTGAGGTAGTAGGGGCTGATCCAGATTGAGCTGCCAGGTGAACTAAAGGAGCTGAGATCCTTCATTTTGGGGGATATGTGTGGATGCTCGGAAGCCAGCATGGACCTGCTCATTGGACTCTTAGTTATAAAAGTCTGGTTCGTTGACTAGGACGGTTGGACATAGGGGCTTGGGCCGTAGTAAGAGTGTCTGCAAGACTTTAAGTTCAATCCCTAATACCTTTAAGAACAGTTCTGGGCTGTGTCTTTATTTATTTGTTTATTATTTGTAGATCTTATTTGTATCTGTAAATGGAACCCCAGAGCCTCAGGGAGAAAGCTGCTCTGAGGATGGGTTGGCACTTGTGGACATGTGTGCTTGGCCTCGGGGAGAAAGCTGCTCTGAGGATGGGGTGGCACTTGTGGACATGTGTGCTTGGTAGTTTGACCAGGGACAGCTAGGTGCACATGGCAGAAGGGAGAAGTGGGAAAAACCCAAACACTGGCTGAGAGCCAGGGCTGCCAGAGGCCATGGAGGTCTGTAGAGGGGAACTACTTATGGCACCACGTTCCTGAGTTTTCCAATTAAAGGATAGGGTGTACTGCATTTGTGTTTCTCATTTCCCTTCTCAGAGTAAAGGGTCTTTTTGCCATAGTTTGTCCCAGTTGGCTTTTGACCTGGGTGGGAACAGTTTGGAGTGCCGATGAGAGCTGGTATGTAGCTTTGGCCATCATGGTCAGTATCCTTTGGGGACCTCCCTACTCCAAAGCCCTTGGTCTCACAGGAGGTGGTTTCTAGAGGGTGTTTCCTCACCCAGAGGCAACTGGCAAATTCAAGAGTACACTTGGAGCTCTCTACGTTTGTGGGTGGTAGGTTGAGCTAGCCGGGAAGGAAGTGAGTTTAGGCTCCTCCCACACTGGTATCTTACTTTCTTTGAGACTAACGATGTAGCCTAGGCACACCTTGAATCCTCCCTCAGTCTCCCAACTGCTGGGATCATAGGCAGGCCCCCACGAGCCGAGCCCAGCTTACTAATGTTCTTTCTTGCAGCTGGACCAGATCTGCATTTCTTTTGATGAAGGCAAAACCACAATGAACTTCATTGAGGCAGCACTGTTGATCCAGGGCTCAGCCTGTGTCTACAGTAAGAAGGTGGGTTCCACAGACCGCTGGCATTTGTGCTTAGTGTTGAGCTCCTGGTGCCACAGCAACGTCCATTTCTCTGTGACCTGCCTATCCTTAGAGACAGGGTTTCTCTGTGTAGCCCTGGCTGTCCTGGAACTCACTCTGTAGACCAGGCTGGCCTCGAACTCATAAATTTGCCTGCCTCTGCCTCCCAATTGCTGGGATTAAAAGCGTGCGCCACCATGCCTGGCTACTGATAGCTTTTATCTTGAGACGCATCCCATGTATCCCAGGCTGATCTCAAACACTGCATATATCCAAGGAAAATGACCTCGAGTTTCTGATCCCTTTGCCTCTGCCTTCTGGAATGCTAGTGTGACAGGTGTAAACCACCATGTTCAGTCTTTGCAGTCCTGGGGGCAGGGTCAAAGCTAGGGCTTCATGCATGCTAGGTATGTGCTTCACCAGTTGAGCTATAGCCCCATCCTATTGTGTGGTTTTTGTTTTGAGGCAGGGTTTCTCTGTGTAGTCCTGGCTGTCCTGGAACTCACTCTGTAGACCAGGCTGGCCTCGAACTCAGAAATCCGCCTGCCTCTGCCTCCCGAGTGCTGGGATTAAAGGCATGCACCTCCACTGCCCAGCTGCCCTATTGGTTTTTTGAGGCAAGATTTTGTTAGCTCAGACTGGCCCTGAGCTCAGACTGGCCTTGAGCTTGTTCTGTAGCTGAGGCTTGCCTTGGACTCCTGACACTCTTACCTTTGCATCTCAAGGGTTTGCATAACAGGCGTGTTCTACAATGCCTAGGTAGACTTGAGTTTAAAATGGCATGAGCAGTAGATGGTTCCGTTGGCAGAAGTCTGCTGTGTAAGCCTGAGGACCCGAGTGTGGACCCTCAGCATCCAGATAAGGAGCCAGGCGTGATAGCATCCATCTGTAACTCTAGCACAGCAGTGCAGAGACATGTGAGACCTGAGCTCACTAGTCAGCCAGCCTAGCTGATGAGCACCCTCCTCAGGTTCAGCCAGGAAAACAAGGTGGAGCGTAGTTAAAGAGGACACCGAGGTTAGCCTGTAGCTTCCATAAACATCTGTACTATGTACATGCACATCTGCACATGTTTGCACTCATAAACACATACAACACATACTTACAAAATAGTATGGCCAAGCTAGAGGTATAGTTCAGGTGTATAGCACTTCTCTAGCATACATAAGGCCCTGATTGTCATTCTGTAACACCACAGTCAATAAGTGGCCAGGAAGAGATAGAGGGTCCGGTGTTCTGTGAGCTCTGCTGCTCCTCATGTGCATGGTTGTCAGGTAGAGAGTGGATGCTCTACCTTTTTTACCTTCCACGGGCCCCGTGCAGCTGTGCTACATCATCACTTAGAAATCTCACCCTATGTGGGACCCCTGGTTCTGTGGAGGAGACAAATAAGAAGCAAGGGAAAAGTTGGGTGGCGGTGGTACATATGTTTTATCCTAGCTCTTGGGAGGCAGAGGCAGGTGGATCTCTGTGAATTCGAGGCCAGCCTAGACTACAAAGTGAGTTTCAGGACAGCCAGGGCTACACAGAGAAACCCTCTCTCAAAAACAAAAAAAATTGAAAGGTCTGTCAGGTAGGCCCATCATGGGTTCTGTGGTGACAGGGCCATCAGAGACTCGGCACCTTCCTATGAGTGAGGTAGTGTAGCTAGGGGGAGAAGCTGCAGTGAGTGGGGTGGTGTAGCTGGGGGAGAAACTGCAGCTGGCCTATGGGCAAAATCAGTGGGCACTGTGTGTGAGGGTTCAGGCCTGCAGAGCATGTGCTGCCTGAAACAGTGGGCACCCATGGTGACATGGCCATGGCCTGTGTCAAGGAGGCCGTGTTTGGGGATGCATGGGATGTGGGACAGAGGCTGTCCAAGTCATTCTCAATGGGGCTGATTTGATTTGAGATTGTTGTTGTTGTTGTAGTATATGTGTGCTCTGTGCATGTGTATGTACATGATGTGGAATCCTGAGGTGGATATCTTGTGTCTATCTCCACTTTTATTTTTTGAGACAGGGTCTGTCATTTAACCTAAAGTTCACTGGTTCCTTTGGCTGGCTGGCCAGTGAACTTCAGAGTCCCTCCTACCTCCGTATCCCCAGACTTCTCCAAGACTGGGCTTAATAGTGTAGACTGCCATGCTTGGCTTTCTAGCATGGACTCTGAGGATCCAAACTCAGATCCCCAATTTTTGCATTTCTGGTACTGGTGTGTGTGTGTGTGTGTGTGTGTGTGTGTGTGTGTTCACATGAGTGCAGGTACTCTCAGAAGCCTGAGGCATCTTTATTCCCCCGGAACTGGGGTAGTGGTGGTTATGAGTAGCTGGTGTGGGTGCTGGGAACCAAACTCAGGTTCTCTGAAAGAACAACACTTTACCTGCTGAGACATTTCTCCAGCCCCAGAGAGTTATTTTTATGTTTGTATTTCAATGTTTTTGTTTGTTTATGCGTTGCTTTGTTTTAGGACAGTGGCTTGGCATGTAGCCTGGGCTGGCCATGAATCTAGGATTCTCTTGCCTCTGTCTTTGAGTGCTGGAGTGGCTTGTCAAGGTTTTGTTGTTGTTGACTTTAGTTTTGTTTTTGTTTTTTCTTTTTTGAGACATTTCCTACTCTAATCCAGAGCTTACTGTATGGCATCAAACTCAAAATTCTGTTTCAGCCTCGCCTGTGCTGAAGTTACAGGCACGTGCCACCACTCTGGGGAGGGAGAGTTACTTAACAGTCGGAAAACTGGCTTGGCTTGGATGGAGATTTGGAGGTGACAGCCAGATTTAGTGTGTGCCTGTGTGTAATAAGAAAGCTCCCCTGCCCTGGGGTGTTCCCGTAGCCCTCCTCGCACACCCTTACTGCCTGCCTCTGGTTGCCAGGTGGAGTACCTCTACTCGCTCGTCTACCAGGCTCTCGACTTTATTTCTGGCAAGAGGTGAGTATTAGAAGTGAGCCAGAAGGAAGAGGCGTCTCGTCTCAGCTGGGCCCTGCCTGCAGCGTGGGTTCTCCTGAAGCCTCAGGATGCTCTTGGTTTGTTTTTCTCTCTCAGGCGAGCCAAGCAGCTCTCCTTAGTTCAGGAAGATGGGAGCAACAAGCCTGTCAACTCAGGGACTCCCGGGGAAACAGAGAATGAGGTTAGTTGGGGCATGTGAACTCTGCCCTGGGTGCTTGCCTGGCCGTGCTCTCATGAGTACTTGTTGTCTCCTGCAGTTCCTGTCACTGGACGACTTCCCCGACTCCCGGGCTAATGTGGATCTGAAAAATGACCAGGCATCCAGTGTGAGTGTCCTGGCATTTGTCCGGTGGGGAGAGCAATCTTAGTGCTGTTCTGTGTAGAATTCAGAGCTCTCCCCTCCCTACCCACAGGAGCTGCTTATCATACCCCTACTGCCCATGGCCCTGGTGGCCCCTGATGAAGTGGAAAAGAACAGCAGCCCCTTGTATAGGTACAACACTGAGCTAGCTTGCAGGGGAGGGAACGGGAGGACACCTGCCTGGGTAAGTAAGTCTGCTTTTCCAACACAGTTGTCAGGGTGACGTCTTGGCCAGCCGGAAGGATTTCAGGATGAACACGTGTACTCCTAACCTCAGAGGCTGCTTTATGTTAGATCCAGTGGGAATGTGTCCTGTGGAGCCTGTGGTGCCCGTGGAGCCCGTGGAAGCCCTGGAACCCGTGGAGCCATACCCCATGTCGAGGAGCCAGAAAGGTAAGGGTTTGGATGTGGGAGCTTAGTGGGAAGGAAGTACTGTCAGCCTCTCATTTGGGAGACGGCTATTAGGAGCCTTATGCCTGCCATCTCTAGTCTTAGAAGCTGTCTCATGCCACATTCCTTTTTCACGTTGAATAGGTTGGCCAGAGCGTCTCTCCCTCGTCTTTCTCTGTACCTTGATTGTCAGCCAGCAAGTCACAAGGTCATAGCTCAGCTCAATATTGGGATCTGGTACCTGGTGTCCTCCTTAGTCCCAAGTTAGGGCCTGCTGGAGACTGTTTTTGGCTGACAATCTAGAGAGGCTCCTTGGGTACCAGTGGAGCCCTTGTAGGGACCGAGCTGACTCTGTCTAATGCCTGTCACTCACAGATCCTGAGGACGCTGAGGAGCAGCCCATGGAAGTGTCTAGGAATGGGAGTCCTGTTCCTGTACTTGGCATCTCCCAAGAGCCAGGTGAGAAGAGAGCACCAGGGAGATGGAGCTGGGTGGACTCTGACCCTGCATGCTCTTCGTTTCCCTAGCCTGTCTGTTTCCTGGTCATTGGCTTTCGGGGAACAGGCCTAATGGTAGCAGATACTGTCTGCTGGGGCTCAATCTTCAGTGAGATTTGCCTTCTTGGGTCTTTTCTGGGTAAACGGCAGGAAGTCATATCTGGGCTGGAGCTATTGCTCAGTTGGAGCACTTGCATGACCATAAACAAAGCCAGGGTTCAGTTACCAGCATAAATGAGTGAGTAAATAAGCAAATACACAAATAATTGCCAAGCAGTAAGGTAAACCAACCAAAGCATGCCAGTATGAGGAAGAGAGCATAAAGCTCAGTTCAGTTTTCCAAATGCTACAGTGTAACAGGGAGGGGAGAGAATGGCCTGTCCAGCTCCTCTGAGTTGGCCAGGAGCCTCCTACATGGGAGCTCCATGGAGCCTGGCCTCCAGCCTCTTTTGGGCTAACTGGTTTCTTGGTTCTTGCACAAACATTTTTCTAGATGGCCCAGCGCTCAGCGGTGGAGAGGAGGATGCAGAAGATGGAGCAGAGCTCCCAGAGGTTGCTCTAGAGCCTGCAGAGCCCAGGACTTCACAGCAGGTGGGGCACGGATGAGGCTGCAGAGCCCAGGCTGTCAACAGAGCAAGCCCTGCCCTGTCCTGGGCAGAGTAATATACACCGGGCAGCAGTGCGGTGCCCTTGGCTCCTGTCTGCCCCCTTGGTGTTGTCCAGCACTCTGATTTTGTGTATCCTCTCAGAGGAGGTGCCCGCCCAGAAGCCTGGCCATCCTCCTCACAGATGGTTTAATGGTAGCTCCCATATCCCTTCTCTCTGTAAGCGGAACGACAGTTGCATTCAAGGTTCTGATTCTGGTTACCTGCCATGTCAGCTGGACCCCAAGTGCCACTACTGTCAGGCTGGCAGCAGAAAATGGGTCTGGAGGATTTTGTCTCTGGTACAACCCATCCAGAGATAATTAGGAAGTCTTTATTGAGCACAAACAACAAAAACAAACAAAATCTGTGAGGAGAGGCTGTAGTTGAGGGGTGGAATTCTTGACTAACCCATGGAAGCCCTGCTTTGAATTCCCAGATCTGTAATATGAATATATTAAAAACTAGTGTGCGGGCTGGAGAGATGACTCAGTGGTTAAGAGCACTGACTGCTCTTCTGAAGGTCCTGAGTTCAAATCCCAGCAACCACATGGTGGCTCACAACCACCCATAATGAGATCATGACACACTTCTGGAGTGTCTGAAGACAGCTACAGTGTACTTACATATAATAAATAAATCTTTAAAAAAAAAAACAAAAAACCTAGCGTGCTGTAGGGGTGACTCAGCAGTTAAGAGTGTTACTGTTTCTGCAGGAGATCAAGTACCGTTCCCAGCATCCACATCAGAGCTGGTAACATCAGTCACTCGAGCTCCAATGGGTATTTAGTACTGCCTTCACGGGCCGTGCAGTCATGGACATTGACTGCCTCTCTCCACACCCCTCCCCATCCCCAAGCCAGGCAGGGTCACTAATGGTTACAATCTAATGCTTACAATGTGATCCTTCTGCCTCAGCTTCCCAAGTGTTGGGACAGGTATGAGCCACCATGCCAGGCTATCATGGTTTTTCCTTGTTTGTATTTATGGTGCTGGGTATTGTACATATTGGGTGAGCATCCTCCTATGGAGTTGCATCCCCAGCAATACTGTGATTTTAAAGGAAAAGTTTTCCTGACGAGTAGTTCTCCTTAAGATTCTGTTGATGTGCATATGTCTATGTGTGAATAAACATACATGCATGCATGCATTCATATCTGTTGGATCCCTTAGAACAGGAACATATCCCACCATGGGACTCAACAGAGCCTCTAAATCCTTGTACACATTTTGGGGCCACTGTTGAATCGATCTTTTTTAAAACTTCCCTGTGAACATAGTTCTGTGTGGCCTAGGGTTCAAACACAGCTGCTTTTAGTCCCAGTCCCTTAGTAGGTCTTACCCTTCTACTATCTTCCATTCCCAGACATTTATGTGGCTCTCAGACGTGGGTAACCAAGTTCTTAATGGTGATTTACTCCATGTCTCGGGTTATGCAGCCTTTAACTGAAGGAGGGATGGAATGGGTAGTTAAATTGCTCATTTTCTGCCTCCATGGCAGTCAGACCATCCCCATGGCCCACAGCCTCACAGATGGACTCTTTAAAAACAACAACAAAAAAGATTTATTTATTATATGTAAGTACACCGTAGTTGTCTTCAGGCATAGCAGAAGAAAGCATTTGATCCTATTACAGATGGTTGTGAGCCACCATGTGGTTGCTGGGATTTGAACTTGGGACCTTCAGAAGAACAGTCAGTGCTCTTAACTGCTGAGCTATCTCTCCAGCCCCTGTGATAGATTCCTTGATTGCTTCTTTAAGCGACTTCCCCACTTGTTTGAGTGCTGGTGACCATAGTGTCTTGTACTAGGCCATTGTTGATTCTATCTCAGGCTAGATGACAGATTCTCTCTCTATTACTAAGGTCAGGTCCGAGCAAGGGGTCTCTTACCTTCTGTCATGTTCTTTTCCTCACTCCTATCCCATGGGTTCCAGGTTCTTAGTTCTCAGTGAGGGCTTCGTACATGAATCTGATTCGTATGTATTTTCCTTCAGCCTCCAGGCTCTTGCAATGGCAAGTCAGTGCGTCTGTCGGTCTTCTCGCTTATCTAACCTGCTTGCCAGATCAGAGGCACTGCTGCCGCTTCTCCTTACACAAACAAGTTCTTGCTTGGCTGCCTTCTCAGCCTCGGGTGTGTTTCTTACCTCACACAGCAGTGACCAGGCAGGCAACCTCCTCTGCTGCTGCTTGCCATTAATCTTACTTGGGTACGCTGTCGAGACTGCAGAATTTTCTCAGACCTTTTTAGCTATTTTCAGGACCTTCATATTCATGTGATGGACTCTGCTCATCAAGCAGGCCTCTCTCCCGTGCCGTACATGAAGGGTGTCGACTTGACAGACCCTTCACTGGTAATCTAAATTCTAATGAGTCAGCCCAAGATGCCGTCTCACCACCCACAGCAAGCGCCATGCAGTTGCTGCCATGGCAAGAAGACACTGTTACAGCACATGGGAAGGGACAGTTGTATTGGAATTTTCCCTCAGATGCACCACTCTTGGGCTTAGTTACAGGATTCGCTGCCCTGTCTGTCCAGGACCACGTACTTCTCTCCATTTCATCCTTTGTTCTGCCATGTCCCCGTTCAGGCGTCTCTTAGGTGGTGTGACATTCTTTCTGTGGAGATATGAACAGTCTACTCATCCTGTCTAGGGAACTAAAAGCTAGGAGCCTAGAGCCACTGAACAGCCTGTAGGACACCCAACAGGTTGGAGAGTGTCCTTTTCTGTGGTCTCAGCCTCTTCCAGAAAGCGTAGCTTGTCTCTGCTTCTAAACCTTCTAAGTGGTTGGGCTGTTGGAGAACCTTCTCTCAGCAGTCTTTACTGTTCATATCCTCTTGGGGAGGTAGCGGTCTAGTGAATCTGATCAGTTTTAGAAACTTCCTGGAGCTTCCTTGCACAATGAAGTATTTCACCTCCCCTTAGAACAGCAATTCTCAACCTGTGGGTTACAACCCCTTTAGGTATATCAGGTATTTACAATTCATAATGGCAATGAAAATAATGTTATGGTTAGGAGCTACCACACCATGATAACTGTATTAAAGACTGCCGCATTAGGGAGGTTGAGAGCCACTGCCTTAGAGTAATCTTGTTTCATTTCCCCCTTTACATGCTGTGTCTTAGCTTGACTCTAGGAGGGGCTAAGTAGCTCAAGTGAGCATCCCCAGAGGGTGACTGAGTTCCAGGGGTGGAGCTCAGGCCCCAGACCTGCGGGGCAACCCCCACCCCAAGGTTTTACTTCTTAGTCTTCGAGTTAGGCCCTGAGAGGGCCCTTGAACCAGGTATTTGATGTGAGCCTAAGCAGAACTTCTGGGATCTTGAGAGCCTGGGTGGACCAGGGTTGAAGGGAAAACTTGAGGGTTTGTTTCTTGCAGAGCGCCATATTGCCAAGGAGATACATGCTGCGGGAACGACAGGGGGCTCCGGAGCCTGCCTCCCGGCTGCAGGTGAGGGATGCTAGGGCCCTAGGCCCTGCCAGTGAGAGGATGTTCAAGGGCATCACCTGCCCTCTCTTTGCCCTGTTAGCCTTTAGACCCTTGACACGTCTTCCAAAAACTGAAGTCCTCCCTGTGTCGCTCTGGACTGTCACCACTTGTGTCAGCTCTGGTAGGGAGGCCTAATGCTTTCCCCTTCTCAGCTTCTGCTTGTGTTTTCTGCTCAGGAGACCCCAGACCCCTGGCAGAGCCTGGACCCTTTTGACTCCTTGGAATCTAAGGTCTTCCAGAAAGGTAAATAGGATTGGTGGCACCTTGCTCATGTTGCCTTGCCTGGGGCTCCTGAGGTAATGAGGTAATGGACTGGAGGTGGGTTCTGTATCCCTTTCCCTTGGCTACTCTTGAGGCAGTTCCTCTTTGCCTCCAGGGAAACCCTATTCTGTGCCACCCGGTGTGGAGGAGGCTCCAGGACAGAAGCGCAAGAGGAAGGGTGCCACCAAGTTGCAGGACTTCCACAAGTGGTACCTGGATGCCTGTGAGTGAGTGTGTGGGCTAAGGTGACACACCCATTTTCCTGGGTGTTGTGAGCAGACCCATCTGGAACACAGGTTTTGGCCTGGCACTTGCTAACTGCTTTCTCCCAGATGCTGAACACCCTGACAGCAGGAGGGCTCGGCGGAAGGGCCCAACCTTTGCAGGTGAGGCTAGGCTCCTGTGCACCTGCTCAGAGAACAGCCTTTCTCTCCTTCCCCAGCTCCACCCCATCCTCCCTACCAGGGTCTCTGGTAGTTCTGTGTGGACTAGTGTGAGCTTGGGCCGGATGGGGAATGCCCTTATAAGGTCTTTGTCTGCAGACATGGAAGTCCTGTACTGGAAACACGTAAAAGAACAGCTCGAGACCCTTCAGAGATTGCGGAGACGTAAGGCAAGTACCCACAGTACCGAGGTCTGAAACCCCACAGGTCTGATGCATAAAATATACATACGAGTTTCCTTACAGATGTTCTCTGGACAGATAAATGAGAGATGGCTACCTAGGGCCAAGCAGGATCTGTGGCCTACAGAGGAGGGTCGCTTGGAAGAGACTCTCGAAGACCTAGGGGTAGCAGGTGGGTACCTTTAGATGGGGTGTGCGTGTTGTATGGTCAGGGTCGTGTTAGGACTCGCAGCGCTTACTGCTGGCTGAGTAGCAGCCTTGGTCACTTCTCCCATGTCTCAGCAGATGACTTCCTAGAGCCTGAGGAGTACGTGGAGGAGCCTGCGGGGGTGATGCCCGAGGAAGCTGCTGACCTCGGTAGGTCTGGAAGGGGAGCGGCAGGAGGGGAGAATGTAGCCCCAGAGCTCTAGCAGCTCATGGTTGGGCCTTTCTAGATGCAGAGGCCATGCCAGAGTCCCTGAGATACGAGGAGCTGGTCCGAAGAAATGTGGTAGGCCTGGGTCACCAAGGTGGGAGCAGTGGGGACATCCTGGGCCCATATGTGCAAGAGAGAACCCACTGGTCCTTCTGTAGGAACTCTTCATTGCCACCTCCCAGAAGTTTATCCAGGAGACAGAGCTGAGCCAACGCATCAGGGACTGGGAAGATACCATCCAACCCCTGCTCCAGGAGCAGGTGAGCCTCCTCCTTGAGCCTCCTCCCACCAGCCTGGGGTTTGTCCAGACCTGTCTCTCCACTTGAAGCTAACATGTCTTTTCCCTATGCAGGAGCAACATGTGCCCTTTGATATCCATACCTATGGGGACCAGTTGGTTTCACGGTTCCCCCAGCTCAATGAATGGTGTCCCTTTTCAGAACTTGTAGCAGGGCAACCTGCTTTTGAGGTGTGCCGCTCCATGCTGGCCTCCTTGCAACTGGTAAGTGGCCTGGGACACAAGGGATGGGGCAGCGCCTGGACTCGGCTGACGCCTCGTTTCCACAGGCTAATGACTACACAGTGGAGGTTACTCAGCAGCCAGGACTGGAGGCAGCTGTGGACACAATGTCTCTGAGACTGCTCACACACCAGCGAGCCCACACCCGCTTCCAGACCTATGCTGCACCATCCATGGCCCAGCCTTGAGTGGACAGTACCGAGGCAGGGGTGGAAGGTAGTATATACCTGGAGGTCTTTGCCCCTAATGTGCTATGGGGCCATTCACTCAGTGTTGCCGCCTGGCTGGCCTAGCCTAATAAAAAGTGTTGCTACCCCACCTGTTCACCCGACAACCTGTTTAAATGAGCTGCTGGTACAGAGCACACCCACAGATTAAGTACATCCATTTAATGACAGGACCTAGGCAGTAGGTATAGTTCAGGGCAGGACGCTGTGGAAGGCAGCTATGTGCCGGCGTACACTCTCTACGATCTGCTCTGCTGACCTGCTGCGGCCATAGTAATCGGTGAAAAGACCATCTGGGTTGAGCAGATAGATGGCAATGGAGTGGTCCACAATATAGTCCTGGTCCTCATCCTTAGGCCCAGCGCTGTAGTATACACGGTAGTTGCGACTAGCTTGGGCCACCTGCTCTGTAGAACCAGTCAGACCTAGCAATCTTGGGTGGAATTCTTGCACATAGCGGGCCATGGCTGCCATGTCATCTCGTTCTGGGTCCACAGTGATGAAGACAGGCTGCACCAGGGGCAGGTCAGGCTCCGCCTCTAGCTTCCGAACTACTTGCACCAACTTTTCCAGCTCATCGGGACAAATATCAGGGCAGTGAGTAAAACCAAAGTACATCAGCACCCACTGGCCTCGGAAGTCGGCTTTGCATCGAAGCTGACCTTTGTGGTCCAACAGGCTGAAGTCGCCCTGGCCCACAGCAGCCTGGCGCAGGGCCTCTGTGCGCTGCTGTTGGCGCCACTGTTCCTTCTCAGCCCTTGCAGCCAGCCAGGCCCAGCCTAGCCCAGCCCCAAACAGGGCCGTGATCAGTAATCTAGTTCTTAGCCCAGGGCCTTGGCGCTGGCCCTGCCCTGACCAATGCCGGGAATTTCTGTGCAGAGTTTCACCTCCTGAGACCCTGAGAAGGGGTTTGAACTGAGAGAGCTTGGGCCAAGCTTTGGGCCCTAGAGCCAGTAGCATCATGGACCTGAAGCTCCTGGAAAAGAGCAGAGGTGGCAAAAGTCAGAAAAGAATGGACAGGGTGCCTAGGCATCCACTGCTGGACAAGCATCTGCCCCACACTCAAGCAGGTTATCGAGCTGACTGCACTGGCTCCTCCCAACTTCTCTGCCGTAACCAGGGCGTCTCAGCCTCAAGATCCCAACCTCTGCAGAACCCACACAGCAACTGCCAAGCCTCCCTGTGGATTCTTGGAAGCACCGATAATATGCTTTGCCTGGGCACTAGAAGGCACATGTCTATTTACAATAAATTGTTCTTTAAAGGGAGGATGTTGATACTCTGGCTGACCACCTTTAAGAGGTAATCCTTTCTAGCTTCAGGGTAGTCTGGGGTTCAGCAGAAAACAAAGTGCCTCCAGAGCTGGGAGTAGTAGCGCACGCCTTTAATCCCAGCACTGGGGAGGCAGAGGCAGGCAGATTTCTGAGTTCGAGGCCAGCCTGGTCTACAAAGTGAGTTCCAGGACAGCCAATGCTACACAGAGAAACCCTGTCTGGGGGGGGGGGGGAATTAAAAGCCCAGTGTGCTTTGAACTGCCTGACCTTCACCTTGCTGAGCAGACTCCACTGCACTTACCTGGATGTCGGACCCTGCCCCTCTGCGGTCCCTCAGCCCTGCCTTCTCCCTTCATCCTTTTCTGGCAGTGGCTCCCCTCACACCCACGAGAAGGTTGTTACAACTAGCATTTAGAGCCACTGGCATCCAGCGGGCTCCCCCAGTATGTTGCCCCCGTGTGGCTACAACCTGGATCTCTTATGAGATAGAGGACACGTCCTGGGCACCATCAGCCCTGAGCTGGGACCACTCTGAGAAGATGGGACTGGCAAATATTCACAAATATTCACTTTCTGGGCCTCAGAAGCTAGCTCATGTGATGAGCTAGATGAAGCAGTAGCAGCGAGTATGAGGTCACATGTTAACAGCGTCCTCACCCAGTCCCACCCCTTGGGGAGGGGAGGACTTGCCCAACTGCCGAACTCACCTGGCTGAGGTGGGTTAGAGACTTAGGGCTGTGCGGTGGTCGGTGGGAGGACAAGCTCAGCGAAGGGTGAAGGGACCTTGAAGGGTGCTCGATCTGACAGCACGAGCGCCCCCTGGAGAGTGCGGCGCTGCTGGCTGCTGAGCGCGGGGCTGTCCAGGTGCACGCGGAGCCAGGGTGTCCCTGCGCAAGCGACAGAAGCGGTTACCTAGGTCACAGCGGGCGACCGGAAGGGTTGTTAATGGGTTCCAGACAGAGCTTACCTCGGGACAACCATTGGCCCACGTCGACCAGTAGCTCGGCACCCACTCCCGGTCTGATCGGCTGCCCCGCTCGGCTGCGCCCGGCTCCGAGCTCGTGCAGCACACGGGCCAGCGACAGCGCTCGGACGCACTCCACAATGCCTAAGGGAGAGAGGGTGGACACTGAGGACCTACGGGAGGACGCACGTGCCAGGACCAGGAAAGACAGGGAGAGGAAGTGGGTGGGACCTAGTGCCGGGGATATCCGGTCTCACCGTCTGCGGGTGCGAGCAGCTCCTCTTGCTCTCGGGCGTGAGGCAGCAGCTGCCGGCGTTGCGCGGGGCTCCCGGAGCACAATGCTTTAGCTAGGCCGGGGTCCACGCCCTGCGCCGAAAGCATCAACTGGAAGCGGCGCCGCGCAGAGCCATCATCCAACGCCGCGGCCACACGGGCGGCGCCTTGGTCTTGTGTTTCCGCCTGTCCGCTAAGCCAAAGAATGGCGCCTCCTGCTGGCGGGCGGGATGGAGCTCAGAAGCTGCAGGGATTGGCTGCAGACTGGCGGTCTTAACTCCAGCCCTCTCACCTAGCCTAATGACCAGGTCCCGCAGATCCGGCGGCCCCGCACCATCCAGGCAAAGCAACGCTTCTTCCACTTCCAGGGTATGGCCCACGCTGCGGCCCAGAGGGTTATCCATGGCGGTCAGGGCTGCGGCGACCTTCAGCCCCAGGCTCACTCCCACTCTAACCTGGGGAGGCATTATTCAGTATCCAGCCGGCATTATCATATCCCATCCCTGCTGTCCCTAGGTTAGAGTGTCAGTAAAGGCTTAGGTTAGAGATCAGAAACCAACACTGCCAGGCCTCAGAGGGGATGGGGGTGTTCTGGTCGGTCTCCCTAAGTGGCGGGACTCTGTGGACGATTTCCCCAGGTCCGCGGTCAAGACAGCTTTGATTGGATAGGATAGGAGAGCTGGAAAGAGGAATTGCCCTTTGGTTCTACCAGGACTGTTGAGTGGGCAGAGGCATGTATAGGACGGAATGTGAGGTTTATGTCCCTTCATAGAAAGGACATTGTGGCCTAGCACGGCTCACCAACATCTTTGCCAGTTCTCGGGCCTTCTCCTGGTCTGGGAAGACTGCAGCTCCCCCAAACTTAACATCTACCACCAGGGCGGACAGTCCCTCCACGGCCTTCTTACTGAGGATTGAAGCTGCGGAGAACAGAAACATCATCCCAGGGTATACTTGGGCACAGGAAGAGTTGCCTCTCTGAGCAAAGCTGCAGTGCCTAGCAGACTGTATGTCAGTCTGGGTACCCCATTTCAGGTCACCTGTAATGAGTGGGACACTGTCCACAGTGGCTGTCACATCTCGTGCAGCATACAGGATCCCATCAGCAGGAACCAGCTTTGCACTCTGGCCGACAATGCAGCAGCCGACTTCCTCAAGGATGTGCAGCATCTGCTCAGACACCTTCATTGACTGCTAGGGAAGGACCCGCCCACTGGCCCTGACCACTGACCCAGCAGACGTTCAAAACCTGGCCAGCAAGAGTCAGTATGATTCTGATGGCTAACCTGCCAAGGATCCTGATTAGTTGTGACACATTAATGTGTCGCAGCTAATCAGTGACTTCTACCTGTTCCCAAGTAACAATCCCGATCAAAGTTCTCTCGATGATTCCAGGCCTATCTACAACCAATGACCTTTTGAATAGTCAATCTTATCTCATTAGTGACCCAGATTAAATAACCCGTCCTTTGATCATCCTGTGATTTGAGCCAGTGACTCCCTCAACCCAGATCATTGATCAATTAGCGGCCCACCCGTACCTGCTCTGGACTCAGGGTGACACTGAACCCAGGAATCGATTCCAGCTTATCCAGTGTGCCCCCTGTGTGTCCCAAACTGCGGCCGCTGATCATTGGCACCTGGTAGAGAGGGATGCTGACTGCCCCGAGCAGGCCCTTAACCTAATTCACCTCTCCTCTAGTAAGAACAGATGAAATTACTTTTTTTTTTTTTTTGCCAGCCTGGTCTATGGAGTGAGTTCCAGGACAGCCAGGGCTACACAGAGAAACCCTGTCTCAAAAAAAAAAAAAAAAAAAAAAAAAGCAGTTATAATATTTTAGAGTCTTTTAAACAGTTAATGAGGGTGTCCAATTGGTGGAAAGGAAAATAAACTNGATGCTGACTGCCCCGAGCAGGCCCTTAACCTAATTCACCTCTCCTCTAGTAAGAACAGATGAAATTACTTTTTTTTTTTTTTTGCCAGCCTGGTGAGGATCCTCAGCAGTAGGGCCAGACTGGATCCAGAGAGAAGCATAAAAAAAAAAACAAAAAAAAAAAAAAAAAAAAAAAAGCAGTTATAATATTTTAGAGTCTTTTAAACAGTTAATGAGGGTGTCCAATTGGTGGAAAGGAAAATAAACTACTTGGTGGGAGCAGTTTGTCAGTAGGCCAGGAGCTGGCACACACTCATCTGGGACCCAAGTCTGAGGGACGAGGAAGGCCCTGCTCTTTCTTCGTGGGGCCTGCTAGCTCTTAGAGGGCCCTCTTGGATACAGAGGCAGCTCTATTCCACGGTGGAACTTGTGTATCGAGCGATAGGACGGCCCTGGGTTTTGTCTTTGAGAGCTTTGAGCCAGGCTGGAGGGCTGGAGGTGCCTGTGAACAGGTCAGAGGTCTGTAGAGGACGTGGTCACTAACCTTACAGCCGCATGCAGCCAGGGCAGGTGCCAGAACCAGGCTAACCTTGTCACCCACACCTCCTGTGGAGTGTTTGTCCACAAGCTGCTGGTGCCAAGCCTTGGGCCACTCCAGTTGCTGCCCAGACTCTGCGAGGGCCCGAGTCAGCACAGATGTCTCTTCTAGGTTCATGCCCTGCAGCCGAATGGCCATTAGCATGGCCCCTAAGTATGGATACAATGAGCGAGCTGTTCACACAACCTGAGTTTTCTGGGTGGTGGGGTACTGTGGATCCTTGAGGTGCGTATGGGGCAGTTAGGAGGGGTGTCGGGGTCTAGTTAGGGCTTCCCACACACCAATTTGTGTGTCCTGTGCTCTTCCATCCATCACGGCGTGCACGAAGTTTCTGATATCTGCTTCGCTCAGATGCCCTCCATCGCGCTTCAGACGGATCAGCTCAGGCAGCTGCCTGGGCTCCCCACTCCCTCCCCCTGAGGCCAAGGGAGGTGGTGTCCCTGGAGCTGCCATTGCTCCAGTCTGTAAGGGATATTGAGACATCGCTGGAACTCCCCACCCCCCAGCCCATCCAGGTCTCTGAATCCATGGTCACTTGTCCGAACCTTGCTCTTACAGGGTCTCTGGCCCCCACCAGTCTCATGTTTTTTTCAATATCCAGCACTATGCCATTCCCAACCCGATCTGGCTTCCATTTCTCGACCTCACAAATCACTCCCCCACCCCGCAATCCCCCCACCCACATCTAGTACCTATTTAGTTCAGGGGCCTTTACCAGTTTTCTGGATCTGGCTCGGTTCCGGCCTGTTATCCCTCAGCCCTGCGTGGACTTAGGTACAGAGGAAACAGTTCACTGTTCAGGACTACCGTTAGGGATAGTGGGAAAATAGGGCTGTCCCAGTAGGCGGCACTTGTCAAGGTAAGGCCAATCACCACTTAAGCTGTTCTCTACCTGCTATCTGGTTAATTGGCCTTGCCAGAACCTTTAAGGGTCGGGTTACAGCTCTCCAGACCGGAGTTTGCTCTGCGCAGTTCCCTGGGGTCTTGGTATCTATGGGTCCCGGGCACTGCTTGTCCTGTCCGACTATCTCTAGGTTCAGATACCGCTGAGAACAGACTATCGATGCTCTGCTCGAACTCACCTCGTCCTCTCCTCCCCCACCCCTCCTTGCCCGATTCGGGGAGAGAGAGAGAGAGACACACACACAGCACTGACTTAGAAAGCTTTAAGTAAACAACCGAGGGCCTGTGCGCGCGCGTGCTTGCTGGCGTCAGTCGTCCACGTCGTACCGTATCATAGGGGCCAGGTAGTCTGAGTGTTTGATCCCGAAGCTCCAGCCACGAGGCTTCTGGTGCTGCGGGTCCGGGAGACGAGGCTGACCTTACTGAGCCAGCTGTTCGGCTTCATACAGGGATGCTATTTCCCCGGGGACTTTGACCCATGCCTTAGACCTCAGACCCTCATCCCCTGCCCCTTGACCCTCGACTCCAGACCACCTTGTCCACGCTGTAGGATGCAGGTCCTGGCTTCTTGGTGTTCTCTCGGGGTGGCAGAGTTCGCCCCAGCATCGTGAACTGCGGGGCTCGAGTCTTGTAGATCATAGGATTCACAACGTGGTAGGCACAAGGGCCTGGGGTCTAAGGATGACAGGATGGGTGCTGGGTCCAGCCTCCGTTCCTTGTGATCAACTTTTTTTTTCTCAAGCTAAAATCTCACTATGTATCCCAGGCCGGCTTTGAACTCACAATCCTGCCTGAGTGGTGAGGTGCCTGGAGTTGTGCACCACCCCCAACTTCACTGACTCTCTTGATTACTAGGGACTGCACATGCAGCGGGCAGACCCTTCCCCACCTTGCTGAGGTCCTCGAAGCAGCTGCCCACAGGGCTGCGGCTGTAGATGGAGTACGTTGGGGCTGAGACTTTGCTTATAACTCGTGAGCCCAAGAGCGAAGGCACGGTGTAGGACCCAGGGCCTAAGGAGGAGCCAGCAAGAGGGTGCGTTGGTCCAATCTCCTTGCCTTTACGGCAGACTGTGGGTCGGGGTATGGGAAGGTCCCTAGTGCTGGATCCAGCCCTTCAGGTCTCACCTGGGGTTTCTTGCTTTGAGAGGATGCCCCAGTTTCGGGGAGCGATGGTATGCCGAGGAGCGCTGGGGTAGGTCACATTTCCCGCGCGTTCTGGGAAGTACCTGCCTATGGGATGGACCAAGAGTGTGGGCCAGAACTGGGGTGGGGTGAGGTACGGGAAGCCTAGTCTGGGGTCTTGGCACTAGGAAGAAATGGGAGCCACAGTGAGGTTCGGGTTTCTGGGTATGGGTAGGAGATTCCCGGGGAATTTCCTAGTGGGCGTTCTTGGAGGCAGTTTCACGTTGGGGAGACCCGGGCCCCAGGGTGCTGACCCGGTCCCGGAGTGAGGACAGGCGCCGTGTGGCTTAGGCGACCGTAGATGGAGAAGGCCGGGGAGCCAACAGTGCCGCGCACAGTCATGCGAGCAGGCACCAGGTAACTCGGCCCCGGTCCGCAGGTTGCATGCCGCAAGGGTGGACGCGAGCCGAAGGAGAAGGCGGGGGCTCGAGGCCGAGACGGGTCGTGCAGTTTGTAACCTGGGGGAGCATTCCCGCGTCACCCCCCGCAGGACCCAGAAGCTGACAGCTCCGTTCCCTCTCCCGTTTCACCAAGGCAGCTCCCGCACAGAACCTCTCATCTTTTGCCCTCCCCTTTTGCTTCGGGCACAGTTCTCCAGTTCTTGGCTTCCAAGCACCAGTGTAGACCGCCCACAGTCCCACCTTCCCAGTTTCCACCCCTGCATCCGCCCTTGCTACCGGTGTTCGTTGGCAGCTTGTATTTTGGCCCCGGGCCTCTGGAGAGCGCCGCGATGGGGCCGCGGGGCCTATGTGGCCGCCAAGTGCCGACCCAGACTTCTGAGCCCATAGCGCTGGTGGGGGCGCTTATGGCTTGCAGCACCTGTAGACGGGATTCCTAGGAGGCACACTTCCCCAGCTCCACTGAGGACCAGCACGACCAGGGACAAAACTAACGCGTATCCCAGGGCACCGGAAAACAAACAATAGTTTCCCTGGATGGGAGGCGGGTGCACTAGGGCAGGAGCGAGCTTCAAAGCCATCCATGGCCGCCTATCCCAGGTGCTTCGGTACCAGTATTTAAATACAGGCCAAGTTTGAATCCGGACCGTGGAAAAAGAACGTGGAATGGGAGTTTTGGGGTGGAAGAGGAGTTTTAGAGGTGTTGGGAAAAGAGGCTCTGGGGAGGGCCCTTTTAGGGGCACAGGGTGCTCTGAGGTAAGGCCCGAAGACGTACTGACCTGCTGTGGTGGTCACCTTCTTGGGGAAGCAAATCTGGGGAGTTTGACAACCCTCTTGTCAAACTCTCATACCCCATTATGTCCCATCCGGCTTCCTGGCAACCAGCCCAAGGGCTTGGCCCCACCCTCTGGGGCCTTCAGTACTATCCCCTGCTACTGCGGTATGTGGAGGAGCTCTGGGGTACGTCTCCCATTACTGCAGAGACTGGGTGCTGGTTGGTCATTAGGCTGGGTCACAGACCAACACACGCATTCCAGGATGAGATAAATCTGCAGACAAAAACGCTTTAAGAATAAAGGAATAAGGGGCTGGTGAGATGGCTCAGTAGGTAAGAGCACCCGACTGCTCTTCCGAAGGTCCAGAGTTCAAATCCCCGCAACCACATGGTGGCTCACAACCATCCGTAACAAGATCTGGCGCCCTCTTCTGGAGTGTCTGAAGACAGCTACAGTGTACTTAAATATAATAAATTAAAAAAAAAAAAGAATAAAGGAATAACACAGAAAGCACTAATTATGTATCCATGTAAGCCCATGTAACATTTGCAAAACTAATGTTTTGGGCCAGAAAAAGAATGCAAATTGATTAGAGAAACTACAGTGTAAAAGACGTGACCACATTTCAAAACATTCCCAATGAACTTTTTTTTTTTTAAAAAAAGTAAATTGAAAAAAAACTTTGGGATCAAAACTCAAATCTTGAGTCATGAATAATACAAAATACTTCAGAGGAAAACAGTATAGGACGCATCTGAAGTAGAGAAAAACTTATAGCCCTAAGATAACAGTGTCAACGAAAATTTTAATGATGTTTAGAATTCATTTTGCAAGCAGAGGGGGAAAAAAACAGAAAAGAAGAAGAAGAAGAAGAAGAAGAAGGAGGAGGAGGAGGAGGAGGAGGAGGAGGAGGAGAGGAAGGAAGGAAGGAAGAAAGAAAGAAAGAAAGAAAGAAAGAAAGAAAGAAAGAAAGCAAGCAAGCAGAGTAAACAGGAAGTTCCAGTATTCAGAGCTGGGGCAGGAGGATCTCAAGTTCAAGACCAGCCTACAACGCACACTGTGATCCTGACTCAACACAAACAAAAGAAAAGAAAAGGCAACAAAAAGATACAAAATAGCAGGGATGATAAGTATCTATTTGCAAAAGATACTTTCAGTGGGCTTGATCAAGGTGAAATAATGGCCAACAAAAGATTAGATACCAAGCCAGGTGTGGTGGTGCACACCTGCTATCTCCCCCTCTTCTCAGGACATAGAAGCAGGTTGGCTGTGAGTTCAAGGGCAGGCTAGTCTACATAATGAGTCTTCAGGGTCTCTTATGTATAGAATCTGCAAACAAGGGTACTTTGTTTTCTTTTTTCTTTTTTTTAAAGATTTGTTTATTGTTATATGTAAACACTGTAGCTGTCTTCAGACAGACCAGAGAACAGAGAAGGGTGTCAGATCTCATTATGGATGGTTGTGAGCCACCATGTGGTTGCTGGGATTTGAACTCAGGACCTTCGGAAAAGCAGTCAGTGCTCTTAACCACCGAGCCATCTCTCCAGCCCTGGGTACTTTGTTTTCTATTCCTAAGTGGGCCCATTTTTTTATTTTCTTTTGCTTTATTGCTATAGCTAAGACTTCAGGAAATATTTTGAATAAAAATGGAGAAACTAATTATTCTGCCTTGTTCCTGGTTTTTGTGAAAATGATTTTATGTGTTTTTCTCTTTAGTATAATGTTGGCTGTAGGTTTGACATATTTAGTGTTTATTGTATTAAAATATGTTCCTTCTGTCCCTTTTTCTTCAGGGATTTGATCATAATTAGATTTTGTTAAAGCCTTTTTGGGATCCGTGGAGATGGCCATGTGATTTCTGTCTTTGAGGCCATTTATGCTATATTAATTTATGTATGTTGAACCATCTTAGGATCTCTGGAAGGAACTAAAGTCTATTTTTGTTTTGTTTTTCTGAGATAGTTTCACACTGTAGCCCTGGCTGTCCTGGAACTTGCTCTGTAGACCAGGCTAGCCTCAAACTCAGAGCTTCACCTTCTGCCCCCAAGTACTGGTATTAAATTGGCCTGTCTTTTCTCTCTTTTAGTTTAGCTAGCAGTTTGTTGATATCGTTTTTTGATATTGATACTGTATTTGATATTGATGTTGCTGGCTGTTTTGTTGATTATTTGTGTTGTTTTTAACTTTCTTTTTGAAAAGATTATTTGCATGAGTGTTTTGCCCGAGTATATGTCTGGGCACCGTCTGCATGCAGCATCTGAGGAGGCCAGGAGAGAGTGAGGGGTGCTCTGGGACTTGAGTTAACAGACGGTTGTGAGCCACTATGTGGTTGCTAGGAATTGAATTCCGGTCCTCTGCAATCCTGTGCTCCTAACTGCTGAGCCATCTCTCCAGCTTATCTTTAAAATGTCTATTTCATTAACTTTTGTTGTGACAGATCTTATTTCTGTTTTCTTTTTCTTCTCTCTCTCTCTCTCTCTCTCTCTCTCTCTCTCTCTCTCTCTCTCTCTTCTTTCTTGAGACAGGGTCCTACTATATAGCACTGGCTGTCCTGGAGCTCACTATGTAGACCAGGCTAGCCAAAAACTCACATAGATTCCCCCTGCCTCTGCCTCCTGAGTGCTGGGATTAAAGGTGTGTGCCCCCACACTTGGCAGAGGTTAACATTTTCTTAGTCTAAAATTAGCATAGAGATGGGATTATAAATGTTGCAGCAAGATGTTTCAATTATAGATAATTTTATGTAAGAAGTTTCAATAATGGAGACATTTTGTACATGATGGACTTTGATAGCCTGCAGAGTTTATGTGTCTTGGAGGTTCTTCTGTATTTAGCTCTACATCTGACATTATGCATGGGCTTTGCCGTGCCATCTCGGCAGAAATCTTTTATTTTTTCAAAGATTTATTTATTTATTATATGTAAGTACACTGTAGCTGTCTTCAGACACTCCAGAAGAGGGCGTCAGATCTTGTTATGGATGGTTNTGAGCCANCATGTGGTTGCTGGGATTTGAACTCNGGACCTTTGGAAGAGCAGTCAGGTGCTCTTACCCACTGAGCCATCTCACCAGCCCCTTGTGTAACCTTTCTAGCCATGCTACTTTAAAAAATTTCATCTGGTAAGTGGTGAGTGCCAATGGCTGCTCTTTTGTGGAGATTGGCGGCACTTCCTCAGTCAATTTCCTCACAGAATCTCCCTAGACCAGTGGTTCTCAACCTGTGAATTGTGACCTCTTGGAGGGGGGGGTACCTTACCAGATATCCTGAACATCAGATATTTACATTATTCATAACAGTAGCAAAACTACAGTTATGAAGTAGCAATGAAAATAGTTTTATGGTTGGGGTCACCACGACATGAGGAACTGTATGAAAGGGTCACAGCATTAGGAAGGCAGAGAGACACTGTTCTAGACACAATGAAGTTTTGCCCTCTGTCTGACTCTGGCAAAGGCAGGCGCTTCATTTTTGACAGTACTAAGCATACACAGTTCATCTCCTGAGCCCCTGTCCCCAACGTGATGTCCCCCAACATTCTCATTCCTTGTGGGTTTGTGTTGATTTCTGTAGTACTGCCCCCCTCTGAAGCTCCTCTGTGACCCTCCTCACTCTAACAGCCCTGGGTCTTCAGAAGCTAACAAGGCGCTTACCAGCCCATAAAGAGCTACAGGGGAAGTAGCTACTATGTGTATTGCTGGTCCTGTGTCTCCAAACTTAACTACAAAAGCGGACAGAGCCCGAGACCGGGACAGAGAATAAAGACAAGGAAGACCTGTGCTGTCAAAGTCCACCTTAAGATGTGGGGCTCACCCCATCCTCTTACTGTCACTTAATAGTTCTGTGGGAAGCCGGGATGGGACCAGGCCAGATGAGTTACTTGAGGCTCAGCAGGGCCCAGGCGAGGTGCCAGGGACACTCTTGGCATCCCCTTGATGCCTGAGTCAAAGAGTCCTTGGGTCCATTGTTTCAGAGGAAGAGAAGGTCTACTTCTTGTTGGGAGAGCTACCTTTATTCTGGGGGACCCCAGTCTCTTTTATGCATCTGGGTCCTACCCGGTATATAAGGTTTTTGTTGTTGTTGTTTTTAAAGATTTGTTTATTGTTATTTCTAAGTACACTGTAGCTGACTTCAGACACTCCAGAAGAGGGCGTCAGATCTCATTATAGATGGTTGTGAGCCACCATGTGGTTGCTGGGAATTGAACTCAGGACCTCTGGAAGAGCAGTCAATGCTCTTAACTGCTGAGCCATCTCTCCAGCCCCCCACCCCCCGAGGAAATACATTAAGACTTACTCCTGATGTGGATCTCCTTTAAACAAACAAAACAAGTACCTATGCCTAGTGGAGTGTCCACGTGCCAGCCTGAGAGAAGTAAACCGGGTGAGGACCGAGTGTGTTTTGGCTCACACAGGAAAGGCAGGGGAGTGTGTGTGTGTGTGTGTGGGGGGGGGGTACCTTGGAATTGGCCTGGTGGAACACCTGAGCCAGAAAGGGTCTCAGAAGGATCCAGGGACTTGTGGATGAGTGAGTGGCCACAGGAGAGGCAGGCTGTGCCCTGAGCTTTTCAGAGGCACACTGGCTGGGGTGGTACCTGAACAACCAAGAGGGAGAAAGGAGACCAGAGGGCTCCAGCATTAGATGTAAGGTTAGGGGTGGAATAAGACTGGCCACAGGGAGAGAGGGAGGTACAGTGTTTGGGTTTTCTTCAGTCTTCCTTACTTCTATTTTATCCTCATGACTTGAAAACTACGTCATCTTGACTTGAAAACTACGTCATCTCCAGTTTTCTTGGAGCAATGCTTGGTAGCTGCTGGATGGGGGAGGATGAGAACGGTACATGTCCCAGCCACACCCAGGCGGTCACTCGCGTGACCCTCATCCCGGGCTCAGCCCACCAGAATAACTACCCCTACCCCGGTTCCCTGGTGTCGATGGTGGAACTGGCCTCTCTGGTTTCTGGTAATTTCATCAGGGCCGCATCATGTTGCTCAGACTCGAGATAACATCTCCCTGTGTGATAACCCTTCCTTGCCAGCGCTCCTGTGTAGCCTTCGGGGTGTAGGGTGCACTTAGGCGGACGGGGGTCTTTAGGGGAGAAGGTAATGAGTTGAGATGTTGGCAGAGTGTACATGAACAGTGCCATTTGTCCCTGGTAGCCCTGAGCAAGGAAGGGAGGGGCAGAGGCCGGGACCCCGGGGCAGGCTGCTGCAGACCACAGGCTCTGTTGATGCATCCAACCGGGTTTACTGAGGAGCCTGCATTCAGGCAGGTATCCCTCAAGGGCCCTGAGAGTCAGTCCACCTTAACAGGGCTGTCCTAGGTGAGCTGCTTGCAATGTCATCTCTATGCCCCTGCAGGCAGCTCAGGCTGGGTGTGGGGCACTGTATAGCTGCCACCCAGAGCAGGCTCTTCACAGCGGATCTGAAGTCCTCGCCATGCTCCTGGGCGCTCTAGAGGCTGGCGGGCCCCTCTGGGGCTGGGATGGTGATGACGGAGATGATGACTGGGAGGCGGCTGTACTCACCTTGCTGGCATTAGCGGTGGTAGCCGCCTTAGCACTGGCTTTGCACTGGTTTGGCTCCAGGGAGGACCAGGAGACAGCATCCGCAGCTCCAGGCGTGCAACCTGCTCAGGCAGGAGGAGTCAGGCAGGCCCTGCACCCAAAGCCCAAAGACAGTGAGGGGCAGAGCAAGGGACAGCAGATGCCAGAGGCTCCCGGAGATGGCCAGAGGAGATCTGCTGCAGCTAGGACCCAGGACCCGGGGCCATCAATAGACAGAAGTATGGCTTCAGATGCCTGGCTGCTGCATAAGACAACTGGAGAGGTGACCAGCAGAGGGACCACCCCAGCAGCCCTGGGAAAGAAAAGAAAGGAGCCAGCCAGGCCAGAAACCTCCTCCCCGGGCCACCGCAAAGCAAAGGATATTCCTGTGCCCATCATGATCCACTTTACCCCTCGAAGTCTCGACAGCAAAACAGAGATGCAGCTGGAGGCAACTGGAACCTGTGGTAAGGGGACATCTGGGCAAGGCCCTGTCCATACGGAGCAACAGGACACCACCAGCCCCTGGCACCTGCCTGTGGGGCCTCTTGGCCCTCTGGGGAGAGGCCTAGGCAGCTTGCGCTGGCGCCGGCGGCCCGGCGCCAGCTCAGGAGACAGAGCCTGCCGTCCTCTAAAGCTGGATCCTCTCCGCCTAGGCACCGTGGTGAGTGTGTGGGATGCTGTGGACATGGCCGCTTCTGCCGGCCAAGACTTCCTCACCAGCAGTTCCCCTACAGGCCCCTCGTCGCACAGCTCAGACAAGGGGCTCAAGGATCCTCAGGAGATGGGCCTAGCTGATAGTCGGCCTCAGGCGGACTCCTTCGAGGATGTGTGTGGGAGAAGCAGCCTCCGTCTCCCGCCCACCAGCACTGCAGGGTCAGGGGCTAAGGGTGCTGAGAGCAAGGAGACTGGATCCCCCGCCCCTAGGGAGACTCGGAGCATCCTGGCTAGTGAGGAAGCCCGGTCCCGGGAGGGTGGGGCAGGAGTGGTCACCAGCAATGTCAGTGCTTCCCAAGGTGCCTTTCCAGGAGAGGTGCACTTTGAGGCTTGCACAGTGGACCAAGTGGCTGGCCAGAGCAAGATGGAGAAACTAGGAGAGGGTCACCTCAATGGGAAAGGGAGAGGGTCGTGCCAAGGCCAGGAGAGTAAGCGCGTAGCTGGCAGGCCAGCTGCAGAGCAGAGCTTTACCCCTATCATGGATACAAGGAAGTCCACGCACGAGCTCAGCTGTACCCCCTCTGACGCCCTTCCAGCCTCTGCTCCCACCCGGGACACTGAGCTGGTCCCATCCTCTGCCAAGGCAGTGCATCTCAGCCCTGGGTTCCTTCACACACTCCCTACCTCTGCTCCTTTAAACAATTTGCCCCTGGACGTTAGTCAGGGTCCTTCTGGTGGTGACAGTCTCAGGGCAGGGCCAGTCCCCTTCCCAACCCGAACTTTAACCTCAGCAGGAGCCTCAACTTCAGCTCCCACAGCGATCCTAGCACCTCCCTCAGTATCACCCCCAACCTCAACCGCAGCCTCACCCTTAACCCCCCCAGCCCCAGGTACAGCAGCCCCACCCTCAACTTCAACAGCAGCTCCATCTCTAACATTACCCCTCTGCCCAACCCCAGTTACAGCCTTAACTGCAACCTCGACACCAACTCCATCCCTAACATCACCCCCAACCCCCTACCCAA
Source organism: Mus pahari (assembly GCF_900095145.1). Lineage (NCBI taxonomy): Eukaryota > Metazoa > Chordata > Mammalia > Rodentia > Muridae > Mus > Mus pahari. The sequence goes on from NC_034606.1 coordinate 54,341,930, forward strand.
CTCCAGCCACAGCCTTAACCCTAATCTCATCAGCAACCCCACCCCCAACATCACCGCCAGCTCTAACCTCTGCCCCAGTTGCAGCCCAAGATCCTGCAGCAGACACTGAGCCAAGGCCTATGAATACAGAATCTAACGTGGGCCTCTCCAAGAGCTCCCCAGAAAGAGGAATCTCAAATAGCTGGGGCAATTTAATTACTATGGTTCTTAGAAGCCACCCCTTCCCCAGGCAAGACAAGGCCCAAGGCAGTGCCCCAAGGGCAGATCCGGAGAGTCCTGCAGGGCCCAGCTTATCCACATGCTCTGAAGATACACAACCAGGGTCCTCCTCTGAAGGCGCCATCTCCAGCCTCCGGGACAAACACATACCCATCTTAGTCATGCCAGTAGGTTCAGGGAGCCTAGCTGAGGCTAGATGTGAAACACAACCAGTGAGTTTAGAGACTAATGCATCTCTCACCCCGGACCCTAGAGAGGATGAAACCAAGCAGAAGAGTCTAGACTTGTTACCCCTGGCTGCAGAGCCTGTGGTTGCCCCACAGGTCCCCGTTCTGGCACAGCCTGGTCCTGTACCGCCTACTTCTATGAGGCAGGATGCTCAGCCCATCCCTCAGCCTCGGCAACGGAGGAGGAAACGCAGCATAGCTCAGAGCTCCGAACACATACTGACCCAGGAAGTACCCCAGCAGCCTCAGGGGCAGGTGCTAAAGGAGGGAGCCAGACCTACAGACGGCAGGGACATCCTCACAGAGAAGCAGAAAGAGACCCAAAAGCTTATGGCTTTTCTCCAGAAGCCTGGGAGTTGGGGAGTGGTGGAGGGGCCTCATAAATACTGCTCTCAGACCTCGCAGTCTAGCACGACCGTGGCGCTGTGGCCCCCAAAGCTAGATCTAGGGAGCTGCCTGGAGGTTTTGGCCTTCGCCCAGCAGCATGGAGAACTGGGCTTAGCCCAGGAGACCTATGTCTTGATGAGCAACAACTTACTGCACGTTCTGGGAGACCCACACCTCTACCGGCAGCTGAGTGGAGCCGACAGGGAGCGCATCCTGAACCTGCGGACATGCCAGGGCCAGACAGTGCTGGGGGTCCTCGTGCTCCCCAGCCTTTATCAGGTGAGCCGCTCGGGGCTCACAAGGGGCCCTCCCAGCGAGGAAGCTCCTGCAGCCAGGTCTGAGCACTTGCATCTTCACACATACCTCCATGTGTTCAACCCACAAGAGAATGTGTGGCGGCCCCTGACTCAAGTACCAGAGGAGGTCCCCCTTCGGGGGTGTGGCCTCTGCACTATGCATAACTATCTGTTTCTGGCAGGTGGCATCAGGGGTTCTGGTGCCAAGGCTGTCTGCTCCAACAAAGTATTCTGCTACAACCCTCTGACCAATATTTGGAGCCAGGTTCGGCCCATGCAACAAGCCCGGGCCCAGCTCAAGCTGGTGGCCCTGGATGGAATGCTTTATGCCATTGGTGGCGAGTGCCTTTACAGCATGGAGCGCTATGACCCACGCACAGATACCTGGACCTTGAGAGCATCCCTCCCTGAGGGCACCTTCCCCGTGGCCCACGAGGCTGTGGTCTGCCGAGGGGAAATCTATGTTACAGGGGGTCATCTCTTTTACCGCCTGCTCAGATACAGCCCCATGAAAGACTCATGGGATGAGTGTCCCTACAGCGCCAGCCACCGACGCTCCAGTGATATGGTGGCGCTAGGGGGTTTCTTATACCGGTTTGATTTGTTGAGGGGTGTGGGTGCTGCGGTGATGCGCTACAACACAGTGACAGGCTCCTGGAGTCGGGCAGCCTCCCTGCCACTGCCTGACCCCGCCCCACTCCACTGCACGGTATTGGGCAACACCATTTACTGTCTCAACCAACAGGTCACAGCTACCTTCACAGTTTCGGAGGGGACAGCCCTGTTTCAGGCCAAGGAGCTGCAGCCCTTCCCATTGGGAAGTAAGGGGGTCCTCTATCCATTCACTCTGACCCTGCCCCCTAAGACCTGGTTGCAGACCACAATCTGAGCGCTGGAAGACAACCAGAACCGTGTGGCTGCTCTGCAGGGACACTGCACTGGGTGGGCCTGAGTGGAACTGGGGCATGGGAAGAAGCCTATGGTCAGAACTTCCTGTTCTTGTGCCCAAAGCTTTCCCGTCAGGTCAGGTTAAGGGCTGTTAATTATGTGTGAAGTGATATCCCTTCTCCTTCCCTCCCCTTAGACTCCTGGCTCCCTCAATCCCTCCTGGATCCCACTATACCTTGCTGATTTTGGCCCAGGCCCTCACCTGCTTAGGATGTCTTAGTTTTATCACAGCCACTTCTGTCTGTGGGATCCTTTGGTACTCACTAGGAATCTATTTGAACTTCCTATGTTCCCCCGAGACGGAAGAGGAAGCAAAAAGCTCCTCAGGAAATGTCATCATTCTGGGACTTTTGCTATCGGAGGCCATCTGGGCGTCAGGTTAGACTCTGCTCCTGGGTCTGAATGCCATTTAAACATCTTATCTCCTGACTGGACAACCACTCTACAGCCCACAGTCCCAGCCCAGACTGGCCCAGGACCACTTGGCATCTTGTGAGGATCTCTTAAACTTGCTTGACCCCCATACCGCTTTTACAAGCTCCCCTTTAGACGAGACCCATGTTCTACTCTAGTTATACTTTTTTGTTACTGGTGTGAACCAAGACAAGGCACTTAACCCTGTCTGGACACCTGCCACATAGGAGGCCCACAGGAACAGGATCACCAATGGCCATCTGGCTTGGTCCCTGGGGCAAATCACATTGGAAGTGACATCCTTCATTCACGGAAAGCCCACTTCAGGCAGGTAGTCTGAGTGCAGCTGCCTAACCTTCAACCCGATTTACCCCAAGTGGACCATTTTTTTTTCCTTAAAAAGATAATTAAAAATACAAAAAGCAATTTAGGGGTTGATGAGATGATTCAGTGTTTTATAAAGCTGATTACTTGCCAGGCGTGGTGTACTCAGGAAGCAGAGGCAGGCGGATTTCTGAGTTCCAGTCCAGCCTGGTTTACAGAGTGAGTTCCAGGACAGCCAGGGCTACACTGAGAAACCCTGTCTCGAAAAACCAAAAAAAAAAAAAAAAAAAAAAAAAAAAAAAAAAAAAAAAAAAAAAAAAAAAAAAAAAAAAAAAAAAAAAAAAAAAGAAAGAAAGAAAGAAAGAAAGAAAGAAAGAAAGAAAGAAAGAAAACTGGTTACTTTTCCAGATGGCCCAGGTTTGATTCCTAGAATCCACATGTTGGCTCACAATTGTCTGTAACTCCAGTCCCAGGGAATCTTACACCCTCTTCTGGCCTCTGTGGGCACTGCTTACATGTGGTGCACAGACATACATTCAGGTGAAACACGCATACACATGAAATAATAAAATATTTTAAAAAGAAATCATTTATGATTATTGTGAGGGGGGATGCATGCGTCATGGTGGGAGTGCAGAGAACAGAGAACAGCTTTGTGAGTTGCTTCTCTCCTGAACCCTCTATGTGGAACTACGGACTGAACTCGGGCTATCAATCCTGAGCGGCAAGCATCTGCATCTATAACCTTGCCAGCCCTGTTTGGTTTCCTTTTCTTCTATGCTTAGTACAGCTGATCCGGACAGGCGTTTGGCTCACTGAAAGCATTCCTCACACACTTTTCATCTTTGCTTACAAAGGCTGCTGTGAAGTTGGGTCAACTATTGTGCAAGACAGAAAGGGGTCCTTTGGTTTGCGTGAAAATAAGTTTATTGAGAAACAAGTACCATGCACACGGCTACACGTCTGGGCTTCTGGACCCATGTCCCTGGCTTTGGCCCACAGGCTGCTGACAGATGGCAGCTCACTGCTTGCGCTTGGTCTCAGTGAGCAGCTCTTGCCAGTTCTTCTCCATCTCCTCTTTGCAGTTGAGGAAGGCGTCTTCTAGCCGGCGCATGGACTCTGCTAGTGTGGGGTTCGTACGCATGACCACCATGTCGTAGGCCATCCAGGTTGCCTGCACTGCAACGACCAAACAGGCCCAGTTAGGCAACAGGTGTTGACCCTCTAGGGGGGTCCACTGTGCTCAGCTTTAGGGGCAAGACCCTGGGGGACACTGAGTATCCCGAGGAGAGAAAGCTTATAAGGTACTATAACTCCCCTATACAACTTCTTTCTACATTATCAACAATGGCACCTGTTAATATTTTAAAAGTCTTAACTTCTCAGTATTTGAGTCAATAACAGTAACAAGCTGGAGGTTGCTCTAATATGGAATGGGAGGGGACGCCTAACTCATCATTTTTATACTACCCAAGCTTACATGTTCAGGTAAGCCAACCATTTCTAGACCCACAAGATCTAAATTGTATGTTTTCTAGTACTCAGTGATCTGAGACAACTATCTACTTGTCCCTGACTCTAGTAAGACACAGGGGTCCTTCTCCTGACTCCAGTAAGACACAGGGGTCCTTCTCCTGACTCCAGTAAGACACAGGGGTCCTTCTCCTGACACCAGTAAGACACAGGGGTCCTTCTCCTGACTCCAGTAAGACACAGGGGTCCTTCTCCTGACACCAGTACGACACAGGGGTCCTTCTCCTGACTCCAGTAAGA